>NC_080038.1:100759427-101071198 GCF_030020395.1 Manis pentadactyla | reverse complement strand
TCAGCAGGAAGATTTGGAATTAGCCACCTATACCCTTGGGTGGCAGATTGCAATTGCTTTCCCTGAGACTGGTGATTGGAACTTACCACTGGAAAGATCCATAATTTTCAGTTATCAATGAATGGATTATCAGATATATACACTTTTTCCCTTGAGCATGTATCTGACTTAAATGCTCAACCCCCAATAAATTATAGTTTGTCTTGAATTCAGGGTGAAGAATATTTTAATGATAAAGTTTTTTCTTGAGCAAGAAGTTTTTAGAATATATATATACATATATATACATACACACACACACACACACACACACACACACACACACACACACACACACACACATATAGTCTGTAATCCAGTCCATTGGCTGTTCTTTTTTTAAACAACAAAATGAAACATTTGGTTTACTTCGTAGTTTGGCATGGGAGTCAGTAGATAATGTATTAATGGTGGTAATGATGTTAAAGGAGGTTAATTTTTATTGAGCACTTACCATATGCTAGGTAGTGTTCTAAGTGCTTTACGTAAACTCTCTCATTGTTGGGAGACAGATTTTATGTAAGTCTCTTGCATATCTTTATGTCTTATAAGCAAAAGCAATTACTGTCTGTCTGTTTTCCCAGATTATTTTTTCAAGGATATATATAGACAGAACAGTCCTAGAAGCTAGAAATAGAGTCTCCCACCAAAACAAAGGGCACTTTTGCTTACAGCCTTGGAAAATAGAGTTTGTGTCACCCTCTGGAGCAAAGGGCAGGCATGCTTACCCTATAGTAAAAAACAAAGATTTGTGTTTACTTAGCTTGGGATTCTTTCCTCTAACACAACCCACTGTGCAGGTGTCATCTGGCCCTCTTTGTACTGTCCTGTGGGAATTTGGTTTGGGGAAGCAATATAAATGCTGATACTGGGGCTACTGCCACTTCTGTGAATAATTGTCTGTTGTTTCTGACCCAAGAGTCTCTCGTATTCTACTAACACCTATGACACTATCGGGCTAACTTGTTAGTTTGCAAGTACAGTAAAATCCCAGAACCTTTATTGTTCTTAAGTTTCGTATAATACAACAATCTTATAAGGACAACTTATTATTCTCACCTTACATATGGAAAAATGAAGCTCAGCGACCAGATCAAAGATTCATAGTTAGGACATGAGAGGCGTGGTATTTGAACCTAAACCTCTCTGACACCAGAGGCCACATTCTCAAGCAGTGAGCTACACCAGTCCAGTTCAATATAAATCCTTTGGGTTGACCTTTTTTCTGACTGCTTCATGAACCATAAGAAAATTATGTTTGAATAATTCTGGGTTGCAGATTATTAGTGTCATGCCAAAGGCTAAGTTTTCATATCAGCAGGAGAGAAGAACAGTTTAAAGTATTTTCTGTTTATATCTCCAATAAATCCTTGTTTGTTTACTAACTGGGTTTCTGCCTAATGGAAAAAATGTACATAAATTCAAACCTATTATACTGATGATCTTATAGACTAGAGCTATCATCCATGAAAGATGACATTCTTTGTTAAAGCAAACAAAAAAAACCCAAAAAACCCAGAACTCTTCGACTCTAAGACTATTTGCTTATAGACTAAAAAGGACAAAAGGGAGTTTTTTCAAAAGATCCCATTTGCCAAAATTCTTATTATAGCGCAGATTTTTTAATGATTGTATTAAGTTTACATCTGCTTTTCAGTATATATAAGCAGCCTGGCACATAGCAGGTGCTCAATAAATGTCATTTGAATGCATCTAAAAGGTTGTGGTTCTTCATGAAATGATAATATTAAGAAATTTAGAACTTTGGCCATCCTGGTCTTTTTTTAAAAAGGACTATTTTTTTTTTACATAAGTTTTAGGTATACACAGCAAAATTGAGAGGAAGGTCCAGAGATCTCCCATTATGTCTTTAGCCTACACTTTTATCAACATCACCCACCAAAGTGGAACGTTTATGACAATTGATTAACTGACATTGGCAAATCATTATTACCCAAAGTCCATAGTTTTTTTTTGGTTCACCCTCAGTATTGTACATTCCATGGGTTTGGGCTGATGTATAATGGCATGTATCCATTATTACAGTGTCCTACAGAATATTTTCACTGCTCTAAAAATCTTGTGCTCCAACTATTCATACTTGCCTCCAACCTTTGGCAACCACTGATCTTTTTACTGTCTCGATAGTTTTGCCTTTTCCATAATGTCATATACTTGGAAACCTACAGTATGTCGACTCCAGATTGGCTTCTTTCGCTTAGTAATATGAATTTAACATTTTTCCATGTCTTTTCATGGCTTGATACCTCATTTCTTTTTATCACTTAATAATATTACCTTGCCTGGATGTACCACAGTTTATTTATACATTCACCTACTAAGGTATATCTTCATTGCTTCCAAGTTTTGGCAATTATGAATAAAGCTGATGTAAACATCTATGTGTAGGCTTTTGTGTGAACATAAGTTTTCAGCTCCTTTGGGAGTAAACTAATATGATCATGTGATTTTTCTTCCTTAGTCTGTTGATGAGATGGATTACATTAATTTATTTTTGAATGTTGAACCAGCTTTCCATACCTGGATTTATACTACCACTTGGTAGTGGTGTATAAATCTTTTAATACATTACTGGATTTGATTTGCTAATATTTTGTTGAGAATTTGGCATCTTTGTTCATGAGAGATATTGGTCTGTAGTTTTCTTATAATGTCTTTGGTTTTGGAATTAGGTTAATACTAGACTCATAGAATGAGTTAGGAGGTCTTCCTTCTACTTCTATGTTCTGAAAGAGATTGTAGATAATTAGTATTATTTCTTCCTTAAATATTTGACAGAATTCATTGATGAATACATATAGGCCTGATGTTTTCTGTTTTGGAAGGTTATTGATTCAATTTCTTTAAGAGCTATAGGCCTATTCGTATTGTCTGGGTTTTTTTATGTGTAAGTTTTGGCAGATTGTGCTTTTCAAGGAATTGCTCCATTTCATCAAAGGTATCAAATTTGTGGGCATAGAGTTGTTCATTGTATTCATTAATTAACCTTTTAACATCCATGGTACCTGTAGTGATCTCCTCTTCCATTTCTGATATTAGTAATTTGTGTTCTCTCTTTTTTTTTAACTCTTGGTATTCTCAAGCATTAACATTGCATGTTTGCAGTTATATGTATGTATTTCTGCATTAATATAAAGTCTCCTTTTCAACAACTTTGTAAAAGGTATTTTTCAATAAAATTTTCTTATTTTTATCATGGTTCTCAAGAAATAGAATATAGTAATTTATTCTTCATTTGCCCCATGGTCCCAAGCACATAAGCCGGTGAGAATTATGCCTGGGCTTGCCTGGGGCTTGACTGGGTTTATCCCACCTTCTCTCTAAACATCCTGACCCTCCCCCAAAGCAACAGGCTGAGCGAATCTGCCACAACAAAAGGCACCACGCTGCTGCACCACACTGCTCTCTCTTTGTCCCCCTTTAAATAAACAGCTGTACTTTAGAACAAAGTTACTTTCTTTTATCAAAAAACACATTCTTTTAGCATGCAGATGAGTTTTCATTCTTTATACCTTCTCTTATTAAAACATACAGCTTTTAGCATAGAGAAACATTTTCCTTATTTAAGTAGTTTTCATTAGAACTTAAAATCATTTGATACTTTAACTTTCAATGAACACTGAAAAATAGGCCACCGTAAACTGTTACACTAGCATTCTTCAGATTGATACATCTATGAACATATATTATCATTTTTGGAAATGTGCTTTACAACACAATTTCTCATTAGGCACAAAATATGTCTATATAACTTAGCAAACTTTAAAAATTTTGCTTACCACAAAAATTCTCAGGCTGTTTGCATATATACACACTGTTATACATTAATACAGTATTATTATTAAGATGCTTATTTGCTACACTTGTTTACTTATTTTTAGCAACCATGCTAGATTACTTAGAAAACTTTTACTAAACATTAGACAAAGTCAAACTTTTCTTTAAGCATCTTCTTGAAATCATTAACAGGTAACATCAACTTAAATGACTTTAAGTAAACTTTGGCAGCTGATAACTATAAGGACATGCATGCCTCAGCCAAACCCAAATTAGCATTAATGCTTAACATTTTTTATCAGATTTTCTGGAAGTTTTAGAATGCCCAATTTTCACAAGTGCTTGTCTTTAAATCAATTTCATTAATACCATCCGGAGGTAGAAAGATATTTTCATTTACACACTTAGACACACAAACATACAGACTGAGTATTAATGATAAGGTTCCCTCTGGCAGCCATCCGACATTGAAAACTGGCTACTCACTAGAACAAAAAGTCTGCCACCGACCCTTCTGGACTTCCACACTGAGGTTGTAAAAGAGTGGTTGGATTAAATGTTCCCTCCGGCAGCCAGCCAAAGTCAAAGGACGGCCACTCGGAGGTGCAGAAAACACGAAATTTTCCCTGACATCCGTGTTCAAATTGTGAGCTCTCTCCCTAATGTCTGAGAAAAATGGTCTGTCATGGGAGAGAACGGGGTCGTCTGAGTCTGTCCCATTTCTCCTGTCAACAAGACTAAGACAAACACGACAAACAACAAACAGGCGCCTACAGAGAAGAATATGCCGTGGCCACAGAGGCAAAACTGAAAGTAAGTTGAGGGCCTGTCAGACTGCAGTGGCAGCCGACTTTCCTCACAGATGAGGACTTCATCCTCCAGACGGGGGCAAGGGACGTCTCCCAAGACCCCTGGTCGACGACCTGCCAGCGCGTCCGCCTAAGTCAATGCCGACCCTGATACA
Organism: Manis pentadactyla; assembly: GCF_030020395.1. NCBI lineage: Eukaryota > Metazoa > Chordata > Mammalia > Pholidota > Manidae > Manis > Manis pentadactyla. Next base: position 101,066,397 of record NC_080038.1, on the reverse strand, counting down.
GATTGGAGCTCCTACAGGCTTATACAGGCTTCAGGCTTGTTCGCGAACAAAAACAGTGAGACACAGACAGACAAAGACAGACAGATAACTGAGTGCACTCACCAATCGGCACAGGGCTCTCTGGGTCGGGGGCCCTGGGGGTCTCTGGGATCCCGGATGAGCCCCCAAATGTTGTGCCCAAAGTCGTGAATCCCAGAAGACCACCAAGGGGCCAACACCGATGCAAAAGCAAAGAGCCTTTATTCGAGCTAGCTTGAGCTCAATCTCTCATTTACACCAACGCAGTGGCAAGATGCCAGAGAAAGAGAGCACGTTTTCCCCAGAACAAAGGTTTCATGGGTTTCCAGGGCGGTTTGGGGGGGTGATGGCCGTGGCTCTGGCTGATTGGCTGGGCCTGGGGGTAGTTGGGGGGGTGATCAGTCGTGGCTTTGGTCAGTTGGCAGGGTCTAGGGGTGGTGGGTGTACTTCTTGCTGACTGGAGAGAGACTAAGCTCTGATTGGCTGAAATAGGATCTGGGAGCTTGCCCTTTCACAGCTAAATCCTGAGACAATTTATCTGGGCTTCTGCTTTTAGACATGAAAAAGTTCCCTAATTTACTTACTTTTTTCAATAGGTGAGCCCTGGTGATACAACAAATTTACATAAACTCAAATTCTGAAATAAAACTTTGCATTTTATAGTATAAGCATGTTTTATAAATGGAAGTTAGAAAAAGGCATCTGGATGTTTCATGTATGTTTTAAATCCTGGGTCTTTTTACTTTTCCCCTCAGGGAACCCAAGATAGGTCACCATTTTCCTCTAGAAATACTTCTGGGGAAAAAGTATAAATTATGACCTAATGCACCTAACATTAAATCTTTGGAATAGAAAGTGAGATTTATTCATAAATTTGTAAATTCTTCTATGCTGCACATATTAACATTATTCCTTAAATGTTATCTTCACACATCTGCTTTTCTTTCTGTAAGCTTCTGCAAGTTGGTATGGATAACCATGAGTTAATTTGGCTGTTAACCCATGTTAGCATCAAGTTCTGAGAGTAGCCAGGGGCTAACAGCCAAAACCTTGGTTCTAATCCACTGACCAGCTATATGAGGTTGACTGTTATTTGTCCTCTCTGTGTCTACATTTTACTACTCTGCAAAATGTAGATGATATTTACCCTGAACATTTTCCTGGATTATTGGTAGAATTAAGAGATACGGAAGCACTTGAAGATTTTGAATCTATGCAATTATGAAGACTTGAAATATCACTGCAAATGATGTTTGCTCATATTGAGCCTGAATGTGTTCCTTGTCTTTCTGAAGATATGAAGGGAGGACAGAAAAAAAAGTATAATCCTCATTTTTGCACATTCATCAATCTGCTTCCTCAAATTTACACAGCTCTAATTGTACCTAATGAAAGAAACATAGCATTTTTAGGTACTAGTTCCAGGAAACATTTAAAATAGAACTGTCCTGGGACATTTTTCAAAATAAAATCTAAATAATGCAAGATTGTTAGTGGTAACTGTGCCAGACCTGGATTATACAACTAATAAAAATCAAACTGAGTCTCAGACTGTCAAGCAGCCTTGATCACACCTCCGGCATGTCAGTGATGGAGACAGCAGGACCACACCTTGCATTGTCTTCGAGTCTTTGAGTAGAGGCCTTGGTCAGTGTCAAGGAATTCACACTTCATAAGGTTTGTTTATAGGTCAACAAGCAATTTGTCAGCAGCCTTTCATATGCTAGAGACCAGACAAAAGTGCAGAGCCCTGGTGTAAAGTTGTTTGTGGGTAAGGGTTCAAGACTGAAACATTTCCTCCTTCAACCTATCAGCTATTCCCAGGGTGAGTTCACTATCCTCATTCCCATCACCACTGAAGGTGTTGCTTTCATGGCTTACATAGTTTATACTTTGGAGGTGTTATGGAGAGAAACATAGGAATATCTTTTGTCTTTTGTCCCTGGAAACCTTGCCTAGAAATCTCGGCTTTACTAGAGAAGGTGTTTGTCTAAGAAAATCCCCAAAATTCTTAATGAAACTCTTACTAACGTTTTGACCTTCAACTTTCTGGCCTTTGCCTAGTAGCTAGCACTCATAGTACCTGGAAGTTCCTTCCTGCCTTAGCTACTGTCTCTTGATTCATTTATTTTTGTGCCTGGGTTAGTGTATCTTTTGGATCCTTTCAGACCTTCATGGCCATCTGGTACTAGACCTGTTACCCAAATGAATTCTTAACCAGACTCTTTCCTATCAAGTAGCACCCCTAACCCAGTAGCATATTGTAAACTCAGGGGGAAAATAAGTTCCCAGCCTGGGGCAAACTACCTTTGAAGCCAAAATCAAAGAGAGAAGCAAAGTGGGAGAAACCCATATATTGCCTACAAGCAGTTGTCCACTTCTCCTTATCTGTCTCTTGAGACCCAGCTGTAAAAAGGGGCACCACCAGACCTCTCTGGTGCAGATATACCCTCGCTCCCCCAACCCTTGCAATCACCTATTGATATGGAGATGACTACTTCTCTTCTCCCTTGGAAACACCTATTGATATGGAGATGAACTAAGGCCAGGTGAGAGATTCTGGAAATATTGTAATTTAACTCACAATCACATATATATTATAATTATTATTTGTTAATATACATACCAACTAACCCTAGCAGTAATAAAATTCTAACTATAATGTATTAACAATCTACTGTGTGCCAGATGCTGCTTATGTGTTTTATGTACGTTATTTTGTTTAATAGTTACAAAGCAGCCTGGGGAGGTCAGGTGTTATAATCATTCCAACTGAAATGGCAAACATACTTTTGTTCATGGTTGTAGAAAGAAAGAAACCCCTTCATCCACCCATAAAGGACTTATCCTCATTTTTCAGCTGAGGAAACAAAGTGAGAGATGTGACATAACCTGCCCAAAGACACAGAGCTAGCTGAACCCAGTGGATTTAAAGCTGGTGTTTTGCTAAGAGACTACGGTATTATTTTAGCTACTTATTTAGACTACCCTGTTTTCTCCCCAGGGCTAAATACATTTGGGATAGTAAGCTTCATTCAGGGCATTGGACATTCTATCTACTTCTAGTGTTGAGACTGTAGCTCAACAGCTCTCTTTCACTGGGGGTATAACATAATAACTGGAAGATATTTAATAAGTAAGTCTCTTTCACCTGTGTGGATAACACCATGGACCAGATATGATCAAATTCTGTAATATTAAGAACCATTCAGAATAACTTATATACACCAGAGGCAATCCTTGTCCTATTGTGTTCAATACCTTTTAAAAATTGACCATTTATTTTCTCTCCATCCTCCATACCTACCCTAGTCCTTCTTTTCTCCCAGATGTAGTCAATATATTCCTTTCTTTGCTGACATGCTGAGGCAGAAGACTTGGCTAATCCTTACCTTAGTGGTATAAGAATACCTGCAAAATTGGGAGCCAACATGGTGGCGTGAGTAGGACAGTGAGAATCTCCTCCCAAAAACACATATATTTTTGAAAATAAAACAAATACAACTTATCCTAAAAGAGAGACCAGAAGACACAGGACAACAGCCAGACTACATCCACACGTGCGAGAGCCCAGCGCCTGGTGAAAGGGGAAAGATACAACCCCCGGCCCAGCGGGACCCGAGCACACCTCCCCCCAGCTCCTGGCGGGAGGGAGAGGGAGCCCAGGACTGCTAAATACCCAGCGCCAGCCACCCACACCAGAGCGCAGACACAGTGCATGCGTGAAGGGCTGGAAACTAGGGAAATAGGGCAGCAAGGCCTCTGAGCGGGTGCCGAAGCTGATGCCCCTGTGACAAAGAAAAGCGAGTGCTTTTTGAAAGTCTTAAAGGGACAGGGACTTAACAGCTAGACGGAAACAACACAGGTCACAGCCCAGTGGCTGGAAATTACAGGGAAAACCGGGCGCACTAACCCCCTGGGCAACAGCTCTGAGACTCCTCACGGAGGTAAACAGCCAAACAGCCCTCCCCCCGGTCCATTACCCCTCCGGGCGCTGCGAAAGCAGAGAAACAGCCTAAGGCAAACCATGCCTCCATATCGGCCGGGCAAGACACAAAGACCCAGCCTACACGCAATTACCCAACAAAAGCCACTAGGGGTTGCAGTAGTCCCAGTAAAGAAAGGCCAGCAGCGAGTGAAAAGTTTGGCCCTCGCAGCTGACAGTCAATAGCACCTGTCAACATGAAAAGGCAAAAAAATATGATCCGGAGAAGACTAACCCAGACAGCTTCAGCATCTGCTACATCTTCCCCTGAGAAGGAACCTGGGGAGATAGATTTAGCCAGTCTTCCTGAAAAAGAATTCAAAACAAAAGTCATAACCATGCTGATGGATTTGCAGAGAAATATGCAAGAACTAAGGAAGAAGAATACAGAAATAAAACAAGCTCTGGAAGGACTTCAAAACAGAATGGACGAGATGCAAGAGACCATTAATGGACTAGAAAACAGAGAACAGGAATGCAGAGAAGCTGATGCAGAGAGAGATAAAAGGATCTCCAGGAATGAAAGACTTTTAAGAGAGCTGAGTGACCAATTGAAATGGAACAATATCCGCATTATAGGGGTACCAGAAGAAGAAGAAGAGAGAAAAAGGGATAGAAAGTGTCTTTGAAGAAATAATTGCTGAAAACTTCCCCAAACTAGGGGAAGAAATGGCCTCTCAGACCACAGAGGTACACAGAACTCCCATGACAAGGGATCCAAGGAGGGCAACACCAAGACACATAATAATTAAAATGGCAAAGATCAAAGACAAAGACAAGTATTAAAGGCAACCAGAGAGAAAAAAAGGTTACCTACAAAGGAAAACCCATCAGGCTATCATCAGACTTCTCAACAGAAACCCTACAGGCCAGAAGAGAATGGCATGATATACTTAATGCAATGAAACAGAAGGACCTCGAACCAAGACTACTGTATCCAGCACAAATATCATTTAAATATGAAGGAGGGATTAAACAGTTCCCAGACAAGCAAAAGTTGAGGGAATTTGCCTCCCACAAACCACCTCTACAGGGCATCCTACAGGGACTGCTCTAGATGGGAGCACTCCTAAAAAGAGCACACAACAAAACACCCAACATATGAAGAGGGGAGGAGGAGGAATAAGAAGGGAGAGAAATAAAGAATCATCAGACCGCGTTTATAATAGCTCAACAAGTGAGTTAAGTTAGACAGTAAGATAGTAAAGAAGCTAACCCTGAACCTTTGGTAACCACAAACTTAAAGCCGGCAATGGCAATAAGTTCATACCTTTCAATAATCACCCTAAATGTAAATGGACTGAATGCACCAATCAAAAGACACAGAGTAATAGAATGGATTAAAAAGCAAGATCCATCCATATGCTGCTTACAAGAGACTCACCTCAAACCCAAAGACATGCACAGACTTAAAGTCAAGGGATGGAAAAAGATATTTCATACAAACAACAGAGAGAAGAAAGCAGGTGTTGCAATTCTGGTATCAGACAAAACAAACTTCAAAATAAAGAAGTAACAAAAGACAAAGAAGGACATTACATAATGATAAAGGGCTCAGTCCAACAAGAGGATATAACCATTATAAATATATATGCACCCAATACAGGAGCACCAACATACCTGAAACAAATACTAACAGAACTAAAGGAGGAAATAGAATGCAATGCATTCATTCTAGGAGACTTCAACACACCACTCACTCCAAAGGACAGATCCACCAGACAGAAAATAAGCAAGGACACAGAGGCACTGAACAACACACTAGAACAGATGGACCTAATAGACATCTACAGAACTCTACATCCAAAAGCAACAGGATACACGTTCTTCTCAAGTGCACATGGAACATTCTCCAGAATAGACCACATACTAGGCCACAAAAAGAGCCTCAGGAAATTCCAAAAGATTGAAATCCTACCAACCGACTTTTCAGACCACAAAGGCATAAAACTAGAAATAAACTGTACAAAGCAAAATGGCTCACAAACACATGGAGGCTTAACAACACGCTCCTAAATAATCAGTGGATCAATGACCAAATCAAAATGGAGATCCAGCAATATATGGAAACAAACGACGACAACAACACTAAGCCCCAACTTCTGTGGGACACAGCAAAAGCAGTCTTAAGAGGAAAGTATATAGCAATCCAAGCATATTTAAAAAAGGAAGAGCAATCCCAAATGAATGATCTAATGTCACAATTATCAAAATTGGAAAAAGAAGAACAAATGAGGCCTAAGGTCAGCAGAAGGAGGGACACAATAAAGATCAGAGAAGAAATAAATAAAATTGAGAAGAATAAAACAATAGCAAAAATCAATGAAACCAAGAGCTGGTTCTTTGAGAAAATAAACAAAATAGATAAGCCTCTAGCCAGACTTATTAAGAGGAAAAGAGAGTCAACACAAATCAACAGTATCAGAAATGAGAAAGGAAAAATCATGACGGACCCCACAGAAATACAAAGAATTATTAGAGAATACTATGAAAACCTATATGCTAACAAGCTGGGAAACCTGGGAGAAATGGACAACTTCCTAGAAAAATAGAACCTTCCAAGACTGACCCAGAAAGAAACAGAAAATCTAAATAGACCAATTACCAGCAACGAAATAGAAGTGGTAATCAAAAAACTACCAAAGAACAAAACCCCCGGGCCAGATGGATTTACCTTGGAATGTTATCAGACATACAGGGAAGACATAATACCTATTCTCCTTAAAGTCTTCCAAAAAATAGAGGAGGAGGGGATACTCCCAAACTCATTCTATGAAGCTAACATCACCCTAATACCAAAACCAGGCAAAGACCCCACCAAAGAAGAAAACTACAGACCAATATCCCTGATGAACGTAGATGCAAAAATACTCAACAAAATATTAGCAAACCGAATTCAAAAATACATCATAAGGATCGTACACCATGACCAAGTGGGATGCATCCCAGGGATGCAAGGATGGTACAACATTCAAAAATCCATCAATATCATCCACCACATCAACAAAAAGAAGGACAAAAACCACATGATCATCTCCATAGATGCTGAAAAAGCGTTTGACAAAGTTCAACATCCATTCATGATAAAAACTCTCAGCAAAATGGGAATAGAGGGCAAGTACCTCAACGTAATAAAGGCCATCTATGATAAACCCACAGCCAACATTATATTGAACAGCGAGAAGCTGAAAGCTTTTCCTCTGAGATCGGGAACTAGACAGGGATGCCCACTCTCCCCACTGCTATTTAACATAGTACTGGAGGTCCTAGCCATGGTAATCAGACAAAACAAAGAAATACAAGTAATCCAGATTGGTAAAGAAGAAGTTAAACTGGCACTATTTGCAGATGACATGATACTGTACATTAAAAACCCTAAAAACTCCACCCCAAAACTAATAGAACTGATATCGTAATACAGCAAAGTTACAGGATACAAAATCAACACACAGAAATCTGTGGCTTTCCTATATACTAACAATGAACCAATAGAAAGAGAAATCAGGAAAACAACTCCATTCACAATTGCATCAAAAAAAATAAAATACCTAGGAATAAACCTAACCAAAGAAGTAAAAGACTTATACTCTGAAAACTACAAGTCACTCTTAAGAGAAATTAAAGGGGACACTAACAGATGGAAACTCATCCCATGCTCTTGGCTAGGAAGAATTAATATCGTCAAAATGGCCATCCTGCCTAAAGCAATATACAGATTTGATGCAATCCCTATGAAACTACCAGCAACATTCTTCAATGAACTGGAACAAATAATTCAAAAATTCATATGGAAACACCAAAGACCCCAAATAGCCAAAGCAATCCTGAGAAAGAAGAATAAAGGAGGGGGGATCTCACTCCCCAACTTCAAGCTCTACTATAAAGCCATAGTAATCAAGACAGTTTGGTACTGGCACAAGAACAGAGCCACAGACCAATGGAATAGACTAGAGAATCCAGACATTAACCCAGACATATATGGTCAATTAATATTTGATAAAGGAGCCATGGACATACAATGGCGAAATGACAGTCTCTTCAACAGATGGTGCTGGCAAAACTGGACAGCTACATGTAGGAGAATGAAACTGGACCATCGTCTAACCCCATATACAAAAGTAAACTCAAAATGGATCAAAGACCTGAATGTAAGTCATGAAACCATTAAACTCTTGGAAGAAAACATAGGCACAAACCTCTTAGACATAAACATGAGTGACCTCTTCTTGAACATATCTCCCCAGGCAAGGAAAACAACAGAAAAAATGAACAAGTGGGACTAGATTAAGCTGAAAAGCTTCTGTACAGCAAAAGACACCATCAATAGAACAAAAAGGATCCCTACAGTATGGGAGAATATATTTGAAAATGACAGATCCGATAAAGGCTTGACGTCCAGAATATACAAAGAGCTCACACGCCTCAACAAACAAAAAACAAATAACCCAATTAAAAAATGGGCAAAGGAACTGAACAGACACTTCTCCAAAAAAGAAATACAGATCGCCAACAGACACATGAAAAGATGCTCCACATCGCTAATTATCAGAGAAATGCAAATTAAAACTACAATGAGGTATCACTTCACACCAGTAAGGATGGCTGCCATCCAAAAGACAGAGAACAACAAATGTTGGCGAGGCTGTGGAGAAAGGGGAACCCTCCTACACTGCTGGTGGGAATGTAAATTAGTTCAGCCATTGTGGAAAGCAGTATGGAGGTACATCAAAATGCTCAAAACAGACTTACCATTTGACCCAGGAATTGCACTCCTAGGAATTTACCCTAAGAATGCAGCAATCAAGTTTGAGAAAGACCAGTGCACCCCTATGTTTATCGCAGCACTATTTACAATAGCCAAGAATTGGAAGCAACCTAAATGTCCATCGATAGATGAATGGATAAAGAAGATGTGGTACATATACACAATGGAATACTACTCAGCCATAAGAAAAGGGCAAATCCAACCATTTGCAGCAACATGGATGGAGCTGGAGGGTATTATGCTCAGTGAAACAAGCCAAGCGGAGAAAGAGAAATACCAAATGATTTCACTCATCTGTGGAGTATAAGAACAAAGGAAAAACTGAAGGAACAAAGCAGCAGCAGAATCACAGAACTCAAGAATGGACTAACAGGTACCAAAGGGAAAGGGACTGGGGAGGATGGGTGGGTAGGGAGGGATGGGGGGGAAGAAGAAGGTGGGTATTAAGATTAGCATGCATGGGGGGATGTGAGAAAGGGGAGGGCTGTATAACACAGAGAAGACAAGTAATAATTCTACAGCATTTTGCTGTGCTGATGGACAGTGAATGTAAAGGGGTTTATAGGGGGGACCTGGTATAGGGGAGAGCCTAGTAAACATACTATTCATCATGTAAGTATAGATTAATTATAACAAAAAGAAAAAAAATAGCAGTTCCTGAGTGGTGACCTCCAATGGGTTCTACACAATGGTATAAAGGGCATATAGAAGTGTAGGTAAAGGGTCTGTTTGTGTTTATACAGAGGATCATAGCCTAATTTGGCTACCCCGAAATTGAACTAAGATACGATATGAAAAAGAACTTCCAACATCAGCACTCTCTGGAAGACTCATGCCAGAAGAGGATCACCAAAATCCCGAACAAAAATCCACGCTCTACTACAGGTGTAGACACACTCATCCCACCAGTTCCTGGACTTGCCATGGGAATGAAGAAGGAGATATCTAAGCTGGCCTGTGCATACAGTAAAACAACAAATTTGACTGGATCTATACTGTTGGAACTCAACCAAGAATTAGGAGAAGTGCAAATTGTAGTGCTCCAAAATCTTACAACTACAGACTATTTACTGTTAAAAAAACATATGGGATGTGAACAGTCCCCAGGAATGGGTTGTTTTAATTTGTCTGGTTTCTCTCAGACTGTTCAAGTTCATTTGGACAATATCCACTATATCAAAGATAAGTTTTCACAAAAGCCTAAGGTGCCTAACTGGTTTTCTTGGTTTCACTGGAGATGGCTGGTAATTACAGGTATGCTTTGGTTACGTAACTGTACTCCTATTATGTTAATGTGTGAGCGCAATTTAATTAGTAGTTTAATACCTATACATGCTGAAGTTACTCTACAAGAAGATATATCAAAGAAATAATCAGTCTTCCCATGTTTTCTTCTACCTGCTACTTCTATAGCTTTTCTTCTTCCTTCCTAATTACAACCCTTAAATAGAATTCGTGCCTCATATCGAATTTACCGAGTATCCTAATTCTTCCAAGTGGTAAAGATACCTCAAGAGAAATGCTGGGCATAGAAGCCACAGGACATAAATATGCAAAGAAGTAAAAAACTAACCTTTTCAAACAATAAGGCTTCTCTCTCACTTACCAACTTTACATTTCCCTGTATGGCCCCGGAAGATGACTGGTTAGCCAGAGACAGGTAAGATTCCTCAAGGGAGGAACAACCTAAGACAGGCACAGTCGCAGGGGGGCCATCAGGTGAGAAATTGGGCATCAACAGAGGTGAATCTTAGAACCTCACCCCCCCTGTTCTGAGAGAAATCTGCATACGTGGATGTTTTATTGCCCTTGTCTAGCTTGGATTAACACATAGTCTGCAGGCACACACCAGATCATCTACATTTGCTCTCTTACAACACTAAACTATGTTTTCTACCTTTATCTTGTATCTACCTACCACTTCAGCATTTTATTAAAAATAATAATAATAAAGAGAGAAATGTGGTATCCACATATAAATTAAGTATAAAAATCAAATGAATATTCATATTTGAACTGATTGTTTATAGTTCATAATGCATGAGCAAAACCGAAAGTTTCTGTGATGACTGCCCTTGTACTGTTCACCATGTAAGAACTTATTCACTATGCAAGAATTTGTTCTCCATGTAAGAACTTTTTCGTTATGCTTTAGAAGATTAGAGACTGACGAAAATTAGGCTTGGGGTGGATTAATGATTGTGCATTGAGCGTTGACTCCCCTATACAGAATTTTATTGCTGTTATCAACCATTTGATCAATAAATATGAGAGATGCCCTCACACACACAAAAAAAAGTATGCACTTCCAACTGTAAAATAAATAATTAACCGGGATGTAATGTATAGCATAAGGAATATAGTCAAAATTTTGTAACAACTTGGTATGGTGATAGCTGGTACCTAGAATTATCATGTATATAAATGTTGAATCACTGTGTTGTACACCTGGAACTAATGTAATACTGTGTGTCTACTACCCTTCAATAAAAAATAATTATCTACAAAGAAAAAAGAAAAAAAGAATACCTGCAAAATTATGCTGGGCTGTATTTAGAGAATGTGATATTTGACCAACCACATACCTGTATCTGTAGAATGGGGAGGGAGTTAGTATCATATGGGGCTTATGCAAAAGTAGATCAGAAAGGGCATGTCTGTTGAATACATGGCTTTTGATGCCCACTCATTTAATCAGCTAACATCTGAGCACCTACTCTCTATTGATGTAGACCCCAGGAATAGAGTGATGAATAAGAGCAACAAATCCCTTGCTTACATTTCATAAAAATACAAATGATAGAAGATCAGAGAGAAGAGCAAGTGTAAATGTCCATGACTTGAACAGGCTTGTGTATTCAGGGAATAGAGGAAATGCCATATGACTGTATCCCAATGAGTGAAGGACAGTGTGTTAAGACAGGTCAGATCATGTAGGGCTTTAAAGGAAGTATAGAGACATGAAAATGTTTAGCACTGAAGTGTTGAAAATGGGATCAAGAAGAACCAAATTGACTGAAATAAACTTTACCCTTTAGCCTGGGACTTTTTTTTCTGGTGGCTTTAGCTTCATGGCTTTTAAAGAGGCTATCAAACATCTAACAAAAGAATTAAATGTTCTTACAATTTGATCTCCAGTGAGCATACCTTATACCTTTTGGATTCTAGGAACCTATGTTAAGTGAAAGTGAAAAGCAATAGCTCACGATCTGCATTGTATAATGTGGTTGCATTTGAACATCAGAATGGAGTGCTTTGATAGCAGTCTTCTCAAATGACAGGCATGGGTATAATCAGGAGTACTTGTCAGTAATTAAATTCACTAGAAATCTAAGTAGCAGTCATTTTGATTAACTTTGTATGTAAACCCAATGGGTAGCAGCCATCTGCACTCCTGTGTTTTGTACGATGTCTAGCATATTGTGAAATTTCAATAAGTAATAAATAATATAAATAGTAGCAGTCATTTAAGGCCATCTTAAAATTATTGATTGGTATGCCAGTCCCACTTTTCTGAATTATTATCACTTGTTTGTAAAAACGCGTAGTTTTGAAGTGCCTTTGGCACTTTGTATCTTAAATTTTTTTATTAAAGCATAGTGGACATACAATATTATATTGGTTTCAAGTATACAACATAGTGATTCAACAGTTATCTACATTACTAAATGCTCACTCCAACAAATGTAGTTACTATCTGTCAACATACAAAGATGTTACGTAACTATTGATTATATTGTCTATGCTGTACTTTCATGCCTGTGACTAATTTATATTGTGATTGAGATTTTGTGCCTCTTTATCCCCTTCACCTATTTCACCCTCCTACCCCAACCCCTCCCCCATGGTAACAGTCACTTCTCAGTGTCTGTGAGTCTACTGCTATTTTGTTTTGTTTTGTTTTGTTTTGTTTTTAGACTCCACAAATAAGTGAAATCATATGGTATTTGTCTTTCTCTGTCTAGCTTATATCACTTAGCATAATAGTCTCTAGGTCCAACAATGTTGTTGCAAATGGCAGGATTTCTTTCTTTGTTATGTTGAATAATACTCCGTTTTGTACCACATATTCTTTTTCCATTCATCTATTTATTTAAGGACACTTTGGTTGCTTCCATATCTTGGCTATTGAAAATAATGTGGCAATAAACATAGGGGTGCTTGTATCTTTTCAAATCAGAGATTTTTTCTTTGGGTAAATTCCTAGGAGTGGAATTACTGGGTTGTATGTTATATCTAATTTTGGTTTTTTGAGGAACCTCCATAATGCTTTCCACAGTGGCTGTGCCATTTATATTCCCACTAACAATGAAGGAGAGTTCCCTTTTCTCCACATCCTTGCCAACACTTGCTATTTCTTGTGTTTTGGATAGTAGCCATTCTGACTGGTGTGAGGTGTTATCTTATTGTAGTTTTGATTTTCATTTCCTTGAGGATGAGCGATGCAGAGCATCTTTTTATATGCCTATTGACCATCTGTATGTCTTCTTTGGAAAAATGTTTATTCAGGTCCTTTGCCCATTTTTTAATTTGGTTATTTGGTTTTTTGGTGTTGAGTTGTATGAATTCTTTCTGTATTTTGGATGTTAACCCTTTATCAGATGTATCACTTATGAATATATTCTCCTATACTGTCAGTTACCTTTTTGTTTTGTTGATGGTTTCCTTTGCTGTACAGAAACTTCTTAGTTTGACATACTCCCAATTTTCATTTTTGCTCTCCCTTGCCTGAGGAGATTTGGCACTTTGTATTTTTAACAGCAGCTATCCTTTGATATTTAGAACAGATATGAAATGTCCCACCAAGAGATTCATAGTTGACTTTCTTTTAAGTCTTACTAAGCTGCTTCTGATCTCATTCTCACAGATTTCAGTTTTCTTTTGTGTGGTTGATATCTTCTGGAGTCCAGGTAGGGAAAAGTCATAGGGTATATCCACAGGGAAATGAAGGCAGATTGAATTCCATAAATACCCTCATATAATGAGTTAGACAATTAAGGCCCGATTTCTAAAGAGGACTTATGGCAAAATTCAGTCTGAAATTCTTTTATATTGATAGTGTTGGTGAATATAATTAATCCGGACCAATCGCATTCTACTGGGATTTGTTTTTTTGTGGGAACCTAGAATCTGATGGCTGACATATCTCAGTATACACCTTAAAAAGCTATGTAAGTTAACAGGTATCTTCTGTATGTTGATCTGGCTTTTGGTATGTATCTTATAAAAGAAAATGTTGACTTCAAAACCAATGGTAAAATTAAACAACCCTTGAAACACCTGTTAAGGGACTACTATAGAAGCAGATCAAAATGTCTGTAGCTCTAGTATAGACTTTTTCACAAGTTTTCAATATCATATTTTCAACATAGCAATATTTACCACTGGGAAAGAAGTCTGGCTATCTCATAGTTCTGAAGATGGGTACAGCTGTTCTGTGTACCTATGTAGCTGTATCATGGGCAGAGATGTGCACATTAGCATTTTATTTGAAATCTTTCTGTCAGTTGAAGTAGAAAACTGTGTTGTTTTGATGTTGTTTTTGATTTCTAGGCAAGACCCTAAATGGAATAGTCAATACTCTTCAAATATATAGAGTACAAAGTTGTAAACATCCAATAAAGCCATTTTGCTACTTCTCTGTTCCTACAGAAACTCGACATATTGCATGAAGGTGTCAATGTCCTTGACTGTTGCTGAGAATGAATCAGGCCTGTGCTACAATAGCAGGATCCGCTATTTAGAAAAATCCGAAGTCACTAAAAGAAAGGAGATCTCCTGCCCAGATATGGATGACTTCAAAAAGTCCAATCAGGAGCCTGATGTTGTGTGGTACAAGGTAATGCAGCATGGTGTCAAAGGCAGTTTTTACCTTAATAGCTGGCTTGGGATAGGAAAAGGAAGAGATTTTATTTCTAGTTTTTGGTATTAGATATTTCACTGGGAAGAATCAACAGATGCTCAGCAAAATAATTCAGAGCTGTAGCTCCTATATGCCACTGGTTTTCATGCCCTTCCATCAGCAGGTATCAAAAGCAATCCCACTTTTCGCAACTGCTAGAAATAAGTAAAATCTTCCTCCACCCAGCTCATGAGAGCAAATGGGAAGAAAAGTGAAAATTTAAGTAAGATGCAAAAGAGAGTATTTGTGGTATATAGAAATATTACTGTTAGGAACAAAATCCCATCATTACAAGTAATTGTACTTATAAACAATATCAACTGTTATCATGGTCTATATTATGAGAACCACTGCAGTCAAGGCAGAGGAAAGAAATGGGCCCAATGCAGAATATGTGAACACTGGAGATAAAGTGTTTAGCTGGCAATAAACCTCACTCAAAGGCTGCACAGAAAAGCGGTGAATGAAGGAACTATTTACAGAGGTGTGGTTAGGGTTAAGGGACCCAACAAATGATGAAACTGTCAATTACCTCTCCTAGGCCCACAGTGGCAAGGGGAAGGAGCAGTGCCACTGGAACCTGGCAAGAGCAGAGCAGAGAGAGCTGTGGCCTTAGAGGAACATAGAAACTGCAGACAGAGGGAATGGGCCGGATAAATACCATAATCCTTAACTTGCCTTCTGGTTTCCTACGAGTGCCTCAGCGCCTACCATGCACATTCAAATAGAAGTCAGAGGGCAAAACCAGGAGAAAGAATCAATAGTCTTTAGCTTCCGTGGGCATGGAGGAAGTCAGACAAGGGCAGAGAATGGATCCAGGGGAGGAAAAAGAGACATAACCACACACCCTTCTAGCTATGAGAGTCTGGCTGCTAGCCTGGGTCTCTGTGGTCCTATAAAAGGACTGAGAATCCCTTGCCAGCTCTAAGCCACAGTGTTTGACACATAGTACAGGCTTATGTGATGGCCAGAGGTGACCAAGGAGGTTTTCTGCACAGGTGCTGTGTGCATTGTTAGGAGCAAACACATATAAAGATGACCCAGGTTGTTTCTATAGGATCTGACAGACCCTCAGTTCCCAGGGAAGCCTAAATCCCGTCATACGTTTTTAAATTTGGAAGCCTCTCTATCCTCACACCTGGGGAAACTAACCAAGAGAAACCAAGAGCATGTCCTCTTCTAGGACCTCAAGTCTCTATGTGAATTGTCCTCCCTTTTTTATTTAATGAAGATAATATTCTGACAGAAAAAAGGAACATGATGTTCATTATGCATGAATATAGAATATCTATAACTTAGATATGCCATCATTGGCTATCATCAGCCTTGCTGTTATTTAGTAAGCACTTACCATGTGCCATTTACTGTGCTAAACTTGGTCTCTATATTATCTCATTTAAATCTCAGTGCAATTCTGTGCAGTGGGCATCCAAAGTTAGAAATGTACAACTGTATTATCTCCAGTGTTTTAACAGTGTAAAGTATGTGTGTTGCACAATCCTTTTCCCAGTCATCTTTTCAAATACATGTAATCTTTAAACTGGTTTCTTTTCCATCAATTTCTGCTTTTTACTTACTCTCTAATTATCTTGCCTCACTCTCACATTCTGTTTTAGTTTCCTAGCCTGTCCAGTCCAAAATAGTCTATGGTTGGCCTTTGAGGACTATTCCTGTGCCTGCATGTAATCACAGCTGGATAGAAAAATAGAGGCAGATGAGGTGGCACTGGGGCATATTTGTAAAGATGACTGAGTAAGCCTATTTTCATGCTTGTAATGTAAAAGCTGTGTGTAAGAGGGCTGCATTTCCTCTATCTGAACTCTGTCCGTTAGCAAAAGGAAGGGAGGGAAGGGGCTACACTTTTTAACACTTCCTCCTGACACTATATGAATGGGGCTTAGACATTAATACAGATATACAATAATATTAGTGTTTTTAGAAACTTAAATGAGAGATGAAGATTCTCTTCTTTACTGAACAAATAAGAACACTAGAATGACCTCATTATTCACTGAGAACACTGTTGTGTCCCTTTATCCCATTGCTAAACAAAAGAATCCCCTAACTTTAATGGGACATCAGCAATGAAAATACAAATACACAACTTGGGGTAAAACACTCTTCTATGGGATTAGTTACTTCCACTGATGTTAATGAGGTCAAGACTACCAGTTTGAATCTCCCTTTTTCTTGCCACAGCTATCTTAGTTTCAGATGTTTGCTACTGCTTATAAATGGGATGGGCTGGGACATTATGGATGGTTTAGTGCAAATTAATTAATTCATTTGTACAACTGTTCATTCATTCAACACTTACTTTTTTTGGTGCCTATGATTTGCTAGGCACCATGCCAGGGACTGGGGATAGTGAAGTCACCAAAATAAACACATTTCCCTGTTCTCATGGAGGGAGTTAGATAAGTAAACAACTTCTCCTCAACACTACAGGATGGAGCTACATCAATTAAAACATCTAAAGAACAGCTCCTGAACTCAACAGCATTTGTATCAAGTAAAGGGTGTAGACTTACCTCTGTGTTTAACCGTAGATAGACTTGAAAACAGGAAAATTTCAAAACTTAAGTAAGGTCACTCAGTATTTTCACAGTACATAATAGTTGACAGTAATCTTTCACAAATATTTTTATTTAATATAGTACACATAGAAAATGATAACATGGCACAAGGAGGTGATTAGAAAACTGCCCTGAGGGCTTGGGCTGTTCTAGGCCCTACATGACTGATTTCAGGGCTGTGGTGCAGATCATTGTGTTTATACACTAGTAATTCTCCTCTAGCACACCCAGGGTACTGTGGACCACTGGTTTGGAGACTCTGCTCTACTTTGCCGTAAGTGTAACACATAGTTTTTTACCTAAAGATGAGTAAGTCAATCCTGGTTGTACTTGGATTGCAGGAGGTATGTGGAAGAAGGCTATATCCCTTTGACCTGAACTCCATCTTTTAGCAAAAGAAGGTGATGTTACTTACTGGTGGCTCTTATCATCATCTTTTTACACATGAGGAAACTTAAATAACTTACAGAAAATCTCTTAGCTAATACATGGCCAATTAGTGGTTCATATCCTGAACTTCTGACTTCTAATACATATTCTTCTTATAATGCCATTCTGATTGCTCTGCTAAGTGCATATCTTATGCATTTACTACTCATCACTGATGTACATAGAATGCTCTTTCAAAATTGGTACTTTGGGAAAAGTTCCTGAAATCCTTCTGAGGCACTCCTTAATGATTCTAAGTGTCCAAAGGGACTCTAACCAGAAAGAGATTTTTTTCAAGATCAAAGTGAACTAAGCTGAAGGAATTATAAAATCAGAGGGACCTTAGAGTCTATCCAGCACAACTTATTTCTCTTATATGTCAGAAAATCAAAACCCAAGAGGTTTATGTGATTTGCTTAAGTCTATCGAAACCCATTTCTCTTTTCTGTTTTCAAATTTACTGAGTTTTACAAAAAGTTTAGAGACCAGCCAAAATAAGTGATTGTATGTATCTATGTATATATATTTAAAAACTGTGATCATTTTGGCAAATCAAACAATGATATGTATTAAGTCAATTGTACCCAAATCTTCCACTCCATTTCAGCCATCTATGGTAACTAAATGTTACCTGTTGGTTATATCATCCCACACTTTCCTCTATGCTAACACACTGTCTTTATATATGTTAATTATTTGTATACATACATACATATATTTCCCCATTCCTCATTTCTATAAAAATGGGAACATACTGTATATATCACTTTTCAACTCTCTGTGTAACATACTAATGTATCTTGGACATCATTCCGTGTTGATAATAGATTTAACTCATTTGTAATAGCTGTATCATAGTTCATAGGATAGAAATAACCTTGCTTTATTTAGCAGTTCTTCTGATGGATATTCAAGTTTTGTCTAGTTTTTAAAAAATAATCACAGTGTTGCAATGAACATCCTTGTAAACATGCATATATCCTTACATCCATGACATACAAGATAGGAATGTCTCTGTCACTACTATTATTTAACATCATTTTGGAAGTTCTAGCTGATGCAGTAGGAAAATTAAATGAAATATGCTGTATAAATATTAGAAGAGACAAAATAAGCTTATTTTTCAGATTATGTAATTGTACATTAAGAAGACCCAACAGACTTAACAAAAATTAGAAGTAATGAGACAATTTGATAAGTTAGATTAATAAAAACATACAAAATATTCAATAACTTTTGATTTTGCTAGCAATTATCAGTTAGACATATAAAGGGAAAAATGAAACGATCCCATTTACAACAATGACAAAACATAAAACACTTTGGGATACATTTAAGAAAAATGGGAGGGTCCTATATAAAAATATAATTTCATTGAAGGACATCAAATAAGGTCTAAATTAATGGAGAGACAGAATGTATTTCTGCATGGGAAGATCTCATAGAATAAAAGATAAGTTCTTTCCAATTTCATATAAATAACCCAATTTTCTAGAATATAATTTTTTTGGAATTAGATAACATGATAAACATTATAAAGTTTATATGGATGAATGAATGTACTAGAATTGACAAGGAAATACTGAGAAAAACATTCCAGAGAGGGGACTTAGCCTACGTGATACTAAAATTACTGAACCGCAATAATTAAAATAATAAGTTTAGGAAAAGATAAGTAGATCAGTTGAATAGAACAGAGAATCCAAAAACAGATTTAAAAATATGTATGTATGAGAACTTAGTATGTGATAACACTTAATTTTAATGGGTGTGGAAGGGTAACAATGGTGGCTTATTAAAAAATGATGTGCACATAATTGATTATTCACTTGGAAAAGAATTAGATCTCTGACTCATACCATGTTTAAGAAAAAGTACAGATAGATTATAAGTAATTGATTTCACCACTAAAATAATAATTTAGGAATGCCCATTTCTAAATGCCATCACTCATGACAATGAGTTAAGCTTCCAAAGTTAAGAGCTTTGCATTAATTTATCTTGCTATACATTCTGAAAAGTTTCTTAAAGGGGAAAAAAAGGTCATTGGGCACTTCATAAATACCACAGCCGAAATGACCAAACCTTTCTTGCCAAAAAGAAATGGTTTGACAAAATGCTTTGGGATTTTAAATCCCTTTTGGAAATTTAATGATATTAGCATATGCCTTCTTTTGTAACCATAAAATTGCATTCCATACTTAAATTTTTACTCTCATAGCTAGAGTTTTCAAAGACAGTTTTATTCAGAAGGAATGAGCTGTAAAACCCATGAAGACTTCAGTTAGTGTGCCCTAAAACTACAGATAGTGACACAAGGTTTAACATGCATTTATCCTTGTTTTTATTCCTAGATACTACACCATTAGGAGTGAAGAGGGGTTCTTTGCTATTTGTAAATTATAAAGAAGGTGGGTTAATATGGGATGAGTGGCTATTTGATATATGTAAGGAGCACTGGTCTTTGAGTCTGGGGACCTGGATTCTGGTCACCATTCTACAATTAATGTGGATAAGTACTTGAGTTAGACTTGGATGTCACTGGGCATCTGTTTCCCTGCATATGAAATAGATGTAATAATATCTGTCATATATCCCAGACATGTTATAAAAATCTGACTAAAGTCCTTACTTAATATTTGCTGCTACTATGGAAAGGGAAGTTACATGGGAAGCTAGAAATAAAGCTACCTAAGACATCTCAGACTCTAATTGGAAATTTAAATTTGAGTTCTTTTAAAAAGTCTTGTTATTCTGTATAATCTACAGACATAAAATTCTCCTTTTTTACTTGTACAATTCGATGTGTTTTGGCAAGTGTATACACCACAATCAAGGCATAGAACATTTCCATCACTCCAGGTACCTTCATGTTCCTTTGTAGTCACTTCCCTCTTCCTAGCCCCAGTCCTTGGTAAAACTCATCTGTTTTCTGTTCCTGTTACTTTGCATTTTCCAGAATGTCATATAAGTGGGTTAGTATGATATGTAGCCTTCTGTGCTTGTCTTCTTTTGCTTAGCAGGATGCATTTGAGATTTGTCTATGTTGTGGTGTATATCAATAGTCCATTCCTTTTATTACTGGCCTATATTCTACTGCAAATATGTATTACTGTTTATCCATTCACCTGTTGATGGCCCTTTGGGTTGCTGCTGGTTTTTGGTAATTAGGAATGAAGGTCTTAGAAGGTTGAGTTTTGATTGTACAGTTTCTTAATTTATCAAAATGATATGTTTTGTCAGCTTTAATAATCTTATTTCAATGTGTATGCTTTTCTCAAATTTAGCAGGAGTTTGCTCTTGATCTTCCTTATATTGTTATAATAATCCAGGCTTAGAAGGGACTTCCTATATATTCTTACTGACATTCAAGGGGTAAAAACAATTTAAAGCAAATTAAAGCCTCTAAAACAATGTTTATTTATACAGTCTGACTACCTTTTATATATGAATGATCTTTCAGAAATATAGATCTGATCATAGGATGCGACTATTTAAAGCACCCCAATAATTCCATAAAACCATTTAGTTAATAGCTCCTTTTTACCGAGTATTTACAGGGCCTGACTCTGTGACAAGCATGTTCATTCATTACCTAATTCAATTGTTAATACAGGCTTAAGAGATAGGTTATATAGTGACAGAGCTGGGATTTGAACCCTCATAATATACAACTATCTTAGAATGGAATATAAGGCTTTTAGTATCTGGTCTCAGCTTAGTGCCACTCTCATGTTGACAAACCTTCAAACTCACTGATTCATTCCTCAGCCATGTCTAGTCTATTAATGCACCTATCAAAGGCATTCTTTATTTCTATTACAGTGTTTTGATTTCTAGCATTTCCCTTTTTATTCTTTCTAAGAGTTTCCATCTCCTTTCTGTTCTTTCATGTTGTCCATTATTTCTGTCAGGTATATTAACATATTAATCATAGTTATTTTAAATTTGACAATTCCAAATTTTCTGCCATATCTTAGCCTTGTTCTGAAGCTTGTTATCTCTCCTTAAATGGTGTTTTTTTTATCTCTTAGCATGCCTTGTAAAGTTTTGTTGAAAGCCAAATGTGATGTACTGGATAAAAGAAACTGAGGTAAATAGGCCTTTAGTGTAAGGATGTTACGTATACCTGGCTAAAGAGTTAGGCTGTGTTTATTGCTTGCCATAGCTTTAGGTGCTAGTGGAGAAAATTCCCTCTGGTGTCCTTGTTTTTCACTCCCCTGTTATCTTTGGGTTTCCCTAGAGACCTCTGCTTAAATAAGGTCTGAACTGTGCAGTTCTTTCAGCTGTAATAATTGTTATCATACAGGAGCCCTATGAATGGGTTGATAAGGTATAGGGTAAGGGGGAAACATCCTATAATCCTATGGTTAGATTTCAGTCTTTTAGTGAGCCTTGTCCCTGGGCTGTGTCCATCACAAGTCCTTCTCAGATTCCATCCCACCCACCATTAAGTGAGACAGGAAAAACAGAGGGGGCTGGAGCTGGCTATTTTTCTTACCCTGCTTCAAAGTTTACGGGGGGCTAGAGTTGGACATTTCCCTTCCCCAGGTCCTTTGCAGGCAGGCTATTAGTAAGGAGAACAGAGCTATTTGGGTATATTTTTAAATGGTTACTTTCTTCTTCCTCTGCCAGAAGAATGAGTGGATTTTTCTCTGATCTTTATCCTGAGAATTTGATGGGGCTCCTAGAGGTAAAACTCACAAAAGTGTGACTCACTCCCCAAGACTGGTAGGAACACTTAAAGGACAACTGATTAATTTCTGGAGACCTCAGTGTGAACTAGCTTGAGATATAAAAACCCGTGGGGTCCCAGTTGCTAGCTCCTGTGGATGCTTCTGCTCCCAGGAAGCTGTGATTCTCTGTCTCTCCCTGTCTCTCCACTTTCTGGGCCAGCAGTTTTCACTGTGACTTCAATTATCTGATGGATATAAAAAGAGTTGTTGATTTTCAGTTTTTGTCTTGTGAGGATGTTGGTGACATCTTCCAAGCCCTTCACATGTAGAATCAGAAAGTGGAAGTCGACCCCAGCCTTAGAATTAAAAATTCGGGTGGTTTTTGGGTGGTCTCCAGACTCCTGTAGAAGTGTAAGTCATGTTAACTCCTGACAGTCATTAACATATCATAATACATATGTACATGATGTGAAAGCAGACTACTGAGGGTAATAATACTAATAAATAATAGTAATGTTTATTGAGTGTTTTTAGCATGTGGTGCTCTATATTACAGAGCATTTACATGCATTACCTCATTTAGTCCTCATTTTCACCTCTATTGGTAATTATAATTACCACCATCCCTTTTCTAAGCAAGTGAAGCAACTGAAGTTTATATCAATTAAGTTACATGCTCAAGAACATACAACTTGGGATTCCAACCCAAATATTTGAGTCTAGAACTCATACTCTTAGCCACTGTGGTATACTAACTTAACATTAGGTGAAGATAGAAAGTTGGAGAAGTAGAGTTGGAGAGAGCAAGGACTCTCTGGGGTGGGTTATCCTAGGCATTTGGGGTAGAGATAGGTCTGAAAAGGACAAGGTTGATACCTAATTCACAACTGTGCTTCTATCCCTTCCATTTGTATTTGAGGAAAGTTCGTGTTCCCTACAGATTCTTAGGTAGATACCTAGATACTCTGTGGAATAGTCCAGTCTTCTAGGAAAAGGAGAGAAGTTGGGTCTGAGAAGATGAGTTTTAGGTATTTGAACAATGGTGCTTTGAGGACCAGAAGTTGGCTTACGGTTGCACAGCACAGCTGCTTTGTGTCTGTACCTCAGAATTAGAATAAATATTTAAATAAATCTTCGGTAACAAATCAGACTGATTCAAAAACACGTGTGGGTATGATGGTGCTATTTCAGATGTGGACTGTGACTACAGTGGTGAATAGTTTAGGATAGAAACTCCAAGATCCAAATGGGCCTAGCAACAGGTTACTTCAAGGGGCTTGGTCAACAGATGTTTCCATTGAACATCCTGTGCTCCCAGTCTGGCAACAGCTGGAAAGTGCTATCTTCCATTTGAAAGTCTGGGAAAGAGGTAAGGAAGCTAGGTTTTAAGGGATGGCATTATTTTGACTGAGTGAGGATGTCCTACAGTAAACTGTTCTATGAGAGGACATCCAGGCCATGAACTAGAGCTATTTGTTGAACTTAGGCACTTCCAGCAAGACAGGCCTTCAGCAAAACCTCAAGCTGATGAAGTCTAGTTTAATGGTCTTTGGGGCATTAAATAATAGGGGACTTAAAGACTAAGGATAATATTAGGGGTCTGCTCACATTTGAGACTTTGGTGATCTGCCATTACCTCGGATAAACAGCCCCCTTGAGACTTCACCTATGTGCTTCAGACTTCTTTTCCTAACAGTCTGTCAGAATTAAACTAAACAGGTCTGGGGGAAATGATGTGTGGGGATATTGCCTATCCAGTAGAAAAGGTGGCAGGAAAATTGGGGATGGGAGAAAAGCACTGATAGTAAGTAGTAAGCATAGCAGCCAGCAGCTTAAGGAGGAGATGCTACAAATAATAGAGTAAAGAGCATGGAAGATTTCTGAGATTCAATATAGGCAGCCAAATGTGGGGAGAATAGCCAATGAGGTGACTTTATGAAGGGTGAGTTGGTGATGGTCATCTATAAAGCTCTTCTGAACAAAATAGAGTTCCTTTACCCACCTGCTAGGATGAGTGTTGGCGAGGCCTCCTAGGAGCTCTACATTTTCAGTAGGTTAAGGTATTATGTTGGTGGGGGATGGTTAACCAGTTTGTGAAGATTGGTTTTTATCTTACTAGTCCATTAGCACCAGTTTTCACCAACCAGAGCCAGAGGTTTGGAGGAGACATAATCCAGGCTTCTTCCTCTAAAGGCAGCTTGCCTTTTCATCTGCACCACATTGTCTCCAGAAGGGTGAAAGTGACTTGAATTAAGATTTTCTATGCCACAGTTTTAAAAAAAACTCCATTAGGTATAAAGAATCCTTTATAAGGCTAGATGGCAATTTTGAAAGCACTTGGGACTATCTAGATCTATCCCAGAGAATGTGTAAAAATTCCAGGCTGTTCTTCATCAGGAGTTATTTTCTAGTTCCTATATACTCTTTAGATTTTACTCTCTAGGAAGAAGACAAAGCAGTGTGCATGGAAAATGAAAATGATTTGAGCTAATTGTAATGGACTTTTCACCCAAAATGACATCAGAAAACAGTGCCATTTGGTTTTGAATAAAATGAGTGTGTGGGCTCATTTGCTCCCCGACCTCTAGTATGTGAAAGTGAAGCAGCTCAGTTTTCATTTTCTTTTCCTCTCAAAATGCCCAAAGGGACCATATTTTTGTTTAATGACCTTCAGACTAATTCTTCAGAAATTTGAGACTATCAGAGTTGGAAGCAATGTGAAAATAATTGTGGATTATTATTGTATGACAATAGTAGCAGCAGGACTACTTTTTTTTCTGTTCAGAGTTTCTTCATCATTTTCCCAGAAACCTTATATCCCAAGGTTTAACTGAGAAGCAAATCTCATATAGGTGATAAACCTTGCCAGACATGGTATGTAATATAATTTCAGACAAACCCTTAACTGTTCTTTGGGAAGACCCTAGGGAGTGAAGCAGCCTTGTATCTAGATGCCCTAGCTAGTATTACTTTTATTTACTCTCTGACAATGTGTGTGGGTAGTTGTATTGGACATAAAGAAAGAATATCTCCTAAATATTATACCTGTGAAGTTAAGTGCCTGTTTTTGAGTTTTGTTGTCAAAACTCCTGCTATCATAAAAGAAGAAAAATTGTTACAGTGGGTACCTGTACTCCCAAATCATTTTACACACACACACAACATATACACAAGCATGCAGAGCTGGGAATTGAGAGTTAGCACCAGTTCTACCTTTATGTGAATATTTAGGATGTGTGTATGGAGGGTGGCAGGGGGAGTGGCAAGAAGGAGAGGTAGAAGAGGTGTTGTAGATACTATAGGGGGGAAAGTGGAAGGTGGTCTCAACTGTAATTTACACCTCCTTCTCCACAGTCAATTTATTTATTGCCTTAAATGACAGACTCAGAATTTAGATGATAAAATACCTTTCCCTTGTGTAAATATGGGGAGGAAATCCCGGGGCAAAATACCTCTAAAAACTGAAATTAGTTAAAGGGAGAAATAAAGTTTAAAATCTGTTTATTGCTTACAAACTGCAATCCAGTGTCATCTCTCTCCCCTGCTCCAGAAGGATGCAAACCAGCAAGCCAGCCAGCCCCTCCCCTTAAACTTTCAGGTTCAGACACGCCCTGGGTTGCCCGGGTAATTACCCATTGACATGGAGATGAACTTCTTTCCACCCCTGAGGGTATGGAAATGCACTAAAGCCAGGTGAGATACTCTGGAAATGTTACAATTTTACCCACAGGCCACCCCTCTTGAAATCTTGCCTTACAATCTACTCACTCCCCTTCTTCCGCAGTGGTCCCTGGGCGACAAAACTGGAGCATTGTGACCAGACTAATGATATAACAATAGCAACAGCAATAAAATCATGCTAATCCTCAAGCCAGAGGATTCAGCCTTTGCAGCACAAAATATATTTCTACATTTGTTTACTCATTCCTAAAACCATGTTACCAAACATTAGATGAAGTCAATACTCTCTTTAAGCATTTTTTTCTTGACAACAGTAACACAATCATGATAATTCTCAAGCCGGAGGATTCAGTTAGGTTCAAAGTCCCATGCAGATTAAGTCCATAGTTTATTCATTCCATAGGCAGGCAGTAGCTGAGGGTTCAGAGCAATCATCATGCGGCAGCTGCAGCCAGGGGACACATTCAGGCCACAAGGACTGTAGGAGAAAATAACCTTAAGGACAGAAAGATACGTGTTTTAATGACACCAGCATAGGCAAATCTTGTCCATCAGGTAGGATACATGCAAGAGAGTGGTCCTGTGATAAAACAGTGGCAGGAACGGGATCTCTTCCTGGTCTAGTGTGCCAGACTTTCACCCCTCTCCCTGTGGGAGTTACAGATGGGTCAATATATAGGGCTATAGGAGGTATATGCACTGGCTGTAAAGATAAAACAAAACTCTGCAAGATGCTCTTACCTCCTGGACATTTTGGGTACACTACCATGACCTTTGGGGGCCATTCAGCTGTTATTCCAGGAATACACAGGAGGCTAGCTTCCAGGCCTTTCCTCCAAGGTGCCAGAGGGCCAGCCATTGCTGGTCCATGTGTCAAAATGTCCAGGGCCAGGTCCATTCAACAGTGTCTCCAGGGCTTAATGCAGTTGGGGCTGGCTGCAGGGTGTTGCTCTGCTGGCCATATCCTGGCTTCAGTAACTCTTCTTTGGTTTGGATGTACAGTTGCATAGGAGAGGCAGCAAGGTATGTGAGCATATCCACAAGGCTCAAAGCTCATTTACATGGCTTCTCATTCAAACACCACAGCACTGTCCATAGGTGAACTGACCAACTCCATAGACTATTGGTGTCCGACTTCACGTCAGATTTCAACAAACCATTGTACCTCTCTATCATGCCTGCCCCAGTAGGATTATATGGTACATGAAATTTCCACTTTATTTCTAATTGCTGTACCCATTCTTGTAATGCATGTCCAGTAAAGAGGGTGCCTTGATCACTCTCAATCACCTGCGGCCGGCCATAGGCTGCAAAGAGACGCTCCAGGCCCCTCTTGGTGGTTTGCTGATCTCTGCATGACGTGCAGGAAGAGCAACCAATAGTCCGGTAGCTGTGTCCACACAAGTCATGGCATACTGATATCCTTCTGATATGGGCAGAGGCCCAAAGTAGTCTATTTGCCACCTGACAAGGCATATTAGCCCCCTTACTATCATCCCATGTTGCTGTGGGACTCGGTGTAAGTCCCTCTTAGAGCACACAAGGTACTCCTTCCAGGCTTTGCTGATTTCTTCAAAGGTCAATGGCAAGCCCCAACTCTGGGCTACAGCCCACAATGTCTTTTGCTCCACGTGCAACAAACACTGGTGTAGCCATTGGGTCACATCAGAGGCAGGCTTTCCTTCTAGCCAGTGCACCTGGGCCAATGTGTCTGCTTCATCATTCCCTGGGGATGCCAAAGGCAAATGGCCAGTCACATGATATACAGTAACAGTCTTAGTCTGACCAGAGGCCCATAGGTCTTGCAACAACTCTTGCCCCCAAAGGGGCTGGTGACCAACCATCCAGTTAGCATGGTACCCTGTCAGTAGTCACAGGGTCAAGCCCCAATAGACAGCCCAGCTGTCAGTGCAGACAACTATGGGAGAAGGCTCCTAGGGTGATCATGAGCCATACTGCCCACAACTCAGCCCATTGACTGCTCTTCCCCTCTCCATCCTCCATCCATATTGTCTCAGTCTTAGGATGGAAAGCCACAGCCCTCCACTTCAGGGGCTGCCCACAACTGGAGCCGTCTGTGTACCAAGAGCTTTAGGTATAGGATCTTTTCCCTCCTGATAAGGAGTCTCGGCTACCAAGGGCAGAAAAGCAAGTTCTTCCTGCTTTCCACTTGTATAGGTCACTGGCCCCAATAAGCACTGGAATTCTCTACTTCAGGGGCTAGTAGAGAGGGCACTGCGCTGCTGTAAATATGCACCCCATTTGGCCAGTGTGTCTGTGCCACGCCATTCCATGGCTTTTGGGACCAGTCTTGTACCCACCCAAAGATAGGATAGGTGGTTACTACCTTGGTCGGAGCTGTTCTGGCAATGGACTCCACAGCCAGCAAGGTGTGGTACACAGCAGCCAGTTGCTTCTCTATCAAGGTGACCTGGACGTCTGCTCCTTTCCATAGTTGTGACCAGAATTCAATAGGTTGGCATGACCGTTCAAGCTGCTGCCAAAGACCCCGTCTTTGGTTACATGAACATCTAGTTCACAGGGCCTTGATGAGTCCATTACATTCAAGGCCTGTATGGCCTTGTCTGCCTGCTTGGCAGCAGTAAAAGTAGCCGCACATGTCTCATCCCAGTGCCACCTGATGCCCTTTCATACCAACTGGTATGAGGGCTTCAGAATTTGTGCTAAGTGAGGGATAAACACTCTCCAGTAGCCCAAAAGACCCCAAAACTCTTGTAATACTGCCACGGTGGTACGGGTGGGGAAAGCCTGGACCTTGTCTATAACTGCTTCAGGAACAACTTTAGTTTTATCTGACCAGACAACCCCCAAGAATTTCACAGACAAACCAGGTCCCTGAACCTTGGTGCTGTTCACAGACCATCCTTTTTCCTGTAGATGTTGCAGCAGTCTAGGAACTGCCCCTTCTAAATCTGCAAGAGATTCAAGTATGAGCATAATATCATCAGTGTAGTGATATAACTGCACTGTTTGCAGTTTCTTCCATGTGGCCAAGTCCTGGGCTACAAGTCCATGACAGATGGTGGGACTGTGGAGATATCTCTGTGGAAGGACAGTGAATGTCTACTGCCGGCCTTCCCACGTGAAGGCAAACTGGTCCTGGCTTTCCTGTGCTATGTCAATAGAGAAGAAAGTATTAGCAAGGTCTCTACTACATAATGATATGTTCCCAGTTCATGGCTGAGGGTGTCCAGAAAGTCTGCTATAGAAGGGACAGCAGCATGCAAAGGGGATGTGACTTTATTCAATTCCTTGTAGTCTACAGTCATATGCCAGGAGCCATCTGGCTTTCTCACTGGCCACACTGGGGAATTAAAAAGACTGAGTGGGCTTTATGATGCCCACCCTCTCCAACTCCTGTAGAGTTTCTCCAATTTCCTTGTGCCCCCTCAGGCAATTTATACTGCTTAATATTTGTCACCTGCCAAGGAATAGGCAGAGCTACAGGTGGGTGCTTAGCATGTCACCTCAGAACTGCCTTTACCACATGTACCCTCAGTCTGAACTCACCTGCAGTGGTCTGTAACCACAGGCCCTGCAGGAAGTCTACCCCCAAAATATATTCAGGGATGGGAGACATGTACACAGTATACTCCTTGGGGGGGAAATGCCCTATCCCCAATGAGATTTGGGCTTACTTCACTCTAATTGCCTTACCCCCATAGCCATCTATCAGCAGGGGTCCCAGGAAAATGTTCAGGGTTGCCATGAATCAAAGAACACTCAGCTCCTGTGCCCACCAGCTCCAGGACACATTGTACATTCACGGGGGACTCATGAATTGCTAATTCTACGTGTGGCCTCTGGTCCCCACCATGTCCCCCAAGGTGGGGACTTTGACTCTCCCTCAGTCAAACCATGATGCCCAATTGTCTTACTGTGGGGGTGAGGGCTCAGGCAAATCCTGAGTACTGTCTCCCATGAAGTTTTACAGAGACACAGGCTGGGCATGAGGCCTTGACTCTGGTTTCCGTGTCCTGGACCTCAGTGGCTGGAACTGCTGCTCTGGCTTTAATTGGTGCCACAGTTCTAAAAAGATTCTATTGGGCTGTCCATCAAGTTTTCTTTCACTACCCCTGCCTTTATCAAATCAACCCACATCTGGGTCCTCGAGAGCCTCACGGGGACTTTTGCACTTCTCCTTTCAGTCATGGCCTGTACTTCCCTCTGTCCACTTATGGGTTTCCCTCAGTCGGGGGGCAAGAGTATTCACTAGGGACCCAAAGAGAGATGTGGGAGCTGTAGGCAACACCAGATTTCTCATTCCTATAGTGAACACCTCCTTGTCAGGGCCCTGGGGTCCATATTATAGATATTTTTCATACCCAATTCCCGCAGTATCTGTTGGAGCTCTGCATACGTTTTCCAACTACTGGGAAAATATGATACATCATCCTGATTAGGCCAAACTATCCTGATGGCCCCTGTCAGCCATTCCAGAAGTGTTTGATTCCCTGAGGCATGACAGGCATTTTGCAACTGCTGCCAGAGGGTAGAGTGAGTTGTCAGGGAAGCCATTTTACTCATCTCAGTACCTGACACAACAATGTTTTCCACCCCCATATCCCAGAGACATAAAAGCCATGTAGGCAGAGATTATGATGGCCTCTGCCTATACCGGACACTCATGTCCACCAGCTCATCCTGGGTATAGGGGCGGAGCATGGAGTTCTCCACAACCTGGGGAGGGGGCTGATCCTCCCCTTGAGGAGTCCACGGTTGTTTCGTTTTTATTTTCTTAATTATAGCTGGGCAGGCCTTTAAAACAGGAGAAGATGGTACCTCCAGCAGTGGCCTGGGTAGCAGATCTGCCAGTGGCCCCCACCTCCTTCTCTTCTCCCTCGGGCTTCTCCACCAATGGCTCCTCCTCCACCATGTCCAGGGCTGAAGGCACTACTCTTTCCTCCCTGTCCCCCATGGCCTCCTGCTATATGGCTTTTCCTGCTGCCTCCCCGCTTGCTGCTCAGGACTCTTCTAGGAGTGTGACCTGTCTTTTCAGTAACCGTCTCTCTTCTTTAATAGCATCCCATAGGTTATCGCGCAGCTCCTCCAAGCAATGCTGAAGTTTGTCTCTCTCCTGCCTAAGTCCCTCTCTCTCCTCACTAACCCTCTCAATAATCCTCTTTCTCCTGTATAACATTTTCCACTATGTGGATGAGAAGAGATCCTACAGTGCCAGTTGCTACACAGCCCCCTAAGGTCTCCAAGCAGTCTTCCAACTCACAGAGGGCTAATTCTGCAGCTTCCAGTGTTTCCACCCTTCCCCAGTTCTGGGGAAGGCCCCACCCCTCTAAGAGGTACTTTATCCCAGACCAGTTCCCCACTAGGGGTTCCCAATTTGGAAGCCCCACAGCTGGGGGGGGTAATAACAGGTGAAGTGGCATGCTCTGCCTCTGCATTCACTGCGGCCTCCCTACCATCCACAGGAGCAGCCCTCCCAAAGGTCGCACCCAATATGACAGATTTCAGGTTCAAGAGGCATCCTGTCAACTGCCACCAGATGTAAGTCTGGGGAGAGGAAATCCCAGGGCAAAATACCTCTAAAAACTGAAATTAGTTAAAGGGAGAAGTAAAGTTTAAAACCTGTTTATTGCTTACAAACTGCAGTCCAGCACCGTCTCTCTCCCCTGCTCCAGAAGGAAGCAAGCCAGCAAGCAAGCTAGCCCCTCCCCTTAAACTTTCAGGTTCAGACTCGCCCTGGGTTGCCCAGTTAATTACTCATTGACATGGGGATGAACTTCTCTCCACTCCAGAGAATATGCAAATGCATTAAAGCCAGGAGAGATACTCTGGAAGTGTGACAGTTTTACCCACACCTTGATTACTCAGCACCCCTTTAAAGCTATCTCCTATACTTCCTCTGGATGTGTGTTCACCTTTTGGCTACCACTTTCATCGAACATTTGAGATGAGGGGTAGACAGACTGGAACAATATCTAAAAAGTAGTTTGAGAAAATTCCCAAAAGACAAACCACTTGGCTGAATGTTCTTACATACACGGTTATCGTCATATCTTTGTCACTCTTGGGAAAGTGTTAAGCATTCCTTTCTAGCAAAGTCCAACCCCAGTATTAAGACTCCCTCACCATCCCATCAGGAGAGTAGAAACATTGACTTCAAAACCCTAATCTTATTCTCTGGTCATATATCACTGAACTCAGAAAGTAAGTGAGTAGTTTCTCCATTCCACTGCTAGAACAAAGTGTGTCCTCACCGTACCTAGCTATGTTTCTGGATAACTGCTTAAGCCTAATTTTCTTGGTCCCACCCCACTCAAATGGATCTCTTGATTATGAGGAAAGAGACTCTGGAATATTAGTATTAGTTTTTACTATAAGAAATAATTAATGAAACCATTGTAGTCTACAATGCCGATGTAGAAGTCTGTTATGAATTTTTAATAATAATACTATGTTGTTAACACTATCCTTTTAGGACTTTAAGGAAATATGTCTGTCAAATAGAAAGTACTAGGGCATTATAAATGACATTTAGCAACTTTTAAGGTTCTGTTATACCTCTTTTGCATTTGGGGAGCTTGTATGTTTTTCTCGTAGAATGGCTCTAAAGACTTTCTGCTCTTGGGATCAGGCCTTTAAAGTGGCTCTTCATATTAGATATTGGACATGATAGGACACATTTGTGATATTTTCAGATCATTGACTTACTAAAGAGAACAGTACAAAAACTGAAAGTACTAACTTGCCAGTATTAATTTAAGACTTAGCAATGTGAATTTTTATTTTTTGCTTACTTGCTAATATTTTCTCTGCAGGAATGCAAGCCAAAAATGTGGAGAAGCATAATAATACAGAAAGGAAATGCTCTTCTAATCCAGGAAGTTCAAGAAGAAGATGGAGGAAATTACACTTGTGAACTTAAGTATGAAGGAAAACTTGTAAGACGAACAACTGAATTGAAAGTTACAGGTAAAAATTCATTCTATCAAACTGTGGTAAATAAGATTTTAAGTGTAATTTGGTTTGGGAAGAAAAAGTTTCCAAAACAAAGAATGAATGTGCTGTGAATTTAGAATCGACTGCAAGTCAAATAGTTGGGATTCTCACTATTAATAAGTGGTACTGATAAGGTATAAGTAGAATATGGATATCTAATTTTGGGAACATTATTCCAATCGCTGCATATCTGTCATCAACATTTGTGAAATGTTCTTAACTCTCCAAGATATTACTGATTGTTTCTAAGCATCTCAGGGAAGATACGCTGGAGCTTCTTTAGAATGATGAGTCAACCCGTATGTACAATCTCCTTGCAGGTAAAGGCTGCCTCAGAATGAGGTGCTACTGGGCTTTTAGAATGAAATCTTGTACTGCACCCAAAATATCATTTATACAAAGTTGCTCATAAATGAGTGATGTTGTTGTGATCTTCTTAAATGGTGATTCTTAAATGGAACAGCTCCAAACAGTGTGTAAGTATGTGTTTTAAATTTGAGTACAAGTGAACAGTAAACTAGTAATTCTACTCATAGTGGAAAAGAGAAATTCACAATAAATATTCTTATCTGGTTGAGAATGTTAGAAAGTAATTTCAGAGACATAGGACATAATCTAATGCCATAATACTATAAAAATGATTCCTGACGGTGGATGTGATGGACCTGAACAAACTATGTGACAAAAAGCCTACCTCCTATTGTGCCTGCTTAAAATCCTAATTTTCTTTTTATAAATGGTTTAGATATGTGTGTGTGTATGCTTACAGTTGTACTGTGGATAAAACATAAGACATAGTAAAATTTGACATTATGCAGATAATTGTAAATTAATTGCATTAATTAACGTATGACTAAAGCCCTTGGACATTACCTATTTAACCATCTAATCAGCTGACGTCAACTAGTTGGTTAATTATAACACTCTTACTAATGTTAGGAATACAGTTTTCTTTCTATATCATTTTTGTTTATGCCTAGCTTACCTTCTCGGAGTAGTGGATAGTGTTAAAATCAGTTTGCCAATAATGACGCTTGCTAAGTAAGCTCATTGCTATAAGTCATATATTTAAGTTTTTGATCCCTGAGGGTCACCTGTTTTTTTGTCTTTTTTCAAATTTGTGAATGTTAGCACAAAGAATAAAAAATGTACTTTCATTACAAACTAACACACACACACACACACACACACACACACACACACACTCACTTCAGTTCTGTATCCTGATTCTCTATCCTGATACATGACAGTTTTACTTCTTAGTCTGAATTTGTAGAGTACCTTTTATGATGGTTTAAATCATTTTTTAAAATTAAACTAGCATGTTTTTTTCCCCTGTGAACTTGCAAAATAACTACTTATTGGGCCAATCACAAATAGCAAAGACTTGCTTTTGATTGCTTTCTGATTTCCTAAATGCAGACTAGACTTCCTAACTCACTCAAGCAGAGGAGTCAGTCATAGGCAATTAGACATCATTAATAAGTGACCCGACCATGCACAAATCCTTGTGGCATCATCACTTTTGACCATTAAAAAAATGAGATACACAATTCTTATCAGGTGCTTGTAGAGCACTTTCATTTGGGAATCATTTACGGAAGTTTGTAACCTTATAGGATTTGGCTGGGTTTTAAGTTGGACCAAAATAAACACCAAACCTCTTTTATGCTCCCATCTAATGGATTATGGTGACAACACATTTGCTTCTTTATTTCCCTTTTACATTTTGGAAAGCAGAGCTATAGTTACTTATTTTGGGTATTTTTTTTAAGTGTTAATTCACTTGCCCTAAGCTTTTAGTGTAATTGGACTATGGCTTTAAAATGTCTACCACCCAGAGGTTTTCTATTTTAATGTGCATCAGAATCATGGGGAAGAATCAAGGTAAGATAAAGATGAGGCTTCTTAAATATGGATTCCCATCTCTTTCCCCCAGATTCTAATTCAGTCCATTAGTAAGAATGCAAACTTGCCTTTTTGTCTGGATGATTCTATTGCATGCTTTTGGAGGATCGTGAGAGCGTGGTGTTAAAGAAGTCAGCCATAGGTTTGAACACACACACAAACATGCATGTAACTAATTTTCATAAGCCCTAAATTGTTTTGCCTAAGCTCCTAAAGACTGTCATGAAAATACAGGCTCTTGGTCAAGAGTGTGGGGATAAAGCAACCTCAGCCACTAAACCAGTAATTTCTTCATTTAACTTTTAAATAAAAATGTACTGAGTATGTATTATATACTGGAAAACATAATTCAAAATTATCCTTAGGCCAGTGGTCATCATTCATATAAGAAGACATCAAATTTATGTATTTATTCACACACTACAAATTTTATGCTTGACATAGCAACAAAATGGCTTCTTGGTATGGAAGGTCAAGAGGTTTTCCTGTGAAGGTTTATTTTTATTTGCAATATTAGATAAATTATTTTGTACTTTGTATGCTCAGTATTAAAAAACAATTAAACAGATTGTCCTCATAATTAAAAATATAAGGCTGGAATTAGAGTAGCCCACTTATACTTGTTTTGAGTTTAGCGATTTGCAGGCATGAGGTAGGAATTTCAATATGAAATTAGGTTGGTTAATTACAAAATTACATAGATAGAGGTTCTTTAAAATTGTGTATTATAAGTATATAAGTTTAAAAAGATTATCAAAATTTCAACAGTTTATTTTCTGCCTGTTCTTTTTAAATTTATAAATCTGAGAAATATTTCTTCAGTCAAACAAATGTTCTCTTAAGAGTGTATAGGTGCTACTTGCTTTAAATAGATCAGCTATGAAAAGAACCAGATATTCAAAACTGATGAATTAGAAGGTAACCATTGGCTTTGTGAAATTATTTTTCTACATAAAAAAAATTTGTCATTGGATTTCTTTAAACAGCCAGCTTTCCTACTGCATTAAAATAGATTTGATTTAAATGCAACTTTTTCTGGAACACTTTTAACATGTAAACCATAGCGGGATTGTATGATGTTATTGTGGACATATCTTTTGGTCCCTGCAGAGGCTGCAGATGAGTAGGGAAGGTTTAACAACAAATAGACATGGACAATAATGTGTTGAGGACATTTGCCAAAGTTGTTTGCTAATTGTTTTACCTCCCACAGCATATTTTAGGTAGCTGTTTCAAAGATATTTTTTCCTTTATACTCACATTGGATATGGTGCCAAGGGCTAGTTGAAGTGGTAAGGAGAGAATGGAGAGTTGATTATACTTAGGATGGTGAGAAGGTAGGTGATAATTTGACTGGTGATAATGGAAGGAGGAGAAGAGGAGTGGGAGAGGATGGGCAAGATAGTGGAATAGGTTCTCCTGGGAGTAGAGGAGAATGTCTGCCTTGAGAAGGTCAAAGGCAGACATAAATTACAAGGACTCCCAAAAGCAAACAAGTGAAGCAAGCAGGAAGCCAGCACTAATTAACTGTATTTGGAAGATAATTCACCATTCACCTGGCAAATCATTCATAAATGCATGATTTTATGCAGCTTTTTAGAAATGTACATTGGCTATTTAGGAAAACACTAACCTGTTCTCTGGGAAATATGCAAATAATACCCTTCTCCTTGATTATTACAGAGTTCCTGATTTGGGACCCTTACTGCATTAGGGATAATCTCTTAACCCATTGGTGTCTGAATGCAATGGCTAGAAAGAGGCTTATTCTGCGACTGTTTCAAAAATTTGCTGCTGGGTTACTATTAAGGAATAGTAGCAAAACAGTCTGGACACACAAAGCTTGGTAAAACTGCTAAGTCGAAATTGGAATCAGTATTTGGTGAAGATATTCAAATACATGGCTTTAGTGTGTGCTTTTAATTTGACCTTGCCAAGTGCAAACTAACTGTAGTGCACTGCTGCAGGTGACATTTAGATTGCTTAGTTATTCTAACAAATACCCTTTCTCCGGTGTGGAGAATGGCACCTATTTACAGACAGAGGAAGCAATTTAACATCTGGTTTGAAACCAGGCTTTCTGTGGCCCTGGCTCCTTCTTCCTTCATGCCTCTACTGTTAATGCTGAGACATTAAGGGTGAGAGTGGGTTTAGGAAAAACAGTGGAACATAGAAATTTATAGTAGAGAGTTAGGGGAACAAATAAATAGAAGTGGTGATTCTGACTGGGTAATGATAATACAACAGGAAAAGTGATATGTAAGCCAAAAACTATGTAATAATCAGAAAAGGGGCCTCCAGAGAGCTAATGCCTTTTGAGAGCTCACCATGTAGTGGACATCTTGAGTAGTGTTTTTCATTTATTTTCTCATTAATCTTCACAACAACCATACGAGGGTGGAAACCTTTAGTGTCCCCATTTAATAGAGGAAGAAAGTAAAACTTAGAGAGGTGAAGTAATGTGCCTAAGGTCACATACTTTGTAACTGGCAGAGCACAGATATGCACTACATCTTTCAGACTCTCAGATACAACTTTTTAATCACCACTAAGCACAAACCATACAATTTCATTCACCAAATATATATTACATACTTTGAAAAAAGATGTCAAACTGTTGATGTCAGT
This sequence comes from Manis pentadactyla, assembly GCF_030020395.1. Lineage (NCBI taxonomy): Eukaryota > Metazoa > Chordata > Mammalia > Pholidota > Manidae > Manis > Manis pentadactyla. The sequence goes on along the minus strand of NC_080038.1, from coordinate 101,028,851 downwards.
GTCCATCATTTGACTATAATGTCCTTTTTGGATATCAAATATTTGGTCTTCAATAATTGCCTGTTGAAACTTAGATGACCCTGAAAAGGGTATAGTCGACATTTCGCAGCCTAGTCCTTAGCTCTCTCAGTGAGTACCTTAGATCAGATCAGTAGGAATGACACACAGAATCAAATCTGAGTTTAGGATGGTGCCTAGAGGGAAACAAAGACAATCGTGGAGCCAAGAAAAGCAAGAGTATACAGAAGATGGGATTTGCCAACCTTCATGTTTTGATGCCATATGGCTCTATTAATATTAAAATCCTTATTGAGAAAAAGTAGATTCCACTGAGGTTCACTGTAGTTGTGACAGTGATTTTAAGCTAGTGGAAGTAAAACAGTGGAGAACAGGCTAAACAATTTGGTTCATTTGGTAAACACCAATCAAGATATAAATTAGTGCCTATTCTGTGTAACAAGGAGCCCAGCATCCAAGTTTCTAATGTGGTTCTGAAAACAGGTAGAGACAGAATTATATTCCCTTTGGAACCTATGAAAATTTTAAATGTGTTTATTAGAACAAATAGTGTTTCAAATAGGTTTTCTAGAATGCATTCCGTGGAGCTCTAATTTCAAGAGATGTTAATAGTTATTTGTGGGAGAGAGAAGAGGAGGGGATGGGAATGTAGAGAGGTCTGTGGCAATGTATTTATCTGCTAGATCAAAGTTAAACAGTTTTCTTTTTTGCAAGGCATTTCAGGGCATCTTAATGCATATAATATTCTAATATGTATCACGATTTTCTAAAAGGAGGATGGTATATAGCTTAGGACATTTCCTAAGCTTGCATGATCACAGAACACATTTTTTCCCCCAAAAGCATTTGAGGATGCTAACTTTTCACAGAAAAAACTGTAAGAAAGCAAAGTAAGTAGCCATATAAATACCTAGCTCTACTGGCATCCTACCAATGACTGTATCTTCAATAGTTTCAATAAGAATCTTAGCTGGCATTAACTTTGTTTTACCATTATAGTCTTTTATTGTTTATCTTATTTTCTAAAATAGCCTGTTAAGCTCCTTAAGGATAAGGATTTGTTGACCTTTTTTTTCCCCGCTGAACATATAGTAGGTATTCAAACCTTATGCATAGCTTCAGTTGTTCAGGTACTTATTTCATTGGTGAGTGCTCTTGTTAGGTACAAATAAGAGAGCTTTCTCTTTGTAGGGCACCTTATCATTTCAAAGCACTTTCACTTCTGAGATATCATTCTGTTTCTCACGGAACTTTATGGAGTTGGCAGCAAAGATAGTACTACTACCACTACCACTACTACTATTTGTATTTTTCAGAAGAGTAAACTATGGCTCATGAAACTTAAGCCATTTGCCCCAGGGTTGCAGCTGGTAAATGACATGACTGGGACTAGAACCCCCATGTTCTACCCTAAATGTAATGCTTTCCTCTCCTACTTTACTCTGCCCACTGTCTTTTAATCCTGGGTTCTGGGCCAGAAGAAGAGGTGATACAACCCCAGGAGGAATCCAAAGTTGATGACTCCAGAACTCAGGTCTAAGGATCCTGAAATAACCTGTTATTTAAAATGTTCCTTTGCCAATTTACTGTCCTGACTTGAAGAAGAAACAGCCCTGATTCTGTTCCTTCTATAAGAGGAAAAGCATTTGCTCAATGGCTGAATCCAAACCAACAAAGGGGTAATACCCTAGTCAATGAGCAAGTGCTTCCAGAAAACAGGCAGGTCATACATCTGAGTGGATGTTCAAGGCAACAAGCAGGGGCAAGTTGGAGAGTACTAGCCCCACTGACTTAGCCCTTGCTGATTGCTGTCACGTCAGGTTAAGAATCCAGTACTGTTAGGCCCTCTACTTTTTGAAGAGATGCTAGAAGTCTGGATTTTTACATGGAAATCTCTGGCTTGTTGATCACTGTGTAGACCAAATGAAACATGCCTGTAGGCTTAATTCAGTTTGGGGGCTGCCTATTTGTGGCCTTTGCCTTGAAGGATTTGGTTCAGTAGCACTTTTAAACAAGCAACTGGGCAGATGGCTCAGATTCTGCTCTGCTATTCCAATCTCCAGCAATGAATAGAAAACAAAACAAAAAAAGCAACAGCCTTAAGTGGCTCAGAGAGCAATTAATAGACAAACTGAGAACAACAGTATTCAGAAGCCATCCTCATCACACCATCCAATAGATTGGTCGATCCAAGCAGAGAGTGAAGGGCACAATTTATGATGTAATCCTACAGGAGGGGTATTGACAAATTGATCACCTCACAGAGAAGAGTGATTCAGATAATGAAGCAAGTTGGTCTTAAATGTTACAGATAAATGAAGAGCCCTGGGGATAAAGCACCTGCCTTGAAGCCTCCCCGAAGCAGGGCAGTGGGAGGCCCTGGGGCAATCAAATCATTGGCTTATTTTTTCTCTCCGTCATGTGCTCTCTGAGCATCCAGTTAACATGATCTGAATGCCTGTGTCCTGATTATCACATGAGAATGTATCTCCTTGATACCTTTTGGGTAACAATGAGGAAACACCTCAGCAGTCAATAATTCTTAACTGCATTAAGGGAACTTTCACATGACTGACTGTGCATTGCATAAGTGACTGTTTTTTTGCACAGTTGCAGGTGCAGAAATCTCATGACCAAAACCGGCTTGCAGCAGCTCCTTTGCCTTTCCTCCTAGGCTTCTCTCTCCTTTCTCAGGTGACCCTGTCCTTTCCTAGCCTATCCAGCCCACCCTGAATAACATCTTTGCCCCTTCTCTAACTCTTAAATGTCCTAATGTCCTGTCTTCTCTGTAGCTCATTTCTTCAGATACTTGCCTTCTGCTGGGGCTAATCTAATACCTCAATGAAATAAAGAATTCATGACTGATAATGACCAGAATTGTTTCCTTTCTCAGCTAATGTATTTGCAATTTAATAGATATTTCAACTCTAACTCACAGGCATGACTAATGGTGGGAATTTCTGGCAGCTTTATAGTGCCTGTGGGGGCCTTTCCAAGAGTGTCACAATTCATACCCTGCAGGTGGCTGCTTGCTCCTTCTAGAAACAAGGTCAACTCTACTCATGACCTTGGGGGACTAGAAGACAAAAAAATATACCTGCTTAGAATTAGTGGGCCTTGAGTATCAGTCTAAAGAGGGATTTTTTCCCCTTACTCTTCTGCCACTCTTATTTTGTCTCTTTATTCTCCCTTGTTTCCCTCTGCCTCAGCCTGTGACACAGAGCTATCTATTAGCCCTGTTGGTGACAGCCAGAGTCAAAGAGATTTCCAGTCTCTGGCTAAGGAAAATGTTTGTGTCATGTTTCTGTGCCCTACAGGGAGATGAACAAATACTAATAACTGTCCCATCAGCAGAAAGACAGTCTTGTTTCCCTGGAAAGTCAGAGACTGTGAGAACATTCTTTCCTGTGGGTTTATTTCGCAAATAGCTGTGCAGGACACCAGCTTGGAGGGCTGACGGTGAGCAAGTTAGAGCACATGGCAGCAGGATCTGGCAAACGTGCCCAATCCAGGCCAGTTCCACTCCAATGGCTCTCTTCCAGCACCCGAGGTGATCATTGACTCCTTGGCTGACTCCTCTAACTTAAGGGTGGGGGAGGGGGTTCTTGGGAACAGATTGCATTGTAACCCCAAGGAGTATAGGCCCATGAGATCCATGTGCACATATTTTCTTAGGTCTGTTATGTTCATTTGTGAAAGTCTCAGCTACCTTGCTCACCCCCAACCTGAATGCAGTGGCTTGAGCAAGCCGAGAATATTTTGTCAAGCCACTCTTCTAAAGGAATGAAAATTGGAAGCTTGGTATGGTGTGAGATCAGCCATGAACTAGATCCGACAGAATGGAGCAGATGCTGAAAGGATGACCATTTATTAGATCAGGCATTGAATTTTATAATCAGTCAAAGTTCACAGTAACCTTGGAAGGTTGATGATACTACCTCTGTTTTATAAGGAAAGAAATGGAGACTCAGAGAGGATAAGTTACCTGTCTATAATCACACAGCTAGTAAGTGGTGGAGCTAGGATTTGAACCTACATTTGTTCCCAAAACCTTGCTTTTAAAGCAACCTGCTACAATCTACCTGCATGTCTCCTGCACACAATAGTGCTCAATAAATGCCACTAGTTACTTTCTTTCCTGCATGCTTGCCTGCTTCGTGCCGTTTTACTCCTCTTTGCCAAAGCACATTTGTAGTTCTGTACTTCCTCCTTGAAGCCTTCACAGATTAACCTCATTTTACAATCACCTATTTCTTCCAAATTCCCTTGGCAATTTTGCAAAAGTTTTCACCCTGCTGTCTGATACTATAATTATTTTCTTAGTGATCTTCTTTGTGTGGGTTTTGTCTCGCCAATTAGATTAATGTCCTCCAAGATCCGTTGTCCCCCATACAAAGCTTTACCTCAACATTTAGATCAAACAGACAATCATGGAGCTAGGAGCTGGGCTCTGTGCTTTCAGATATATGATCTCATTTCAGTGTCTCAGAATCCTGAGGTTTTGTCACTTTAGCCCCACTTCACAGAGGTTGAGATTGAGATTCAGAGAAATTAAGTAACTTTTCTCAATGTTTTACAGCAACTGAAGAAAGCAGTTGAATGAAGATTCAGATTGGTTTTGTTTTCTCGAAGCCTAAGCTCCTTCCACCAGTAAATGCTCACAGAACTACACATTACTCTTAGTACTATGATCTGATTCGACTAAAACAAATTTTCTTATATGTAGAAGGATAAGACCGTTTGCTGAGAAAAATATCTAGAGGGAGCTGCTTCTAAGATACACATATGTATATATACATTTATGTAAAGATATATATATGTAAATTCCTATAATATACTTAAAAGAATTTTATAGGAAGGGATTTTTTTGCTAAAAGAAGGAATTTAATGCTAAGAGAAGACCCATGGAAAACTCTGAAAACTTGATTTGCTCCCTTGCACCCTGCTTCCGAAAAGAAAAACATGATTCAATTCCTCAGTCCGACAGTGGCTGTGTGATTTTGAGAAAAATAATTTACCCTTCTGAACTTCAGTTTTTTCCCCCATGCAAAATGGGGACCCGGTGTTGCTGTGTTGAGTGAAGAAAATATGTGAAAAACACTTATAATGGTGTCTGGGAAACAGTAGGTAATCTATAAATGATATTAAATATTATGATTAGTATCATTATCATCATTGTTATTACTGGAAAGCTTGCAAAGATGACCTCCCAGCATTTTACCACAAGAAAGCAGTCTGACAAATGGTCTAAGACAAGTTGCTACTTTTAATAGGATGCTTCTTTTACAGGGGACGAGTTTTGAAAATTAGGAAGTTAACCAGGGGCTATGACAAACTCGGGCAACGAGCTTTATACATAGGTATTTCAGGCAAAGCTATTTCATTCAGGGAGATGCAATCATGTGCAATAATTGTCAATTAAGGTGGTCAGAGCAAACGTCTATATAAATAAGCTTTTGCAGCCAGCAAGACATTTTAATGATATGTGAGCCAAGACCAAAGGCTGCTGAGACAAAGCTGAGGTAGAAATGAGTCCTGAGGACAAGCATGTTAAAGAGAGTGGCCTTTTCCTATCCAGCAATTCCTTATGTCATTCTGATTCATAACTGGTGGTTTATAAATGCAGTTAAGTGGCCTCCTTTGGCTGTCAAATAGGGAAATAATTCATCAGTTCAAGTCCATAAATCCCTTATTGGTACCAGGAGTCCTTTATTCAGCTAGCAGTCTCTCCGTGACTTGGCGCTATGCTCCAGTGGGGCTCCTGAGGAGCAACTGGGAAGCAGCAGGTACAGAAGACTGCATAGGCATGCGGCTTCTGGCAGAGAAGGTTGATTCCTTTCTGGGGCATGTTGCCTTGATCCCCTCTGACTGGTTAGGAAAAACACCCGCTTGTGTGTCTGGCAGATAGCAGTCACTAAATATATTCATTGAATGAGTGAATTTAGATGTTTCATGTGTTTTGAATCTTTTGCATCAGAGCCCACCTATAGTGTCTGATAAATCTAGCTGTATTCTGGGAAAATGAGATGAAAAGGCAGTCACAATAACATCCAGAAGATATTGGGTCAATACCTTGAGTTGTGTGCTCTATTTTGATGGTTAGAGCATCATAGCTTTACTATAAACTCTGGCATAAGACTTACATTATGCTTTAATCTTTTTCTGATAAAAGGTATTTTAATTCCCAATTTAATTACCTAACTCCCTTGCTCTTAAAATCAAACATCTATTAGTATCTGTATCCTTATATTTTGTGCCAGTGAAATTATCTTCGTGATGCTAATTAATTTATCTCCTATCTAGCTTAGAAGGTGAGAGGTGAAAAAGACATTTTGGGACAAGTGAGCAAGTATTTTTATCTAGTTCTGTGGCCAGCAACCCTGGATCTACAATTATTATACTTGCTATTCTTTTTAACAGTCATCAGATACTCATTGTGCTGGGTGAGTAGATGTGAACTAAAAGTCACATTGTTCTGCCCTAATTGAGCCTGTAGTATACTGGTGGGAGGTAAAAGAGATTAAACCAACACATGGATAAATGTATAATTGATAATTGCACTAAGTGATAAAAAGGGAAATAACTGAGACTAACTGAGAAGTAGGTAGGCCCTCACTTTATATGCAATCATTGTGGAAGGTCTACTTGGAGCTAAACAACATTTAGACTGGACCATGAAGGTTAAGAGAAAACCATCTAGTTGAAGAGTGGGTGAAAAATATTTCAGAGGGAATAGCACTTGTTGACTTTGAGGTACTAAAGATGCTTGCATGCTTAGGGAACAGAAAGAGAACAGTCTGTCTGCATCATAAGGAACAGTGGGGAGAGTGAGGCAAAATGAGACTGGAAAGGTAGGCAAGAGCCCGATAACACAGTGCTTTATAAGGATTTGGTCTTTATCCCAAGAGAGAGAGGACACCATTGGATGATTTTAAGTATAAAAAGTCACATTCCTTCTGACTTATATGTAAAAAAAATTTTCCAGTTTCTCCATGAAGAATAGATGGAAGGAGGCAGGGAGACAAGTTAGGAAGCTCTTACTAGCACCTCAAAGAAATATGATGATGGCTTGGACCAGAGCGGTGATAATAGAGATAGAAAAATAGGGACAGTTTCAAGAATTATTGTAGAGATAGAAATGACTGGACATTCTCATGATGATTCCTAGGTTTTTGGTTTTAGTAATAGAGTGGATAGTAGTTCTGTTTACTGAAATGAGGAAGACCGAGGGTGGCAAAATTCTGCGGCAAGATTCAGGAGTTCTGTTTTGGCCATATTTTATTTGAGATACCCACTAGACATCCTGGAGTAGATGTTGACTAGGCAGTTGGATATATGAGTCTGGCATTCAGGGAAAAGTCTGAGATAGATTTATAAATTTTGGAGCTGTCAGCATGGTTGTAGGGTAGGATACAATGAAGTAGTAAATTGTGTGGGGCAGCTGATGATTACTATAGGCGATCAATGCAAACTGCAGCTCTTAAGCCTTATGTTACATATTTTCTCCAGAATCATGACAGTGTAAGAAAGCTACTTGTCATGATTTTTCCAAACCTCATCAAATTGTTAGATATCAAGCAAGATGTTTGTACCTGTACTTTTGCTGATATGTGGAGATAGCATCCTGCATTTAGCTGACATTTGAATCCCTCAGAGCTAGAGGAATATAACTAATGACATACTAAATATAGTCACTGTTGTATATGCCCAGCACCATATTAATTACTTTACATACATTTATTTCTGATCATTACCACAGCTCTTTAAAGTACAGATCTTAATTTATACATACAGAAACTCAGACTCAATAAGTTACAGGAGTTGTCCAAGGCCACACAGCAATCATGCAGTAGTCTTTTCCCCATTCCAATTCCATATTTCAGGAAAAGTAACTCTAAATTTTCTTTCAGATTCTAACAATTTCCTAAGTCTTTTACACCCCAAGGAAAAGGGAGAAAAGATGGTGACATGTAAACTTGCTGCTAGATTGTTCTCAATTTTGAGTAAAATCCTGCTAAGTTGGATTGTTGCGTGGGGCCTGTCCTTAGACTTCTGGTGCACAAGCACAGCCTGCTGCTGAGATACCCATTGCTGCTGGTCATTCTCACCATCCCACACCCCCCACCAGGTTTATTGATAAAATTTTTATATAGGTTTATGAGATAAAATTGATATATAGGCTTGCTGGTCATTCTGAAGCTGACTGCCTGCCTTAACTAGGAGCAAACTTCAAACCCCTCTGAATTCTTGGTTTGAGGTCTACTCCCAACAGGAGGACAGCTCCCTTACTGTGGTACAAAGAAAGAAGCATAAAGCCTGGTATATAGCTGATTCATAATAAATTAAAGCTATTGTAATTTTCATCATTTCATTGGATGATCACTTTAAAAAAACCCTGTGGATTAGGTGTTATTATTTTACTGGTGAGGAAATCAAGGTTCAGAGAAGTTAAGTAATGTGGTCACACAGCTAATAAGGGACTAAACTGGAATTTGAAGGCCAGTCTCTCTGATTCCTAACCTTGTCATTCATGCATCCTCAAGCTTAATGACCAAGTGAAGCCAGGATACTGCATTAGAGAATGGTGGGAGGTAAGGTTAGGTAAAGTATACTTGATTACCAGAGGACCTTGCATGGCAGGGAGAATAACTCATATTCTTGGAAAATTTGAGTATATTCACCACAGAAGAGTTATGATTATTTCCTCACTGATAGGTAAGTTCTAGCTTTTGGACATTGGGTACCTGTTTCCCAACTGAAGTCCCTCACAACGGTACAATTACCTTCCCTTGCGCTATCAGGTTTGCACATCTTTCCTTCTTGCAGTCCTTCATTTTAACTCAGTTCAAGGAAGAGTTTTGTAAATCTCTCTCCTCTGCAAAGACTTTATGCTACTTGCTGCTGCGTTAGTAGCTGGGAGCATGCAGGTACATGCAGTTCATTGTACCAACTGGACTCATTGCACCAACTGCAGGTTGATGAGGACTAGAGAGGGAGATGCTGGAGGGATAGCCAATATCATTTTCTGAGCTTCTGCAAAAAAACAGCATACATTGTCCTACCCTGTCAAGCAAATATTCTCCAATTCTCAGAGGCTTCTTTTTAAACTAATTAATTAGTTGTTAAGTAATTTCTACTCAGAATTCTAGCTAAAGAGACTTTTGATTTCCCCTGTAATAGGTGCAAACTAGGAGTAGCTTCAAGAGTGGATAAGAGCTAGAAGGGGCTTTGAAGAGCATATAATCTGAGAACCTCATCCTGTAGTTAAGGTAGCAGAATCCAGAGAGGTTAATTTATGTGCCCCAAAGACATAGTTTGGGAGTGGCTAAACTGAGACTTTTTCCAGTTCAGTACTGCTTTCTACCACCCTTTACCACTCCACAGTGCCTTTTTAACTTAGTCCTAAGTCTTGCCTCAGAGGCCTCTTTATATGCCACATTTAATCGATGTCTTCATTCCAATTGAAATATGTAAGTCAAATTACTGTAAAGCCTTTAGAGAGTTCTGCTGATCTGGTTTATAAAAGTCATTCAAGCAAAACTGTGGAAGTATATGGGATTTTTGACATTTCCCAGAAGCTGTTAGCTTATATTCTTCAATAACTCTCAGAATTTACAATAAAAGACTACAACTTTCAAACTAAACTTGGCAGACTTCATATTTATCCCTTTTTGGTGGGTTTGTAAGTCAGTTTTCTAATCTAAAAATTTTTTGATCCTTAAAACATGCACCCTTCCTTTGTGATTATGTGCACCACAAGATCACCTCATGAACTATTTCATGCACATTGAAGTCTGTTAGCAGGGAGATACCAAGAAGATACTCGATGATACTGAGAAAATCACTCCAGCAGCCTCCCTTGCTCTAGAGGAAGTATGACAGAGTGGAAAGAGCAAAGGATTTAAAGTCAGAAAGTCTGGTTCCAGAATCTTTCTTTACCACCAACTTGCTGAGAGACCCTAGGCAAGTGATTGAATTTCTCTGAGCCCCTGTTTCTATATCTGTATCTTGCAGTTGTTGGGAGAATTTGAGATAACAGAGTAAATGATACCTATTTCTGTCACTGCTGTTGTCATTATGATTATTATTTACTGCTCCTATGACTAGTATTACTAGTACTAATATAAGTACTGCTATTACTATTACTATTACTAATCTATTTAGGAGGCTGCAAAGGAGGAAAGTGCCCCATGTATATATTGAGAGATGGTATCAGCTCAAGAGCAGAGAGGACTGGAGACAGGGTAAGACAAACTATGATAGAACAAAACAGTTTCTAATAGCACATTATAATTCAGAAAGTTCAAACAGGTTACTGAAGAAAAACAGTACCTTTCTTGACTTGTAGAAAATATAACTTTATAAATGAAATTGTTATAAAAATCACCCTTTCTTTAAACTAGCCTGTAAGTTCCAGTTAGAACAAGAATGAAATCTCTCTTGCCCCTTTGTATGCCTATTGCTTTAGCACAATGCTTGACACAGTGTGAGAGATTAAAGAATATTTGTTGAATGAGTGGTAAAAACTCCTAAAGATAAAAATATATATTATTTAGTTGCTCCTTTTCTGTATAGTTTTATTAATTTATATATTTTAAAATATATTTGTTACCTACTGTATGACTGTGCACAGCCCCAAAAGTGATGGGGTGAGCAAACTCAGAAACAGCTGTTACCTTGAAGAGTTTAAAATCCCGTGGGAGAAACAGACCTTAAGCAATCACACAAATAAATATGAAATTTTAATTTTGAAAATACTATGAAGGAAAGGGGTATACCTGCTAAAAGAACATGTACTGGGGTGAATTTGACCTAATCAGAGAGGTCAGAAGTAAAGCTTAAGCAGAGATACAAAGAGTAAGTGGGCATTAACTAAGAAAGGAAAGGAAGGGTTTATCCAGAAAAAGCAGCAGCATGTGGCAGCATGCTCCATGGAAAGATCATGATAAATACCAGGAGCTAATAAATAAAGCAAACTGTAGCTGCCTGGAGTGAAGTGAGAGAGGAGGAGATAAGAACAAGCTGAAGCTGGAGGCATGGTTAAGGGACAGACAATTCATGGCCATTATGTCACACTTAAGATTTTCTCTTCAGCCTAAAAACAATGAGAAGCCATTAATGTGATTTTAAAGAAGGGTGTGGGGGTGATATCAGATACTTTCCATGTAGAGAATGGATTGTAGAGAATAGATGTGATTGTGCTAGTCCAGGCTAGAGGTAATAATAACTTGGACTAGGGTAGCAGTTGTGGCTATGGAGAGAGTAGATGGACTTGAGTGCTGCCCAAAAGATCAAATCAACAAAAGTTGGTGATGGATTAAATGAATAGCTCTTAAGTAATGCTTCGTTTTCTTGTTTGTTCAACTGGATGAGTTGTGGTGCCTTTGGAGGAAGGTCCAGGTATGACAAGGTTGGTCAGTCACAAATTTTTCTGTGTGCTACTTCGTGCCAGGTACCATGTTAGATGTTGCTGATTCAGAGATAAACGAATTATGGTCCTTATCTTCAGGAAGCTCACAGTCTAGTCGGGCAGGGGGTACAGAAAATCAACAGGTGGTTAGTGAACTCAACAGTGGGCTGAATATCTTGATAGAAGTTGGCCCGAGATGCAATGGAAGCCCAGAGGAGGGGAATTGCCATGAGACTGGGCAGGGTTGGGGAACTGTGGGTGGGAAGGGGAAGCCAAGGGAAGAGAGTAGTCACTGTGGCATTGGGTTATTTTGTGTTTGATATGCACTCATTAAGCTTTGAAGAGGGAAAACCAGAAACAAAACCCTTTTCCCCCATTCCTTCATCTCCGTTCTCTGCTTAGGTGCTTAAGACAACCAATAGCCTGACTGTGTACTCCATGCCTCTTAATAAAGAGGCAACTCCTAGTGTCACTGTCTGATTTCTCAATCCCTGGAAAACTATTCAGTATTCTTCTCCCTTTACAAGAAATACAGTAGGCTCCTGAAAAGTGGTGTACAATAAAATTGGGGTAAATTAAATCTTGCTTTAAATAAACTGAGTAGTTTGCTATTTATTTCTGTAAATTAAAGCATCATTTTCTAATCTTTTTCCATATATTCACATTTAATTCCTCAACTTCGCTTAAGGCGGCATCTATATTTTATTTACTTAAGTTTTATTTAAATAACTTCTAAATAAATAAGCCAGGCAGAGAAAGACAAGTACCAAATGATTTCACTCATCTGTGGAGTATAATAACAAAGCAAAAACTGAAGGAACAAAACAGCAGCAGACTCACAGACTCCAAGAAGGGGCTAATGATTACTAAAGGGAAAGGGGATAGGGAGGGGGGGAAGGGAGGGAAGGAGAAGGGGATTAAGGGGCATTATAATTAGTACTCACAATATTGGTAGGTCACAGGGAAGGCAGTATAGCATGGAGAAGACAAATAGTGACTCTATAGCATCTTACTATGCTGATGGACAGTGGCTGCAGTGGGATGTGTGTGCAGGACTTGATAATATGGGTGAATGTAGTAACTACAATGTTGTTCATGTGAAAACTTCATAAGATTGTATATCGATGATACCTTAATAAAAAAAGGTAATAAATAAATAAATAACTTCCAAATAGATTTTTCTTACATACATTTATTATTTATTTATTTATTTTTAAATTTGGTATCATTAATTTACAATTACATGAGGAACATTATGTTTACTAGGCTCCCCCCTTCACCAAGTCCCCCCCACAAACCCCATTACAGTCACTGTCCATCAGTGTAGTAGGATGCTGTAGAGTCATTACTTGTCTTCTCTGTGTTGCAAAGCCCTCCTTGTGCCCTCCCACCACATTATGCATGCTAATCCTAATGCCCCCTTTCTTGCCCTCCCCCCTTATCCCTCTCTTCCCACCCATCCTCCCCAGTCCCTTTCCCTTTGGTAACTGTTAGTCCATTCTTGGGTTCTGTGATTCTGCTGCTGTTTTGTTCCTTCAGTTTTTTCTTTGTTCTTATACTCTACAGATGAGTGAAATCATTTGATATTTGTCTTTCTCCACCTGGCTTATTTCACTGAGCATAATACCCTCTAGGTCCATCCATGTTGTTGCAAATGGTAGGATTTGTTTTCTTCTTATGGCTGAATAATATCCCATTGTGTATAACATACATTTATTTTTAAATCAACTTGATTGTGATATAATTTGCATTCAATAAAACGTGCCAATTAATGAGTTTTGACAAACACATGTATCCTTGTAACCCTGAAATGTTGCAGTTAGTCCCCTTAACCCCTGGTTGCAGGCAACTGTCTGTCTATTTTTTCACTAGATTAGTTTTGTCAGGGCTCACATTTAATGGCCTATAGTGAATATTGCTGTGAGGATATACCAGTGAATGCCACTCCCACACCCTTTTTTTTTACTTTAAATTAAAATTATTAAAGTCTATATATTAGTAACTAAACCTTTAGTCTATATATTAGTAATTACATAGACTAGGGAAAAATGCAGATCACATCATGTTTATTTTAGTATGTTTCCTGGGGTCATGGTTGTGGTAGTGTGTTCAAAGAAGGAATTCCAAGAAAGATAATCTATGAGGACTACAAAATAATGGGTCTTTATTCACACACAGTTAGTTATCCCCATACAAATTAAGTTACTATTATGTATTGGTACTCTCTTTTTCTGTTTGTTAAAGCTACCATTCTTAACTTTCATATGTCAAAGGTAGATTTTCAGAATGGGCTCAGGACTTGCCATACAGACCAGGGTTTAAATCTTTGTCCCACCCTCTTGCCAGCTATCTGATCCTGGACAGGCACTTAGTCTCTCTGAGCCTCAGTTTTCCCAGTCTGTTAAGTGGAATTAATAGCGTATTCCTTCTGGGATTATTGTGAGGATGAAAAGAGATATTATACATAAATTCTGCCTAGTACAGAAAAGCCATTGACAAATGCAGGTCCTTCTAATTCCCAATCATAGACCAACAACAAATATTTACTGTATATATTCTGTTCATGATAGTGTGCTTATGAGGCCCTGAGAGGATTCAGAAGAAGAGTAAATTATGAGTTTATGGAATTAATGAAACTAGATGAGGCTTTAGTCTAAAGCTCTTATTTTACTGGAGATAAAATCATCTATAGAGGACTAAAGTGACTTGCTTGCAGTCAATAGCCAGTGTGTTCATTCACCCATTTGGTCAACAAATATTTAATGAACATCTACTATACTCTGGGTATTATTTTAGGGTATGAAGATTAGCAGTGGTTAAGAAAAACAGCTAACTTCATGGAGTGTACATTTTAGTGAAGGAAGTCAGGAAGTTTGACAATAAACAAATGGGCATTGTATGGGCATGAGTGTGTGTATGTGTGAGAGAGAGGGAAGGAGGGAGATTCAGAAGTGCAGCAGGGAGGAACGACTAAGCAAGATGGTAGGGAGTTTTGATTATAATATACAGAATAGTCAGGGAAAGCCTCAGTGATAAAATGATAAGGTGGTATTTAGACAGAGACCTGACATAAGTGAAGGATTTAGCCATGCTGATATCTCAGGGAGGATTATTCTAGGCAGAGGAATGTCAAGTGCGAAGGCCCTCTGTGGGAACCTTCAAACTTCAAGGAACAACAAGGAGACCAGAGTGGGTGGAGCAGAGTGAGAATTGGAGAGAAAATTAGGAGATGAGGTCAGAAAAGTGATGGTGGTAGGGTCAGATCATATAGGGCTGTGTTGGCTATTATCAGGATTTGGGTTTTCACTCTTTGATGAAAAGCTATTGGAGGTTTCTGAACAGAGGCTTGACATGGTATGGCATATTGTACAAGGAGCATTCAGAGTTTCAGGTGGAGCACAGATTTAAGGGGCAAGAAACTAGAGCAAGGAAGCCAAATTAAGAGACTATTGCTATAGTCCAGATGGAATATGATGGTGACTTGACCTAGGGTGTTAGCAAAAAAGGAAATTGAAAGTAATTGAATTCTTAGTATGTTTTGAAAGTAGAGCCAAGAGGTTTTGGGGTATATTGAATATGAATGATGAGAGAAAGAGATGTCACAGATAATTCCGATTTCCTGGTGTATGTAACTGACAGGGTAGAGTGATTATTGAGATGGGGAAGAGTAGGAAGCAGAAGTTTGGTTTTGTACATGTTACTTTCGAGATGTCTCTTAGAAATCTAAGGGGGCATGTTGGATGGTCAGTTGAGTATGTTCATTTAAGGGAAAAGCCCATTATGGAGAAATAAATTTGAGAGTGAATAGCATATAAATGGTAAGCAAATCCATGAGATCATTGAGGAATGTAGATAGAAAAAAGAAGAGGTCCAACTTCTAACCCATGAATACATGCCAGCATTAGAGGCTGGGGAGATAAGAGGGAAACTTATCAAAGGAGATTGAGGGGAGCATCCAATGAAATAGGAAGAAAACTAAGAGGGAGTAAATGAAGACAGTGAATCAAGAAGAGGAGAGTCAGGGATTGTGTTGAATGCTGTTGACTGGTCATATAAAATAGGAATCAGAATTGACCTTTGTTTTAGAAACATGGCTGTTGCTAGCTCCCAATTCTCTTAATTGCTAGCTCACAAAGCTCTTAATTCTCAAATCTGTGTTCCTTTTACTATACCACACTGCCTTTCCAGGTGCTTGTCCTTGAGAGTATTTCTTCATTCTTTTACATAGCATTTACTTAAGAGCCTGTTGTATGCCAGGCATTGTCCTAGGTGCAAAAACCCAAAGATAAATAAGCATTGGTTTCTGCCTTTAGGCAATCCACGGCCTAGTAGAAAAATGATACATTAATAATGATAATACAACATATTTAGTACTGCAGTAGAAAAATGTACAAAGTATTATTGGACTCAGAATTCATCTTGGGTGGAGGTGGGGGTGGTGTGAGAAGCTTTGCAAAGGAGGTGGCTTTTGATAAAGAGAGTTCAGTGATGTGCAAAGGCCCAGTAAACAAAGGCAAAACTTACCCAAAAACACTTCACAGAGCTGAAACAGCATTGTTTTAAAAGATGGGGATGGTAATTTATCAAGAAGACACATTGAAAAGGCTGAACAGATAGGCAAGGGCCAGATGATTACGGTCCTGGGTACCATGCTAAATCTGAGAACTCAGATTTTATCTTGTAGGTAATTGGTTGCCATAGAAGATTTTTAATTGGGGGAAGATTCCTATATTATAGGACTTGGTGATGATAAGTTGGGAAGGCGGAAGAGAAAAGGAGTCAAGTGAATAAATTCCTTACTTTCTGCTTAGGTGATTGATTTGATGGTTATGCCAAAGTCCTGGATCACTGAAGTTCAGTGCGGAGTATGTCAGAAAGTACAAATCTCTTGCTTAAATTTGATGAAGGTTGAGTATCCTTACACTAGAGAGGCAAATACTAAATAATCAGATGCTTCACTAATACTTGATGGAATTGGATTTTCCTCTAAGGGAAACCATCCAAGATCATAGAACTTTAACTAACAGGAACATTTTTCTTTTGCTAAGACAAAAGTGGGTCAAGTGCTGCGACACATGGCTCTGAAGGGCTATCAGATGAGATCCACAGCTGGGCTCTTAACCCATCATAAAGACAATTTCTGCTTATTTAAAGCCTCCTCTATGCTTGATCAAAATCAAAATAATTTTGAAGTATAATGAATTATCATATTTTGTGCTGAATGGCTACTTGTCGAAGCCTCTTACATAGAACAGGATGTTTGAGAATTGAGTTCACTGGGACCTTTGTACAACATTTTGTACTTAAAAAAAAAAAAGAAATGAGACTCTTGCAGAACAGATACATTAGAGAGATATTTTTTGATGACAAAAGGCCCACCAACTGCCTTTAGATATTTGTTAACTCTTCATTAACTATTTGATAGAAAGTGAGGGGAAGCAAGAGTGAAACTTTAGCATGAAAGCCTATATCCAACTGAATCATAATGCTTTTCAAGCTGTCATGATGGGTTTGTGGCATTTATGAAATAATCACAAAGTCATCAGGAGTATAAACTACAATTATCAAAATAGGCCTTTTGTTTTGCTAAGAGTTGCTAGTGAAGTCACTTAGCTTTATTAAGGAAACAAAGAGAATACCTCTGTCAGTCTTTATTTTTGAATATGCAATATTTGCACACATTAAAAAAATCCAAACCACAAATGTGTGTACACTGAAAAAATCTCCATTGTACTTCCAACCTCTTACCCAAATGCAATCATTTTTATCTTTCTATAAGTATTCTATTGCATGTAGCAGTGTTTCTCAAAGTATGTCCTAAGGACTCCTAAGGGCCTTGAGACCCTTTCCTGTGATTATACAAGCTCAAAACTACTTTCATAATGATACTGATAAGATTGACAGTGATATTAACTAATACTCTGCAATTCTACTTGAGGAATTATATATGTGACTAATGATAACAACAGTGTCTGAGAATACCTGAATCCCAAATCCTTACCAACACAGTTTTTCCTTAAACGTTTTGCACTTTTCTCAAGCAAATAGGGGAAATATTGCATCTCATTATAGGTTTGTTTGATTTATCCTATTATGATTGGTGCTAAACCTGTTTTAATATATTTAAAACTATTACATTTTAGTTTTCTGTGAACCATATATTTTCACTTCTTTAAAGAGAACCTTGGCACCTTGGTTCATGTAATCTTTACATTTCTAAATATAATTTTAGACATAGCAATGCAAGCACTCAGATTTTCCTTTCAGGAATTAGCTCACAGTCTAAGGACATTTTCAGCTCTGTCATTCAGCCTCAAAATGGTAACAGATACAATTGAACTATGTAAGAAGTTAACCTAGCATATTTACATCACAGTGATTGAACTGTTTGTAATATGATGTAACTGAAACTGGAGAGTTGAGCAAAAGCAATTTGCAACAGTAGATTGTAATGTGATGAAAAATGTTTTTTTCCTGCGTGTAAATGGTGTGCTGTTTCCCTTACCTATCGTTTGTGGAAAACAATGGGCCACATTATTCCTGGATCTGTCATCAATTCCCACAGTTCAGTGGACAAGTTCCTCAAGATCTTGCAGTTTCCATTTACCTGCTTTCTTGGAGCCAAGCCAAGGGAAATTTCTGTAGGCTTATATAAAAAATATTGCACTTACTAATAACTGGAATAATTTCAGAAATTAACCTATTCCATGAGAGAACAGGAGTGTATTAGTCATTACCTTTTTTAATATGATGGGGTTTCTCATTCAACACAGATGTGAAGATTTTCTAACAAAGATCACAGCCACATAATTGACATGTCTGTTTTGAGTCCCCTGGTGCTATTCAGTCTGTAGAGGAGAAGCCGACAAAGGAAACTGAGAGAGTAGAGCAAGAGTCACAGCAACACAGAAAGTGATCAGGGGAAGGCATTGCTTTTTCTATGTCTGTCTCGTAGACTTATTTCTAAGAATATCTTTGGGAACCTCCCATTGCTAATTCTCAAAAACATAAGCCAAATGTACAAGTAGATAGTTTATCTTTATTTCTTGCTTCACTGTTTAGTTGGCTATAATGACTGGGGAATTTTATTTACTTAGATAAAACAGTAATGGAGAAGATTAAATAACCAGATTCTAGTAAGTGCCACTAGGTACTCAATCCTGTGTCAGATGATGTATAACATATGACACCTGTTTTCAGGAGGAAAAGCAGCATTCAGAAGATAGTCATTGAGCACATATCAGGCACTATACTATATCCTTTAAACATGTTATCTAATGTAGTGCTCAAAATTACCTTGTGAAGTAGGTTTATTATTCCTACTTAATGGATATATGGTTTAAGGCTTAGAGAAGCAATTTGCCAAAGGAAGCAGACTAGTAAATGGAACACTGAGGATTTGAACTTAGTTTTGTCTGGCTACAAAGTTTGTGCTCTTTCCGCTAATCATGTTACCTCAGGTTATGGAGAAAAATCAATTGAAATAATTAGAGAGTATACTATGGTAAAGGCAAACACCATGTGTATGTGTGGATGTGGATGTGATTCTTTGATAGGGCAGAGTAATTAGCAGAAGAGAGTCATGAAGGAGATGGGTTGGATTAGGAAGTTTTGTGGTTGGTGGAGAAATAAGGGGAAGGTATTCCAGGCACAAGCAAGAATATGGACACACTATAGAGGAAGGAACAAGCAATATTAGATTAGATTGATTAGATTAATTAATCTAATTTGGACATGAGGAGTTGTAGAAAATGAAGTTGGAGAGGAAGAGTGGCGATAAATTATGGAGGACCTTGAAAGCTAAAGCATGTAGCTAGGCTTTTTGGACAAGGCAGTAGAGAACCATGGAAGGTCTAGGCAGATTACTTTGGCAGTGGTGAGTTTGGTGGCAGAGTGACTAGACTTAAGGTTATTGAAGTCATCTAATGTGAGGTAGGTGAGCATCTTTTCAAACAGAAGCAAAGGAGATAAGCTTCTAAGGGCATAATTTCTTCAGGCATTTCATTATTTGCTTTAGGTCAGATTGATTTACTCTTGGTTGATAGTTAGACAGATGTAAAGTGAATCGTGTGACCTGAAGATATATGTGAGGTAGTGATATCCAAACCAGTAGGACTAAATTTAGGGAAGTGTTTTTCAGACTATGGAATATGACGCATTAATATGTTATAATTCATCGTCAAAGTTGCAATTGGGATTTTTTTAGCTGAAATAAAAAATATAATAGCATTGCCAATGATAAGAGAAAGTGTGTAAAATTTTATTTCAATTGTGTGTGTACATGTGGGCATGTGTGTGCATTAAGTCATGACAAAATATATTTATTGCTATGGCTTGTGGTAAGAAAGTGTTTGAAAGTCTCTGATTTAGAGTACATCAATGAATTAGATAATCTTTTTTCCTCCCATTTAAGTTGTCAGTCTGTATGACTGATTTGAACATTAATTGAAAAGGCCCATCATCACTCTCTGCTTGTTCAGAATTTCTTTACCTCCTGCTTGGTCCACTTTTAACCACCCAAACTGACCTATATGCCTTCAGTCTCCCCTTACCAATCCATCATATACCCAGATGCCAGATCAATCTTTCTTAAGCACCGCTTGCATTGTCATCCCCTTTTATAAAAGAAAGAATGGTCTTCCATTCACTTATTTAATATTCATTCAGTAAATGATGGTTGAGCACATAGAAAATGAAGCCCAAACACTTGGTTTAGTCAGATAGGCAAAACCTTTTTATTTCTTCCCCAAACTATATTTCCAACTTCATTGATTACTATAGCACCAGAGACCCCAAGGATCAGCTTCTTATCTGTATTGCTTGCTCTTTCCAGAATACATGTTTTCATTCCCCCATACTTTGTTCATGCCGTTCCCAGTTTACTCGCCCTTTTCATCCTTTACGGCCTATGTCACATACTACCTCTTCTGTCAAGCCTTTTATAATCCTGAATCAGCTGTGCATAATTAGTTCCTCCTCTGGACCCACACAATACTTTTTGCCACATGAGACTCATCACATTGTGTCTTATATTAATTGGGTTTATTACCTTTTCTAGATTTAAAATTCTTGAAAGTAAGAGTCACTTCTTGTTTATCTCTGCAACTGAAGTAGTACCTTGCACATGGTAGATAGTCAATAAATAGCTGCTGAATGAATAAAAATACTGAATTCACACCATAGTTCAGTATCTTTTTTTCATTTAAGCAGAATGATGTCATATAGTCAGGAAAGTATTTTCCCAGTATTTTTCTCAGTGTTACTAATAGCATGAGACCAAAGGAAAGAGCACTGGGCTAGAAATCAGAAGACCTGAACACTAGTCTTGCCTCTGTCACCAGAGAATTCTGTCACCTTTAATAGGCCATTTGATCTCTCTGATTATTTTGGCTTAAACTGCTCCTATAAAAATACAGGACTGGTCTAGTTAACTTACAGCCTTTTCTAACATTTAATCCTAGATTATTTACTGTGCAAATTTCATTCACTCAGTAAATATTTATTGCATCTTTCCTAAGGACACATCATTGAAAAAAACTTACTATGTACTTTCATGGACCTGACATTATGGTAGTGAGACAAACAATAAATATAATGTAATACAGTAAGGTAGTGACAAATGCTAAAGTAAAAATAAACTAGGGCAAAGGGAGGTGGAATGACAGGAAAGGTTTCTCTGGGGAGGTAACAGTTGAACAGAGGCCTGTATTAAAATGAGGCATCTGCAGGGAAGTGCATACAAGATAGAGGGAACTGCTGTGCAAAAGCCCTGAGGTCAAAATGTGCTTTGCTCTTAGGAGGAACAAAATGAAAGCTAGTATGGCTGGGCCATAGAGAAAACAAGAGGTTGAGAAGTAGGAAGTGAGGTCAGAGAGTACTATGGACTGAATGTTTGTGTCCCTCCCAAAATCTGTATGTTGGAACTTATGCCCACTGTGATGGTATTTAGAGAAGGGGCCCTTGGAAAATTATTAGGTCATGAGGGTAGAGCCCTCATGAATGGTATTATTCCCTTTTAAGAAGGGCCAGAGAGCTCCCTAGTCCCTTCTGCCATGTGAGGACACAGTGAAAAGACTGCCATCAGTGAACCAGGAAGTGGGACCTCACTAGAGACACTGACTCTGCCAGTGCCTTGATCTTGGATTCTTAGCCTCCAGAATGGTGAGAAATCAATTTCTGTTATTTATAAGTCATCGGTCTATGGCACTTCATTAGAGCATCCCAGAAGGACTAGCACAAAGAAGTAGTCAGGGACTAGGTCATATGGAGCCTTTTCAATATACTAAGGAGTTGGGATGTCATTCTAAGTATAATAGGAAGCCATTGGAAGATTTTAAGTGGGTTAGTGACATGATCTGCCTTCCATTTTTAAAATGTTCACTGTAGAGAATGGATGGCAAGAGTGGAGGCAGGGAGACTAATAGTCCCTTCAAGAGATGATAATTGATTAGATTATCATCTATGAATGCTGACCGTGGACATGGAGAGAAATGGATATATTTGGGATACAATTTGGAGGGAGAATAGACAGGACTTGTTAATGGATTGGATATGGGTTATAAAAATTAAGGGATGGCTCTTTGGTTTTTTGCTTAATCAACTGAGTGAGATGGTGATACCACTTACTAAAATGGGGAAAACTGGGAGAAAGAATATGTTGGAGGGTTGAGGCTAGAAGTTGAATCAAGGGTTCAGTTTATGATATGACACATTTAAAGTATCTTTTAGATACTCAAATGCAGAAGTAAAAGATTTACTTGGATATATAAGGCTGGTGTTTAGAGAGAAGTCAGTATTGAAGATGTAATTTCAAGGGCTTTCACTATATAAATGGTGCCTGGGAAATCAGCTAGGGAAGATTAAATACACATACATGAGCCTGAGAAAGAACTCCAACATGTATGGATTGAGTAGGAGAGAGTCAGCAAAAAAGTGAGAAATAGTGGTCAATGAGTACGGGTGTTGCAGAAACCAAGAGAAGATACTGTTTGGAGTTGAAGGGAGTGATCAACTCTGGCAAATGCTGCTGAGATTTTGAATAAGTTGAGGACTAGGAATAAATCATTACAAATGACAATACGTAGGCCACTGGGCTCCTTAACAAAGGTATATTTGATGTAATTGATGGTAGGGACAAAAGTCTAACAGGAAGGGATAGAAGAGGGACAGGGAAATGAGGAAGGGGAGACAGTAAGTGTAAACTACTCAAGAAATTTTGCTATAAATGATAACTAGAGTAGCTGAAGGAAGATATGGAGCATCAAAAAGGCTTTTTTGTTTTTCTTTGAAGGAAGATAAGTTACAATGTCCTTATATGAGAACTAGGTGCAGGCCCACCATTCTCATGTACATGTCAGATCAACTTCTAAAAATATGCTTTATGCTTTATGTACCACCATGACAACTTTACTTTTTTTTAAATTTGATTTTTAAAAATATCTCCTCCTTAATTTTTATTTTCCTTTTTCTACCTTCTCCCTCTCCCTTTCCTTTCTCTGTCTCTTCCCTTCTTTTTCTTTCTCTGGATTGGAAAAAATAAAAGCCAAAATTCCCACTTGGAAAGTCTTTACTGTTTTTCAAATGCTTTGCATTCCCTCCTAAATAGAAATTCCTCTCAAATCTGTTTAGAAGGTACCAGATTCAAGGGAAAACCCAAGATACTGTTGCTGGATAGTAAGAGTGACACTTTATTATTATGGCTGATATTCCATATTTAATTATGACATTTAGAGATAATTTATAAAGGCCAAGGATACAAAAGTAAATGGGAGACCTGCAAAGGACATCTGCATAGGGCAGAGGACTGTTCTTTTACCATTTTCCCCCCACCATCATTGTTTGTACCAAGACTGACAGGGAAATAAGTTTTTTAAACCCAGGGTTCTTTTGTTTTTATCTCAAATATTTTTTTTTCTTGTTTGAGTAATTAGATAATATTCCTTATGATTACACAGGTTCAGTTCTTAACCCTTCACTGTAACTTGGTGGGGAGCTGAGAAGTTTCAAGCATGGTACAAGGAACTCCATATACCATTTAACAGAATCACAGTTTTTTTTACTTAGATGCACTTTTTCTTGCCCTATTTACTTTTCATTCCTGATATCTCTAATATCTTTGTCTATCTATCTAGTTCTAGATCTATAGATAACTAACTTATCCATTATATGTTATGTAATTATAACCTTAGATATATGTTTTTTTTCTGAACAGTCTGATAATAAGTTGGTGATATCCTGCCACTTTAACCATGTATACTTCAGTGTGTATTTGTTAAGAATAAGTGTATTCTCTTACGTACACCAATGTACAGTTTTCAAAATCAGGAGATTTCAGACTGATATATTACATTTGTCTAATCTGCAGTCCATATTCAAATTCAAATTTGCGTAATTGCTTTAATCATGACTTTTATAGTTTTTTATCCAATACAGGATGAAATTCAGAATCGCATCTTGCTTTTAGTTGTAATATCTCTTTAATCCTCTTTAATCAGCAACAGTTTAAGACTTCGTGTCCCAGGATTTTGAGATTTTTGAAAAGTTTAGTCCAGTTATTTTATAGAATTCCCTTCAGTTTGAAATTGCCTGATGTTTCCTCCTGATTAGATTCAAATTATGCATTTTTGCTGGGAATACTGCTAAATAGAGGTTGTGTCCCTTTCAGTTCATGTTATTAAGAGGCATATAAACTGCATTTGTTGCAATATTAGTGAGGTTAAGTTTGATGACTTGGTTAAGGTAGTGTTCTCCAGGTTTCTCCACTATGGAGTTAATATGTTTTCCCTTTTTAAACAGCAATTTGTGGGGAAACATTTTGAGTCCACGTATATATCTTTACCTTATCAAATATTTTTTAGTGTTATATTTTGATTTCTTTATGGCAATTCAGATGTATTTCTTTACATTATTATAGGTGTTTCTTTAAGTATTACAATATGTATCTTTATTTTATCCCAGCCTACTTAAAGTTAATTTTTGACTTTTTATAAAATATGGGAACTTTGCAACAGTATATTGTCATTTATCTACTCTCATCCTTGTGGATGATTGTATATATTTCATTTATATGTTATAATTTTTAAACTTTAAAAGATTACAGCTAGGAGTCAACTCCAAGTAAGTATACAGGCAGCAGCAAAAAGTGACAGTTAATAAACTGAGAGCTAGAGAAGAGACAGAAAAGCTGTGAAAAACAGACATGAGAACTGAAAATTGATAGTCTATTGACACCATGTAGTATTGGGCAAAACTCTAAGATGGTGCAACATAGCACAATTACTGTTCTTAGTGACATTGCACATAACAAAGTGTTAAATATGATTAAGTATTAATCAGCAAATATAGTTTCCAAAGGCAGCTAAGTTTATAATAATATTTAGAAAGCTTTCAATTCCAAAGCTTTATTTGGGAACTTTGCTTAGGTGAATATATGTATTCCTTGATAATTCAGGGTAACTCAGCAGTTACCACCAATGTATGTGAGTGTATGCACATTTACATAGAGACAATATGTGTGTGCAAATATATTTGTGTGACGTTCGCAAGGCAATTGTACAAAGGTGTTGCCAATTCAAGTGTCTGTTCTACTGGTGGTGGTGGTCTGTGGTAAGTGACCTCTTTTACGTTTCATTTAAACACACTTTTTGCAAAATGACCGTCTGAACCTTAGTTATTCCCTTAATACCTGGCCAGAGTGTGAAACAAAAGCATTATTTCAAGTTAGGACCAGACAACTTGATCTTAGTTGCAAAGAATGGACAGGAATATGATACTCCCTCTAAGAAAAAATGAAATGAAATCCACAATTCATCTGAAGCAATGAGATGCATCCAATTATCTTTTATTAGAAGTGTATATCATCTAATTCAATACATAGGGACTTTATGAAGCCAGTTAAAGAGGACTTTGAATTATTATGTATTATAGTAGTAATGTCAATGGCTCAAATGGTTCTGTAATGGAAAAAGACCTTTAATTTCCAACCTTAAGTGATATAACCAAATAACTTATGTCCTACCATTATTCCTTGAGACAAGCTACTCTTTGTTCTTTGTTGGGAAATCTGTTTGGATACAAAATAGTTGACTTGACATTTCCTGAAGTTGTATAGCATTACATATGAAAAAGGCTCAGAAATTGATATGAAATATTTGAATTTTTAAGAAGCATATTCAGGACTTTAAGAATTATACAGCTCTCTCACAACTTTACATATTCATGGTAAATAGATACCATAAAAGGCAACTTTAAACCTTTGTTTTTTTCACATATGCCCAAGATATTTTTCCTAGATTCAAACCACAGTTAAGTCTCAATTCAATGAATAAGAGGTATAAAATAATGGAAAATTAAACTTGTGAGAGACCCCCATGTAGACCAGATCACTTGACTGTGGAATATGTGTTCATACAAATACTTTAATATAGTCTGATTCATGCTACAGACATTCTAATAGTTTAGTATAAAGTTGTACAATTCCTTACTCTGACCCAGTGCCAAATCAGTTCTGGATAGAAAATAGCTTTTTTCTTTTCCTTTTGCCATTTTTCAGACTAGCCTATGGTAAAATGCCTTAAGTCAAATCTTCCCGGGAAGGTTTCAGAAATCTTGCTTGGAACTCTGTAAGTTAGAGTAACAAATGATGTGGGATTTTAACAGCTAAAATAATTAAACAGGTTATCGTAGGCATTCCCTACCAATAAACTTGAAACTCAAGAGATTGGAAGTGATGATTTTCCTCAGAATAATTTCAACAGAAGTTTCAGGACTTTGTCCTTTTCATCTTTTAGATACATTTCTTCTCCTGGTAAAAAGCAGAGAGAAGTTTAGAGTTAAGGTCTATCGATTAATCTGGGGGGGAATATTTGTAGTCAGGTAGCTAAGCTCCTGGAGAGGTGTATCTCACTGCTACACTTTTTTTTCATAATTTGTTTGTTCTCCCATGTCATACCAGAGAGAACTAGAGGTACTTACCAGTCATGTTACATTGGACTCAACTGTTCTTTAAAAAAAAAGGCACTTAATAACTTCTAGGAATGATCTCCCTCAAAATCCTCAATAATCCTTTCTTTTGCAGTCATTTTTGTAGAGTTTGTTCAGGCCTTGTGAAGGTGGCTGATTTAGTAGGCAGTTTTAGTAGGCAGTTTAATAATGTAAATGCTTTATTATTCATCAGGATCTCAGTAAATGCATTCATGGTGTGAGGGAGTGGAGGAGTGGAGGGGTGGGGAGAACCAGAACCCACCAAACATTCACATTGTCAATGCTATGCTTTTCACTGAAGAAAAGTTGCTTTAGAAAACCTTTGGCAATGCAACTTTGTTCTTACAGCATCAGCAAGGATTAGGTATGTGGCAATTCATTTACACATGGGGCTTCGGGTCCAACTAAATTCGAATCAAATCCTGTAGGAGGCATTGTGCCTTCTTTTATTTAAAATGTCGTGTTAATTCTGAATATACTGAATTGTAATCTTTTATGAATCACATCTTTTTGAAAACCTTCAGAATCCCAGTTACGTCTTAGGTAAAGAATGAAGTAAATGGTGCAACACATGTATTTAACTGTGGCAAAGTGGACTGTTACCTCTGAAGTTGGTATCTCCTTTCGTGGCTCTTCTAGGATCAAGACCTACATAACTTGCTCTTATTTACTTGAAAAAAAGTCACCAGTATTGGTGATATTTAAGAATGAACTTATCCTCTAGTGGACCTTAATTATTTCCATGGATGATGATTAGCTTGACACACTATGGGCTTTGAAAAGGATTCTCTTTGTATGTATCCATATGAGTGTTTGTCTATGTTGCTGAGGAGAATAGAGAAAACCAAAAAGGCTCAGCCAGACTGTTTCAGATCACACTGCAAGTTGCAGGTAGATGCATTTTTGTCAATCTGGTGTTGTCTTTTGATTTATTAAGTCATTCACAATCCCTTCTGTTATTTTTATATCCCACCTCATTCCCAAAAAGGCTGGAGCCACTTTATGAAAATAAAATATGTGGAAATGGAGGAAAAAGAAATTAGGACTGAGAAAGCTAAGATGAAGCCAAGATAAGGTCGGTAAGCTAATGCAAGCCATGTTGCTGTATAATTCAGCTGCAGGTACAGAAGAACCTCTTTTAATATAGCCTGCAGGAACTGGGGTCAGGATAGAGCGAGATGGGGGCACACAAAAATATCTAATGTTTGCAACATTTCAGGGGCCATCTTAGTCTACTTCAATAGGGAAAAGTATCAGTCTCTCTGGAAAAGAAAGGAAAATGATGGGAAGAAGCATGTGTCTTCATTTTAAAAAAATATTTTATTAATGTATGACTGATATACACTCTTATGAAGGTTTCACATGAAAAAAACAATGTGGTTACTACATTCACCCTTATTATCAAGTCCCCACCCATACCCCAGTGCAGTCACTGTCCATTAGTGCAGCAAGATGCCACAGATCCACTGTGTGCCTTCTCTGTGCTACACTGTTCTCCCTGTGATCCCCCACACCATGTGTACTAAACATAATACCCTTCACTCCCTTTCTCCCTCCCTCCCCACCCGCCCTCCCACACCCCTCCCATTTGGTAACCACTAGTTCATTCTTGGAGTCTCTGAGTCTGCTGCCATTTTGTTCCTTCAGCTTTGCTTCATTGTCAAACTCCACAAATGAGGGAATTCATTTGGCATTTGTCTTTCTCCGCCTGGATTATTTCACTGAGCATAATGTCCTCCAGCTCCATCCATGTTGTTGCAAATTGTAGGATTTCTTTCTTTCTTATGGCTGAATAGTATTCCATTGTGTACATGTACATGTTCTTTATCCATTCATCTACTGATGGACACTTAGGTTGCTTCCATTTCTTGGCTATTGTAAAAAGTGCTGCGATAAACATAGGGGTGCATATGTCTTTTTGAATCTGAGAAGTTGTATTCTTTGGGTAAATTCCAAGGAATGGGCTTCCTGGGCAAAATGGTATTTCTATTTTTAGTTTTTGAGGAACCTCCATCTTGCTTTCCACAATGGTTGAACTAGCTTACATTCCCACCAGCAGTGTAGGAGTGTTCCCCTTTCTCCGCATCCTTGCCAGCATTTGTTGTTCTTAGTCTTTTCGATGCTGGCCATCCTAACTGGTGTGAGGTGGTATTTCATTGTGGTTTTAATTTGCATTTTCCTGATGATTAGTGATGTGGAGCATCTTTTCATGTGTCTGTTGGCCATCTGAATTTCTTCTTTGAAGAACTGTCTCTTTATATCCTCTGCCCATTTGTTAATCAGGTTATTTGCTTTTTGGGTGTTGAGGTATGTAAGTTCTTTATATATTTTGGATGTTAACCCCTTGTCAGATATGTCATTTAGAAATATATTCTCCCATGCTGTAGGATGCTTTTTTGTTCTGTTGATGGTGTCCTTTGTTGTAAAGAAACTTTTTAGTTTGATGTAGTCCCAGGAGTTCATTTTTGCTTTTCTTTCCCTTGCTCGAGGAGATGCGTTCAGGAAGAAGTTGCTCATGCTTATATTCACGAGATGTTTGCCTATGTTGTCTTCTAAGAGTTTTATGGTTTCATGACTTACATTCAAGTCTTTGATCCACTTCAAGTTTACTTTTGTGTATGGGGTTAAACATTAATCCAGTTTAATTCTCTTACATGTAGCTGTCCATTTTTGCCAACACCAGCTGTTGAAGAGGCTGTCATTTCCCCCATTGTATATCCATGGCTCCTTTATCATGTATTAATTGACCATATATAGTTGGGTGTATATCAGGGCTCTCTAGTCTGTTCCATTGGTCGATGGGTCTGTTCCTGTGCCAGTACCAAACTGTCTTGATTACTGTGGCTTTGTAGTAGACCTTGAAGTTGGGGAGTGTAATGCCCCCAGCTTTATTCTTCCTTCTCAGAATTGCTTTGGCTGTTCGAGGTCTTTTTTGGTTCCATATGAATTTTAGAATGATTTGATCTAGTTCACTGAAGAATGCTGTTGGTATTTTGATAGGAATTGCATTGAATCTATAGATTGCTTTAGGCAGGATGGCCATTTTGACAATATTAATTCTTCCTATCAGTGAGCATGAGACGAGTTTCCATTTATTGATATGTTCTTTAATTTCTCTTAAGAGTGTCTTATAGTTTTCAGGGTATAGGTCTTTCAATTCCTTGGTTAGGTTTATTCCTAGGTATTTTATTCTTTTTGGTGCAACTTTGAATGGAATTATTTTCCTGATTTCTCTCTCTCCTAGTTCATTATTAGTGTATAGGAATGCCACATATTTCTGTGTATTAATTTTGTATCCTGCAACTTTGCTGAATTCAGATATTAGATCTAGTAGTTTTGGAGTGGATTCTTAGAGTTTTTTTATGTACAGTATCATGTCATCTGCAAATAGGAACAGTTTAACTTCTTCCTTGCCAATCTGGATGCCTTTTATTTCTTTGTGTTTTCTGATTGCTGTGGTTAGGACCTCCAGTACTATGTTGAATAGAAGTGGGGAGAGTGGGCATCCTTGTCTTGTTCCCAATCTTAAAGGAAAAGCTATCAGCTTCTTGCTGTTAAGTATGATGTTGGCTGTGGGTTTGTCATATATGGCCTTTATTAGGTTGAGGTACTTGCCCTGTATACCCATTTTGTTGACAGTTTTAATCATGAATGGATGTTGAATTTTGTCAAATGCTTTTTTGGCATCTATGGAGATGATCATGTGGTTTTTGTCCTTTTTTTTGTTGATGTGGACGATGATGTTGATGGATTTTTTCAAATGTTGTACCATCCTTGCATCCCTGGAATAAATCCTACTTAATCATGATGGATGATCTTTTTTATGTATTTTTGAATTTGGTCTGCTAATATTTTGTTGAGTATTTTTACATCTATGTTCATCAGGGATATTGGTCTGTAATTTTCTTGTGTTGTGTTTTCTTTGCCTGGTTTTGTTATTAGAGTGATGCTGGCCTCATAGAATGAGTTTGTAAGTATTCCCTCTTTTTCTACTCTTTGGAAAACTTTAAGGAGGATGGGTATTAGGTCTTAACTAAACGTTTGATAAAAGTCAGCAGTGAAGCCATCTGATTTGGTCCAGGGGTTTTGTTCTTAGGTAGTTTTTTGATTACCAGTTCAATTTCGTTGCTGGTAATTGGTCTGTTCAGATTTTCTGTTTCTTCCTTGGTCAGCCTTGGAAGGTTTTATTTTTCTGGAAAGTTGTCCATTTCTTCTAGGTTATCCAGTTTGTTAGAATTTAATTTTTCATAGTATTCTCTAATAATTCTTTGTATTTCTATGGTGTCCGTAGTGATTTTTCCTTTCTCATTTCTGATTCTGTTTATGTGTATAGACTCTCCCTTTTTTTTGATAAGTCTAGCTAGGGGTTTGTCTATTTTGTTTATTTTCCCAAAGAACCAGCTCTTGCTTTCATTGATTCTTTCTATTGTTTTATTCTTCCTGACTTAATTTATTTCTCTTCTAATCTTTATTATGGCCCTCCTTCTAATGACTTTGGGCCTCATTTGTTCTTCTTTTGCTAGTTTTGTTAATTGTGAGTTTAGAGTGTTCATATGGGATTGTTCTTTCCTGAGGTAGGCCCTGTATTGCAATATACTTTCCTCTTAGCACGGCCTTGGCTGCGTCCCACAGATTTTTGTGGTGGTGAATTATTGTTGTCATTTTTCTCCATATATTGCTTGATCTCTGTTTTTATCTGGTCATTGATCCATTGGTTATTTAGGAGCATGTTGTGAAGGCTCCATGTGTTTGTGGGATTTTTCATTTTCTTTGCATAATTTATTTCTAGTTTCATACACTTGTGGTCTGAGAAACTGCTTGGTACAATTTCAATCTTTCTGAATTTACTGAGGCTCTTTTTATGGCCTAGTATATGATCTATTCTTGAAAATGTTCCATGTGCAGTTTAGAAGAATGTGTATTCTGTTGCTTTTGGTTGTAGAGTTCTGTAGATGTCTTTTAGGTCCATCTGTTCTAATATGTTGTTCAGTGCCTCTGTGTCCTTACTTATTTTCTGTCTGGTTGATCTGTCCTTCAGAGTGAGTGGAATGTTGAAGTCTCCTAGAATGAATGCATTGCATCCTATTTCCCCCTTTAATTCAGTTTCACATATGTAGGTGCTCCTGTATTGGGAACACAGATATTTAAAATGGTTATATCTTCTTGTTGGATTGACCCCTTTATCATTATGGAATGTCCTTCTTTGTCTCTTGTGACTTTCTTTGTTTTGAAGTCCATTTTGTCTGATATAAGTACTGTAACTCCTGCTTTTTTCTCCCTATTAGTTGCATGAAATATCTTTTTCCATCACTTCACTTTTAGTCTGTGTATGTCTTTGGGTTTAAAGTGAGTCTCTTATAGCCAGCACATAGATGGGTCTTGTTTTTTTATCCATTCAGTGACTCTATGTTTTTTGATTGGTGCATTCAGTCCATTTACAGTTAGGGTGATTAGCGATAGGTATGTACTTATTGCCATCGCAGACTTTAGATTCATGGTTACCAGTGGTTCAAGGTTAACTTCCTTACTATCGAAGAGACTAACTCACTTGATATTCAAACACAATCTAAAGGTTCTTTTCTTTTTCTCCTCCTTTTTCTTCCTCCTCCATTGTTTATATATTAGCTACCATATTCTGTACTGTTTGTCTATCCCTTGATTGACTTTGGGGATAGTTAATTTAATTTTGCATTTGCTTAGTAATTAGCTGTTCTACTTTCTTTACTGTGGTTTTATTACCTCTGGTGACAGCTATTAAACCTTAGGAACACTTCCATCTATAGCAGTCCCTCCAAAATAGACTGCAGAGATGGTTTGTGGGAGGTAAATTCTCTCAGTTTTGCTTATCTGGAAATTGTTTAATCCCTCCTTCAAATTTAAATGATAATCTTGCCAGATAAAGTAATCTTGGTTCTAGGCCCTTCTGGTTCATGGCATTAAATACATCATGCCACTCCCTTCTGGCCTGTAAGGTTTCTGCTGAGAAGTCTGATGTTAGCCTGATGGACTTCCCTTGGTATGTGATCTTGTTTCTCTCTCTGGCTGCTTTTAATAGTCTGTCCTTATCCTTGATCTTTGCCAATTGTTTTACTATATGTCTTGGTGTTGTCTTCCTTGGGTCCCTTGTGTTGGGAGATCTGTGTATCTCCATGGCCTGAGAGACTATCTCCTTCCCCAGATTGGGGAAGTTTTCAGCAATTACCTCCCCAAAGACACTTTCTATCCCTTTCTCTCTCTTCTTCTTCTGGTATCCCTATAATCTGAATATTGTTCTGTTTGGATTGGTCACACAGTTCTCTCAATATTCTTTCATTCTTAGAGGTCCTTTTTTCTTCCTGTGTGCCTCAGCTTCTTTGTATTCCTCTTCTCTAGTTCTATTTCATTTATCATCTCCTCCACCATATCCAATCTGCTTTTAATACCCTTCATTGTGCTCTTCAATGATTGGATCTCTGACTGGAATTCATTCCTGAGTTCTTGAATATGTTTCCATACCTCCATTAGCATGTTAATGATTTTTATTTTGAAATCCCTTTCAGGAAGATTCATGATGTCGATGTCATTTAAATCTTTCTCAAGAGTTGTATGAATAATTTTACTTTGAACCAGGTCCTTTTTGCATTTCATATTTGTATATGGAACCCTCTAGTGTCCAGAAGCTCTACTCTCTGGAGCTGCTGAGTCCCTGAAGCAATGTTGGAGGTTGCAGGGGAGTGGTGTTGGAGGAAATAGCTGTTTCCTGCTTCCCGGCTGCTATGCCTGTCTCCACTGCTTGAACCAGTGGTCCAAGCACCCAAGTATAAGCTTTTGTTGCAGAGTAGCCGTATCTGGATCCCTGCTTTCCACAAGTGGCTGGAATCTCAGTCTCTCCAGGAATTCTGCCTGTCTTAGCTTTACAGTCTCCTAATTATGAGAGTATCATGAAAGCACCATGAAATGTAGGTTTGTGCTGCCAGAGAAGATCTAGGTATTCAGTAGTCCCAGGCTTCCACTCTTTCCCCATTCAGTTTCTCTTCCTCCCGCCAGTGAGCTCAGTGGGGGCAGGGCTTGGGTCCCGCTGGGCCACAGCTTTGGTGCATTACCCTGTTCCTTGAGGTCTGCTCTTTTCTCCAGGTATGTCTGATGCATACTTCTTTCCTGTTGCTCTCTCAGGGTTAGTTGTATTAATTCTATTTTCATATTATATGCAGTTTTAGGAGGAAGCATCTGTCTCACTTCTCACACCACCATCTTTAATCCTTTCTCTCCTTTCTTCTCTGCATTCATTTTTTAAGCAAATGTCAAGTGAGTCTGTTTATTGGAGCAAAAAGAATTTCGCATAAACTTGACAATCACAATGAAGTTTTCTCCCCTCCCTTTGTATCTTACTGTATCCCCTTACAGTTATTCAATTCTTTTCTTGGGAAGTTGTAGACTTATTGAAAATGGCCAATGACCAAAACGACATTTGGAATTTCAACCAAGAGTATATGTGCTAGCATTCACTTGTAGAAATAGAAGACCTGAATGATAATACTAATACTCCCTGATTCTGAGGGTTATCCTTATTCTGTGTAGCTGACCAGGCAAACCAGCCTGGACCATCAAATAGAAAATGACTTGATCTCAGATACTGAGCCCTTCCACCCTACCAGAACATGACGATGTTTTCTTAGCCCTTGCAGAGTGCAAGAACAACTTTGAATAGATAGTCCTCAGGGCCTTTGCCCTTGCTAGTCCCTCAGCCTGGAGTGCTCTTATACCTTATAACCATGTGAGTAACTCCCTTAACATCCTCAAGTCTTTACTTTACTGTCATCTTTTCAAGGTCTTCTTTGACTACCCTATTTAAAACCACATCCCCTTTCTTGAGGACAACCTTGCTTAATTTTTCTGTTTGGAACTTAACGTCTTATAATATAGAATGTAATTTACTTTCTTATTTTGTTTACTCTCTACCTTTTTTCCACTAGAATATGAGTGCCATCTGGGCATGGAATTTTTAATACTTTTTAAAAAATTTGAGGTGAAAGTCATGTAGCATAAAGTTAGCCATTTTAGTGTACCATTCAGTGGGTATTAGTACATTAACAATTTTTTTCTGCAACCATTATCTCTATTTATTTCCAAAACATTTTCATCACCTCAAAAGGAAATCCCATACCCATTAAGCAGCCACTCCCCATCTCCCATCTCCCCGTAGTCACTGGCAACCACTAATTTGCTTTCCGTTGTACATGCATTTTTGACTGGGTGCTATTTGATGAGGCTGGTGAAAAACAGATGGAATTAATGCTGGGAAAATTAGCCTGGTACAATAACAAGGATGTTAAACAATAAATATAGGTGATTATGGGCCATTATAGAAAAATCAACTTGTTAATCAGTGGAAAAAGGCATGAAATGAGTGATGGCCAGGACTGTGTACTCTTTAGTTATCTGGCTTTAACCAGAAGAGTAAAGCAAAGATTTGTAGACAGTTTGGCT
Source organism: Manis pentadactyla (assembly GCF_030020395.1). Taxonomy (NCBI): domain Eukaryota; kingdom Metazoa; phylum Chordata; class Mammalia; order Pholidota; family Manidae; genus Manis; species Manis pentadactyla. Next base: position 100,993,975 of record NC_080038.1, on the reverse strand, counting down.
ATATAAAGTCATTGCAAAAACAGTTATTGATGAAACCAGGCAGGAAAAAAAGATAACCAGGAAATTTAAATATTTAAATGTGTAGGCTTTCTACCATAAGGAGGAAAGGGTTGGTTACTGCATGATATGATACAGACACTATTTTCTCTTGTACAATGAGTGTTTGATAAAGGCAAAGTCAAAGAAACACAAAAGGAAGAAGCTTGCTCCTAAGGGGGAAATTCAGCTTAATCCATATTCAAATGTTTGCTGTTGGGAGACAGAGGCATGGGTATGATAATGGTTATAATCCGGAGGAGCCATTTAATGCCAGATTAAACCCAATATTGCATTCTCTGCCCAATAGCACAATTCATAATTCATCTTCTCCTGGTCAAAGACTCTTGAGTCTCCTGGAATTAGATGCACTTGAAACATTAGAGGGAAAAATGTTGATTGAAGATTCAATTTTAATCCATGACTCAAGGGTGAAGGTCTGCAGTATTTTTTTTTTGAGGTAAAATGTATATTTTCTATAAAGCCAAACTTGAGATAGCTTGATTAAGAATCACTAGAGGCTCTAATTTTGACTTCACTAGTAATTAGCTTGGTGAACTTAGGCTGGTAGTTTACCCTTTCTCATCTTACCCTGCCTATTTCAATGAATTTTCAAAGTAAAAATAGCCTGTATGTGGAAAAACTCTTTGAAATGCAACTAAGCAATTTATAATTTGAATATTTATAAATACCTGTTTGTTTGGCCTATGAAAATAAAAAAAATCTTCCTATGGAACTTAAATATTTCCTAAGGATTTAATTGCTAGCATTCAATTCCTGTTTATATAAAGTACAGCTACAAATAGTTCAAACTGACTTTTTGATGAAGGTTGCAAATATTTAAAAAAGTTGCTAATTGTGTTTATCCATTTGTACAATTTCCAGTCTTTCTGCCCTGAGCTTCTGACTTAGTTTCTCTTAAAGCCCTCAGCAGCTTCTTGTATCCCTATTTCCCAAGCTATATAGTATTTTCTCTGTATTATTCCAGAGGGACCAAGGCATTTTTGAAGAACTGTAATTAATTATTTTTATTATGGCAATCCACATTGGGGAAAGGATGTCCTTATAAGAGATTAGCCTGGATAGGTAAACATAGCCCAAATGATGATGTGTCTTTTATGATATTAGCCAGGCTAAGAAGTTTAGATTTTTATTAAGGCACCAGGGAGCCACTTAAGGGTTTTATGGAGGATATTATATGATCAGGTTTGTACTTTAGAAAAATCACTTTATCTGCCCTCTGGACTAGAGGTGGGAAAGACAAGAGTGAGGAGACCAGGAAAGACATAGAGATGATGATGATGCCGGTACTCAGGTGGTAACTGACGGCAAAAAGAGAATCAGTGGATTTGAGAGCTATTTGAGAGGTAGACTCAATAGGACTTGGTGAGTGGGTGGATGTGTGAGGTCAGGAAGAAAAATTAGGTAAGGATGACATCCAGGTTTCTGGTGCCATTCGTTTAAATTAAAAACCCAATCAGTCAACCAATAGCCAATCTACCTTGTAACCACATTTATTTGGCCAACTTTAGTTTTATTTTTGTATATTTTCTAAGTGTTTTTAGAGACTGAGTATGGTATGATGACTAGGAACACAGGTGGTGGAGTTAAATAGACCTAAGATTAAATCCTGGCTCTTGTCCTTACCTACTGTATGACCTTAGAAAAGTCGCGTAATCTTTCTGTGTCTCTGTTCCTTATCTATGAAATAAGAATAACCATAATACCTACCTCACAGGGTTCTGATGAGGGAAGATATGAGTTAATCTACACAAATTATTTAGAACAGCACCTGACATTTAATAGGTACTCAGGGGCTATCAGAACTTACTGTTGCTGTTGTTATTACTATTAGTTTTAGGCCATTTTCACAAATACTGTCTAAGGTTATGTTTCTTATTTTCAACACCTTTCAAGAGCCCATCTTTCGAATATGAACATCAATGGTCCCTTCATCCCCATAGGCACTGAAGATTTGGGAAGAAAGGGAAAAGAGGATGAAAAGTTTCCTATTTCCAGTCCCCTATTTTAAGGTAAAAAATCATGTTTGGTGGCCATTCAACCTAGTGATTTGGGTCTGTCTTCAACAGTCTTCTTCACTGAGGGTGGTAGACCAAAGGTTCTCTGAAGCAGTAGTAGTTTTTCCTTTTTTTTACCCCACTTAGAAGAAAGAGCATTCATATAACTTCAGTTACAGAAATGAAATTTGAAAACAGGACAGAGCTAATTCTGTGAGGTAGCTACTATATATTTCTGTTTCACAGGTGAAGAAACTGAAGCTTAGTGAAGTTAAAAAAAAAGCCTGCAGTCACACAGATAGTGTTAGAGTTGGGATTCAAAGATCACATATTTTACCACTAAACTGTAAGTGTTTTGCAAATTACTATGTGATGAACACTTGTAAGCACAAATGGGGAATGTAAATTCCTGACCACCATCACCAAGCGTGGCCCTGCGAGCAGTTGTAGGGGACTGAGAGTGTGACTTACCTGCTCCAGCACTGGCTGCTTCCCACCACCCCCACCACATGGCCATGTCCAAGGAAAAGCTCAGGGAGAGAGTCAGACAGACAACGACCACATCAACCTGAAAGTGGCTGGCAGGACAGCTCCATGGGCCATTTCAAGTACAAGAGACACACCCACTGAGTAAGCTGTTGAAGGCATACTGCAGGAGGCAGGGCTGGTCAATGACACAGATTAGATTCAGTTTTGATGGGCAACCAATTAGTGAGACAGATGTCCCAGCAGAGCTGGAGATGGAGGACGAAGACATCATTGACGTGTTCCAGCAGCAGACGGGGAGGCTCTCAGTAGACCAGCCGTCGCTTGGGGTGCCGCCATCCTTGAATCTTCTATTGAATAGTGAGCACATGACTATCCCAATCGCCAAAGAGTTGGAAGCTGAGGACATTCACCAAAATTACTTTCTTCCCTTTTTGTACTGCAAGTGCAACTCAGAACTCTGGCTGCAGGGGTGAATCCACAGCTTAAGTTGGGCCAGTCCCAATTGTTATCTTCGTTTAGGTAAAACGAGTTGCAAGGTTTCTGGGGTTGGTTTTCCGTTCTCTTTTTCCCCCTCCTTCTATAACATTTCCCCAAAACTTGTGGCCTGAATGTCCATTTTAGTCTAGATGGGGATCTTCTCCCAGGTATTGATTCCCCACCACCACTGCTCATTCCAATCATGTAAAGAATTCACATCACCACAGTAACGGGTACTTCTGTTGGACTGAGTTTTAGGGACATGGTGGGAAAGGGAGACAAACTTCCACTTACTATTTCTTGTACGCACGGGTTTTTAAAATGCTAATGTTGTGAATTTGTTTTGTCAGAATATGGTAAAGTTGAAGGGAAAATACTGGAATGCTTTTTAAAGGGTAAAAAGGAAAATAACAAGTCCTTCAGGAGCATGGCTCTGTGTACTCTGCTTCTTGCATGTCCCCTGGGACAGCATTGGCAGCTCAGGTCCCATGACCATCCACTGCCCGGTGACACTGCATGGGCAAGCCCACTGTGGCTGAAATTGGCTTTTCACCTTAATGTGGAAGAAAGCAGCTCCCACATTTCCCATGTGGTGTTAGTACCGTGGCCTCAGATTTCTTCCAGTATTTTGCTTCTGATGTATAATTATGGTCTATAATATAAAAAGGTAAGATTAAGTATTGCTGAACTTGCAGTTTTTGTGCAAAAGAGCTATTTCAAAGTGTGGTTACAAATGAAGCCAATGGAAAGATGACTTCCTGTTCTTCTCATGGGCTCGTGCTATGCTGCTTTCCAAACAGGTATGGAATTTATGCATTAGTATGTGATTTTAGTTCTGTGAAGCATTTTAGGATCTGTACCAATTAAACTTTGACAGTTCTACTGTCCATCTATATGGACCCACTGATGGTCCTCCTCTGTATTGTTCTAGTCACTTGGACAATGTGACTACAACCATCATCTCTTGCCTCAAATCTTGCTGAAGACATTTCAATTTCCTTTGTGTTTTACTGTTCGGGCGTGGGTGGGATGTCTCCTGGCTCTGTTGTGTTTATTCACCAATGTCTATGTTATTTGTTGTCCTTTACTACTGCAAACAGTAAATATAGTTTGGTATTCTGTCAGAAAAAGTAAATAAATAAAAAATAAATTCCTGACCATCAGGACCTTTATATTAGAGAACTACACAAGAGTGCATAGATGTACGGGCCAGAATATGTGGTGCAGCTAGTAAGCATTACATAAGTAAATAGAAAGGAGACATCCCTGGTATTTGTTAAGTCAGGGAAGGCTTTTTGGAGGAAATGGGACCTGAGGTGGCTCTCAAAAGAAAATGTACCAAGTAGATTGTTTGAAGTTGGAGGTAGGAAAGAGGGTTATTTCAGAGTCAAGAATAGGGTACAAACACAGAGAGAGGAATGAATATCACTTGCTGAAGGATTCGTGACCTGTTCATGGTAGAGAGCAGTGGAGTAAGGTCTTGTACGGCAAGGAAAGCTAAGCACATAGGCCTTGAGTGCCAAGCTCAGGAGTTTCTCTCTGCCATACTTATCGAGTAAGCAAATTTCTGCTTGTTCCAAGCACTCTCACTATTGTTAGCTCTTAAGAAGAACATGAGATGCATTGGCTCTCTACAGTGTGATTATATATTATATTTGTAAGGGGAAATGTGACATGGTGAGTTGAGGTGTCCAAAAAGAGTTGGCTATAGCCTTCAATGCAAGACAAAACTTGACTCAAACTTCTGGGATTTTCATGCCCACCAGCAGACCAGAGAAATATTAGTTCACATTTCAAATTGTTTCTTTTTTTCTCCTTTCTCTAACGGGTATTTCTTTCACTGCTCTGCTAGTTCCAGCAGCTTCAGCTGTTGCTGTCACACTTAGTAAGGCCTTTGCAGAGCTTATATATTGCGACACTGCCCCAACTTTCCCACAGCCCAGAAAAGGAGTTTTTGAGATGAGCTCTTCTTTTTGTGTTGGTTAATGTTTAGGTTTCGACCTGATAAAGATCCCAGGTTGACCTGAAACTTATTCCGCTGTCAGTGAGAGGGTCAGAATCAGTAAGCTTGGTTCCTCTGATGCCATTGCAAGGGCACTCACAAAGCTGGTAGCTTGTCGAATCACATGAAATGATCCAAGCTAGTGTAAAACTCCCAATGTATTAAATGTCGGTGCCCACATTTGCAAAGTCAGGCATCCAAATTGTGCCTGGTATGAAGCATTAGGCAGTGGTTCTAGGAAACTGAGCTCAAGGGCGGGAACATCATAACTTTGGAATTAATGGCATTGACATGGCTATTTTCACCCATTGCAATGGGAATGTGTTCATGAAAGAAGCAAGATCATTCTGAAAAATGCCATGCAATTATAAACTATTGGGGGATTAAGAAAAGGTGCTGCTATGCTTGCTTTATTGATACTAGTTTTTTGTTTCCTATTTTACTTTTTAGTAGTCTGTATGTCAGTCAAATCAAATATAATTGGAGCCATTTGCTCTTTTGTAATTTTACTGCTGCATGTACAACATATACAGATGGTTTAAAGCATGTCAATGTCAGGATATCACAAATAAGATGCGCATATAGTAGGAATAACACTGTGTACACTTACACATACACATAAGCACATGGAAGTCTGATCCTAAGAGACTCAGAGAACCTTAGCTGACAGTTTGAATAGGCTGTCCTAGAAAAGAATGCAGGCAAAAATTGCAGAGCTTGCATTTCCACTGACAAAATACCTGAATGGCTTATGTTCTCAAAAGTCGAAAAATAGCAGGGCCCAAATGTAGGGATACATACATACATACATACATACATAATGTGTATTTGTGAGTGTGAATATGTGTGAGGTTCACACTGGCACAGAAGAGGGCTTGAGGCCATAGATAGGAGCATTTAGTGTCAGATCTTGATTTGAACTTCATTCCCCTGACTTGTGACACTATATTCTACATTGTGCACCATCCTAGCTTTACACAGAAATGTTGTCTTTCTCTGGAAAATCTTTCCCTCTGTTTCTGCTTGGGAAATCCTGTCCCATACCTCAAGGTCCAGTTCAGGAGCAGCCTCCTCCATGAAGCCTCCCCTGATTTCACATCCTCCACCCCCAAGACATATGACTTCTCCTGTGGCTATGGGATAGGAGTGGGGCATCAGTGCTGGGGTACAGAGGAGTTTTGTGCACACTGAGATGGGAGCAAGCTGATAGAAAAGATTAGAGGTTTGCACTGAGAATTTGTGTTTTGTACTCATAAAAACCATCCCTGGCAATTCTCATTACCAGGCAAGTTTGGGAAACACTGACCCAAGTCTTGTCCCTTCAGTTTACAAAAGAGACAACTGAGGCTCAGAGAGGGGAAATTAACGTGCCCAAGATCATACAATCATTTGGTAACAGAACCAAGACTAGCATGCAGATTATCTTACTATCCTCAGTCCAGTTATATACCCATTTCTGTTATATTCCCACAGGAGGACTGGCTACATAATTTGTAGGGCCTAGTATAAAACAAAAATGTAGGGCCCCTTGTTAAAAAACTATTAAAAATTTCAAGACAGCAAAAGAGCATTAAACTAAGCACAGGGCCCCTTCTACATACAGAGCCCTGTGCAACTGTACAGATCACAGACCCATGAAGCTGTCTGTGTCCCACAAAGAATGTTGAATGTATCTTGCATATATGTCATTCTATAAATACTTGTTGAATGAATGAATAGATCAGGTGAATACCTCTCATCCACGAGGATTCTATGGGAGTGGGGCACTAGACAAGTGTGTTTTGATGAAGCGTAGGAGAGAAGGAAAATAAATCTAAACATGAGACATGGGGTTATCAATGGTTGTGTTGGGATAGCTACATGAGCTTTACACATGAATTGAGGTTGCTGCCGTCTGACCTCTCAAAGTCATAACTGCTGTGGAATACTGTCTGGGTTATCCATATTATCCATTTAGGCCACAAGTTCTTAATTTATGTTTGTATTCATTTTCTATTGCCACATAACAATTTACCACAAGCTTAATGGCTTTTAAGACACCTATTTTTTATCCCACGGTTTCTATAAGTTAGAAGTCCAGACACAGTGCAGCAGGTTTCTCTGATGAGGGTGTCACAGGGCTGAAATAAAGTTGCTGTGTAGGCTGTGTGTTTTTTTTTTTTGAGGAACATTATGTTTACTAGACTCCCCCCATCACCAAGTCTCCCCCACAGACCCCATTACATTCACTGTCCATCAGCGTAGTAAGATGCTACAGAATCACTACTTGTCTTCTCTGTGTTGTACAGCCCTCACCGTTCCCGCCACCCCTACATTATGTCTGCTAATAGTAATGCCCCTTTTTCCCTTTATCCCTCCCTTCCCACCCATCCTCCCCAGTCCCTTTCCCTTTGGTAACTGTTAGTCCATTATTGGGTTCTGTGAGTCTGCTACTGTTTTGTTCCTTCAGTTTTTGCTTTGTTCTTACACTCCACAGATAAGTGAAATCATTTGATATTTGTCTTTCTCTGCCTGGCTTATTTCACTGAGCATAATACCCTCTAGCTCCATCCATGTTGCTGCAAATGGTAGGATTTGTTTTCTTCTTATGGCTGAATAATATTCCATTGTGTATATGTATCACATCTTCTTTATCCATTCATCTACTGATGGATACTTAGGTTGCTTTCATTTCTTGGCTATTGTATATAGTGCTGCAATAAACATAGGGGTGCATATGTGTTCTTCAAACTGGACTCCTGCATTCTTAGGGTAAATTACTAGAAGTGGAATTCATGGGTCAAATGGTATTTCTATTTTTAGTTTTTTAAGGAACCTCCATACTGCTTTCCACAATGGTTGAACTAGTTTACATTCCCACCAGCAGTGTAGGAGATTTCCCCTTTCTCCGCATCCTCAGCAGCATTTGTTGTTTGTCTTTTCTATGTTGGCCATCCTAATTGGTGTGATGTGATATTTCATTGGGATTTAAATTCGCATTTCCCTGGTAATTAGTGATGTGGAGCATCTTTTCATGTATCTGTTGGCCATCTGAATTTCTTCTTTGGATAATTGTTCAGATCCTGTGCCCATTTTTTAATTGGATTATTTGCTTTTTGTTTGTTGAGGTGCATGAGCTCTTCATATATTTTGAATGTCAACCCTTTATTGGATCTGTCATTTATGAATATATTCTCCCATACTGTAGGATGCATTTTTGTTCTATTGATGGTGTCCTTTGCTGTACAGAAGCTTTTCAGCTTGATATAGTCCCACTTGTTCATTTTTGCTTTTGTTTCCCTTGCCCGGGGAGATATATTCATGAAGAAGTTGCTCATGTTTATGCCCAAGAGATTTTTGCCTATGTTTTTTTCTAATAGTTTTATGGTTTCATGACTTACATTCAGGTCTTTGATCCATTTCAAATTTACTTTTGTGTGTGGGATTAGACAATGATCCAGTTTCATTCTCCTACATGTAGCTGTCCAGTTTTGCCAACACCAGCTGTTGAAGAGGCTGTCATTTCCCCACTGTAGGTCCCTGGCTCCTTTATCATATATTAATTGACCATATATGTTTAGGTTAGTATCTGGAGTCTCTGTTCTGTTCCGTTGGTCTTTGGGTCTGTTCTTGTTCCAGTACCAAATTGTTTTGATTACAGTGGCTTTGTAGTAGAACTTGAAGTAGGGGAGCATAATCTCTGCCCCCTGCTTTATTCTTCCTTCTCAGGATTGCTTTGACTATTTTGAGTCTTTTGTGGTTCCATATGAATTTCCGAACGATTTGCTCTAGTTCGTTAAAGAATGCTATTAGTGTTTTGATAGGGATTGCATTGAATCTGTAGATTACTTTAGGCAGGATAGCCGTTTGACAACGTTAATTCTTCCAATCCATGAGCATGGGATGTATATCCACTTAATAGTATGTTCTTTAATTTCACTCATGAGTGTCTTGTACTTTTCAGAGTATAGGTCTTTCACTTCCTTGGTTAGGTTTATTCCTAGGTATTTTATTCTTTTTGATGCAACTGTGAATGGAATTGTTTTGCTGATTTCTCTTTCTGCTAGTTCATTGTTAGTGTATAGGAATGCAACAGATTTCTCTGTATTAATTTTGTATCCTGCAACATTGCTGAAATCAGGAATTAGTTCTAGTAGTTTTGGAATAGAGTCTTTAGGGTTTTTTTTATGTACAATATCATGTCATCTGCAAATAGTGACAGTTTGACTTCTTCTTTACCAATCTGGATACCTTCCATTTCTCTGTTTTGTCTGATTGCCATGGCTTGGACCTCCAGTACTATGTTGAATAACAGTGGGGACAGTGGGCATCCATGTCTTGTTCCCGATCTTAGAGGAAAAGCTTTCAGCTTCTCGTTGTTAAGTATGATGTTGGTTGTGGGTTTGTCGTATATGGCCTTTATTATGTTGAGGTACTTTCCCTGTATACCCATTTTGTTGAGAGTTTTTATCAAGAATGGATGTTGAATTTTGTCGAATGCTTTTTCAGCATCTATGGAAATGATCATGTGGTTTTTGTCCTTCTTTTTATTGATGTGGTGGATGACGTTGATGGATTTTCTAATGTTGTACCATCCTTGCATCCCTGAGATGAATCCCACTTGATCATGGTGTATGATCCTCTTGATGTATTTTTGAATCAGTTTGCTGATATTTTGTTGAGTATTTTTGCATCTATGTTCATCAGGGATATTGGCCTGTAATTTTCTTTTTTGGTGGGGTCTTTTCCTGGTTTTGGTATTAAGAGTGATGCTGGCTTCATAGAATGAGTTTGGAAGTATTCCCTCCTCTTCTATTTTTTGGAAAACTTTAAGGAGAATTGGTATTATTTCTTCTCTATATGTCTGATAAAATTCAGTGGTGAATCCATCTGGCACAGGCGTTTTTATCTTGTGTAGTTTTTTTATTGCCAATTCAATTTCTTTGCTGGTAATTGGTCTGTTTATATTTTCTGTTTCTTCCTTGGTCAGTCTTGGAAGGTTGTGTTTTTCTAGGAAATTGTCCATTTCTTCTGGGTTTTCCAGCTTGTTAGCATATAGATTTTCATTGTATTCTCTAATAATTCTTTGTATTTCTGTGGGGTCCGTCGTGATTTTTCCTTTCTCATTTCTGATTCTGTTGATGTGTGTAGATTCTCTTTTTCTCTTAATAAGTCTGGCTAGGGGCTTATCTATTTTGTTTATTTTTTTCAAAGAACCAGCTGTTGGTTTCACTGATTTTTTTCTATTGTTCTATTCTTCTTGATTTTATTTATTTCTTTTCTGATCTTTATTATGTCCCTCCTTCTGCTGACTTTGGGCCTCATTTGTTCTTCTTTGTCCAGTTTCAATAATTGTGACTTTAGACTATTCATTTGGGATTGTTCTTCCTTCTTTAAATAGGCCTGGATTGCTATCTACTTTCCTCTTAGAACTGCCTTCGCTGTGTCCCACAGAGGTTGGGGCTTTGTGTTGTTGTTGTCATTTGTCTCCATATATTGCTTGAACTCTGTTTTAATTTTGTCATTGATCCATTGATTATTTAGGAGCATGTTGTTAAGCCTCCATGTTTTTGTGAGCCTTTTTGTTTTCTTTGTACAATTTATTTCTAGTTTTATGCCTTTGTGGTCTGTGAAGTTGGTTGGTAGAATTTCAGTCTTTTTGAATTTACTGAGGCTCTTTTTGTGGCCTAGAATGTGGTCTCTTCTGGAAAATATTCCATGTGCACTTGAGAAGAATGTGTATCCTGTTGCTTTTGGATGGAGTGTTCTTTAGATGTACATTAGGTCCATCTGTTCTAATACATTGTTCAGTGCCTCTGTGTCTTATTTTTTGTCTGCTTGGTCTGTCCTTTAGAGTGAGTGGTGTGTTGAAGTCTCCTAAAATGAATTCATTGCATTCTATTTCCCCCTTTAATTCTGTTAGCATTTATTTCACATATGTAAGTGATCCTGTGTTGGTTGCATAGATATTTATAATAGTTATATCCCCTTGTTGGACTGAGCCCTTTATCATTATATAATGTCCTTGTCTCTTGTTCCTTTCTATGTTTTGAAGTCTATCTTGTCTGATACAAGTACTGCAACTCTTGCTTTTTTCTCCCTATTAGTTGCCTGAAATGTCTTTTTCCATCCATTTACTTTCAGTGTGTGTATGTCTTTGGGTTTGAAGTGAGTCTCTTGTAGGCACCATATAGACGGGTCTTGTTTTTTTATCCATTCAGTGACTCTTTGTCTTTTGATTGGTGCATTCAGACCATTTACATAAAGGATGATTATCGATAGGTATGTACTTATTGCCATTGCAGGCTTTAGATTCATGGGTATCAAAGGTTCAAGGGTAATTCCCTTAGTATCTAACAGTAAAATTTAACTCACTTAGTGTGCTATTATAAACACAACCTAAAGGTTCTTTTTGTTTTTCCTCCTTTTTCTTCCTCCTCCATTCTTTATATATTAGGTATCATATTCTGTACTCTTTGTCTATCTGTTGATTGACTTTGGGGTAGTTGATTTGATTTTTTGTCTGCTTAGTAATTAATTGTTGTACTTTGTTGTGGTTTTATTTCCCCTTGTGACAGCTATTTAGCCTTAGGAATACTTCCATCTATTGCAGTCCCACCAAAATGTACTGTAGAGGTGGTTTGTTGGGGGTAAATTCTCTCAGCTTTTGCTTATCTGAATATTTTTTAATCCCTCCTTCAAATTTAAATGATTACCTGTCGGGTAGAGTATTCTTGGCTTGAAGCTCTTCTTTTTCATTTCATTAAATATATCATGCCACTCCTTTCCAGCCTGTAAAGTTTCTGTTGAGAAATATAATGATAGCTTGATGGGTTTTCCTTTGTATGTGATCTTTTTTCTCTCTCTAGTTGCTTTTAAAAGTCTGCTTTATCCTTGATCTTTGCCATTTTAATTATTATATGTCTTGATGTTGTCTTCCTTGGGTCCCTTGTGTAGGGGGTTTCTGTGGATCTCCATGGCCTGAGAGACTATGTCCTCCCCCAGATTGGGAAGTTTTCAGCAATTACCTCCTCAAAGGCACTTTGTATCCCTTTTTCTCTCTCTTCTTCTTCTGTTACCCCTATTATAGGAGTATTGTTCCATTTGGATTAGTCACACATTTCTCTCAATATTCTTTAATTCTTAGAGATCCTTTTTTCTCTCTGTGCCTCAGCTTCTTTGTATTCCTCTTCTCTAATTTCTATTCCATTTACTGTCTCTTCTATTACATCTAATCTTTTAAATCCCTCCATTGTATGTTTCATTTCAAATATGGAATTTCTTAATGATTGAGTCTCCATCTTAAATTCATTCCTGAGTTTTTGAATATTTTTCTGTACCTCCATGAGCATGTTTATGATTTTTATTTTGAACTTTCTTTCAAGGGGATTGGTGAATTCAGTTTCATTTGGCCCTTTTTCTGGGGTTTGTGAGATTTTGGTCTGAACCAGGTTCCTTTGACATTTCATATTTCTATGTGTTGCCCTCTAGTGTCCAGAAGCTCTAGTCTCTGGAGCTTCTCAGCCCCTGGAGTGAGGTTGGGAATCTCAGGGGAGTGACACTGGTGCCTGGTGGGAGGAAAGAGCTGTTTCCTGCTTCCTGGCTACAGTGCCTTTCTCTTGTGTCTGAGCCAGTTGACCAAGCACACAGGTGTAAGTGTCTGTGCTTTGCATCTCTAGCTGTTGTAGGTGAGGCTTCCCTCTGGCTGGCCTGACGCCAGTGCAGTGACTGCTGGTTTGTGAGCTGGTGCCAGAAGGCCAGGAGGGAGGCACAGCAGAGTGCTATCACAGTGGGGGGCCTTGGAGCTGAGTAGCTAGCCAGGGGAATGGAGCACCTGAAGCTCCTCAAAGTTTCCCACCTGCTGAGCAGAGCACGCCCAGACAACCTTGTCCACCTATCTCTTCTCCCATGTAGCAAGCTCTGTGAAGTCCCTGCCCCTTCAGCAGCCCTCTCTCTCCTAGGAAGCCTCTCAGACCACCCACCTTTCCTTTGTCCCAGAGTGGCTGGATCTGGATCCCCATCCTCCACAAATGGCCAGAATCTGTATCTCAAGCATTCCACCTGTCCCAGCTCCCCAACCCCACCAACCTCCAGAGCTTCACACAATGTAGGTTTGTGCTCCTAAGCATATCTCCAGAGATGGGTGTTCAGCAGTCTTAGGCTTCCACCCTCTCTCCGCCCCATTTGTCTTCCTCCCGCTGGTGAGCTAGGGTGGAGGAAGGGCTTGAGTCCTGCCAGATCAAGGCTTTGGTACGTTACCCTGTTTATGTGGTCTGCTCTGTTCTCCAGGTGTATACAGCCTAGTGCAGCCTTCTTCCCTGTTGCTGTTTTAGTAGTAACTGTATTAACTATGTTTTCATACTATGTGTGGTTTTGGGAGTTCTCTGTCTCGCCTCTCACGCCACCATCTTAAATCCTCTGTTCAATTTTCTTTTAAAACATATCTTTTATTGTGCAATTTTGTTTTAAAACAATGAGTAATGGGCATTTCATGCAGATTTTGTTACTATGTTTGTTTTAAACTTACCATTAAGGAAGCATTTGCTACTCTAGCACATTTGCCTGTGTCTCCACTCTCCTCCATCTGGCTGGCTGTAACAGTTTGACCAATGCCAAGGTGTTAAGTCAGATATATTTTGCTCTTCCTGTTAGATATTAGTTGGGGCAGACAATCATCAGTGCTGAAGGCATTACATTTACTAGTATTCTTTAAATTATTTCATATGAGGCTTGAGACTTTCTGGCTAGGCTATAAGCAACTTGAAGGCTGGTATCATGTCCATATTCTATAGCTATAGATGTTCTGTCTAGCCTGGTATTGGACAAAAAATAATCCCTTAATAAATATTTAGTGAATTCAATTTAGCAAATAATTTTCAGAAGGTACTGTTTGTAGGAACTGTGACAAAGAATATGGCAAAATTCTGTATCTCAAGTTCACAATCTAGGGAGTATAAAATAATCACAACCCAAGTATTGTAATGTGATGCAAGGTTAGAACAGTGTCAAATGAGAGACATGAACAAAGTACCAGCTTAGATCACACACCACATCTGATGGGGGTGGGGAAGGGAAATGGGAAAGATACTGAGTGAGAGAATAGCAAAGCAGAAGAGATGAAATTTGCAGTGTGTGAATAGAAATAGAATACAGACAGAAGAAGCCTTTCAGGTGTAAGAGGGGATAAGAAAGCATGGAAGCCATACTTCAGGTAAATGAATATATTTTACTTGCCTATGTGTGGCCCAAACTTCCCCTGCTTTTCTAACCGGATTCCTTTATCTTCTTCTCTGCTTATTCAAATGGAAATGTCCATCATGAAACTTCATTCATTCAGCATCTCCAAGAAAATTTTCTGTTTACTCAGGCCAGAAAGAATCTCCCCCTCCCCTGAAATCCCACAGTATGTTATCTATATCTCTCCCAGTAGTATTGTTTATGTGTATTGTGGAGACCAGCTCCACAAATCAGCTGAACCTGAGTAGACTGGATGAGGAGCTTTAAGAAAACACAGAGAAAAATACAAGAAAGACACAGAAACCAAAGCTGGGATCAGGAGGTTCACTGCCTACAGATGGTGGACAAGTGACACAGTTTATTTTCTGAACACTACTTATATACACAAGCTCATAATGATGTCACTGTCAGACTGATCTCATATTCAGCAATCTCATATCCAGTGTAGTCACTTCTGTTTCTGGTGATCTCATTTCTGGTGATGTCACTCCCTGGTACCCGGATCTGGTGATGTCACTTCTGGGGTGACATCAGATCTGGCCCTCCACAGTGTATGTACATTTTATCTTCTCTACCACAACTAATAAAAAAACCCTTTAATTTATTTTGCAATTTCTGTTTAAAAAACAGTTTCACATAGATTGTTCTGTTCTCATGGTTGCTGATGAGAAAACAGGCTCAGAGAGCCCCAAGCTTTACTATTATCAAGTAATAGAGCCAGGATATGAGTCCAGGTTTTCAGAATTCACACCCACTGTGTGTGTTTTTTTTTTGTCTTCACCAGATCATTCTTTGTGTTCATATGTACATAAAAATAGCTATGAAAGTGACAAAAATTATTTTTATTGACATTTAAAATGTTGCTAGTCCTGACCACTGTACTTCAGATGTCCAGTGAAAATATCATTTAACTCATTTGACAGATCACCTTTATAAATCATCTTCCTCTTAAGCATATTATGGGAAAGAGTGAATCTTATTCATTTTTCATATCCCTACATTCCTTTTAACACAGATCTTTAGTACATGGTTTCAACAACTTTATCAAGATACGATTGAAGTACCATCAAATTTACCCATGACTAAATGATGTGTACAGTATATTCAATGACTAAATGATGTGGAGCACTTTTTATGTGTTTATTGACCATTTATATATTTTCTTTGGAGATCTGTTCAGATCTTTGCCAATTTTTAATTGGATTGTCTTTTTATTCTTTGAGGTTTAAGAGTTATTTTTGTATTATGGATAAATGTTCTTTATCAAATATATGATTATTATTTTCTCCCATTGTGTGACTTCATTTTCTTAATGTCACATTTGAAGCATAATTTTTATTTTTAATTTTTGATGAAGTCCAACTGACCTACTTTCTATTTTGCCATACTGTTTTCTGTTTTGTCCCATATCTAAGAAACCTTTGTCTAATCTAAGGTCACTGAGACCTACTCTATTGTTTTCTTCTTAAAGTTTCATAGTTTTAGCTCTTACCTTTAGATCTAGTATCCATTTTGAGTAAGTGTGTGTGTATGGTATGAGATAGAGGTCTAAATTAAACTTTTTGCATTGTCCCAGTAACATTTTTTGAAGAAACTATACTTTCCTCCCTTAAATGCCTTTTCACCTTTGTCAAAAATCTATTGCACATAATGTAATGGTTTATTTTTGTTCCATTGATCTATATATCTAACTTTAAGAATGGTTAAGTCCTCTGACTTTGTTCTTCTTTTCTAAAATAGTTCTGGTTGTTCTAGACCCTTTGTCTTTCCATACAAATTTTAGGATTAACTTGACAGTTTTGGTCAAAAAAGAAAAAGTCCTACTAGGACTTTGATAGAGATTGTGTTGAATTTATAGATCAGTTGGAGGATACTTGTGGTCTTAATAATATTGAATCTTTACTTCATGAACATCGAATATCTCTCCATTTATTTAGGTCTTCTTTAATAATGCACATTTCTTAAATGAGTACATAAATGAAATGGTTCTTTCTGTAAAATACTGAGGTTTCCAGTTTTGTTCTATCAAATCCTGTGTGTATAAAAAAAGACAATGCTGGATGGTATGCTAATACAAATTGTCTAGCATTTTTGAGAACTTAATCAAAGTTTATTGTTTTATTGCATTAATGAATGAATGAATGAATGAATGAATGATTAAAAGAGAGATGGAAAGAAGGTTGGATATAAAAGTTCCTGGCTGTCCACCCTTCTAAGAAAGGTTTGGCAAGGCCACCAGTGAGTCCTCAAGCCAAAATAAGCTAACAATGTATTTCCTGTTTCCTAGGAATGGACCTGCCTTAGTAACCCTGCCATAACTCAGTAGGTGGTTGGGAGAAGCCTATGGGACACATGGTCTCATCACCAGTGTGATGATGGATTTCAGCACATAGCAGCTAAAGCCCTCAGTCAATTACATTCCCTATAGTTGGAGGACTGTGGGGTGCATTCTCATGGCCATCACAATACATGACCAAGCAGGAGAGCTTCAAAAGGTCTGATCACTGGCCCAGAATCAGTTTTACTTGATGTTCAGTCTTATTGCATCCCTTATATTATGCAATACAGATTTTCCTACATTCATGCTATCACTGCATTCATGTATTTGACTGAGTCACAGTGGTTCCTGGAGAAGTAGCAAGGGGACTGTGACTGTACCTCAACAGTGTTGATTATTTAAGATCTAGCAGTAAGTCTTGCTAAGGAACTGTCCAGATATGTTTCCCTCTTTAATCCTGTGTACCACTTGCTTTCATTCAGAGTAGACTGAATAAGAAGTCCATAGTGGCTGATGAGAGTGCTTCACTTCAAAGGTGTAGACTTTGTACCTATTGAAATGAATGTCATAGGAAGAGTTAGTTTAAGGAAGTAGATGAGAAGAATGGTCTTGGCAACAGTATGTAGGTAGAGTAGGGAGGCTACTGAAAAGATGTATTCCTAGTAGTGAGCACATCAGTGGCATCTTGCCTTCTTTGTATATATGGGAATTATACATTTGAATCAGCAAACTTTGCAAAAGTATACTTCCTCAGCTATATTTTCCTCTCTTCATATCTCTAAAACTCAATATTTTCAGCCTCCAGTGAAAGCAAGAGATGAGTTGTGTAGTAGAAAGTTCTTCTTAAATTTAGACAGTTAAAAAAAAACATATCAATACTATAACTATGAAAGAAGTAGGAGTACTGTCTGGGGCAAAGAATTTAGTTTAATCTAAATACTAAATAGTGTATCTGGTTCCTTTGTCAAATTATTTTCTGAACCTAGGAGGAAGTTGTAATATTCCCCAGATTTCCCCATACTTTCAAAATAAGTTATTAACACTTCAAAAATATGATCAACCTTTTTGAAAGCCATGGGGCAACTTCACTATTTAAAAGTAAAATTTTGCTTTACTTGATATGATTTCAACTGTTTGGATTCCATTTTACTTTAGTGGCTTAATTCTCATGGCTCTAACCCATCCTAATATACTTATATGAAGAAGTAGATTGTATTAAGTAAAATTTTACTAACTTGAAACAAAGAAGATATTTTAACCTGTGGTTTTGCCATGAGAGTGGTTGTAATAAGTATACTAATTTCATCTGTTCTTTCTTGGTTTGTATCTGCTTGCTCCATTTTGTCCTTGGAATGACCTGTCACAAGCAGCAGCAAAACCCTACAGAATTCAGCTGAGGTGTTTAGACAGTTAATTATGATTGAATTATTGGGTGGTGTTTATTGGGTGCTCTATTCCTGGCAGGTCACTGCTGCCATAGCAAAGGCTATTTTTCTTTCTTGATTGCCTATTGGTTCAGTCATTACAAAATATTTGGCAATGTATTCTCATTCAAAGCTCATTAATCAACAGAATTGATATACTGTTGAAATGACTCAGGGCCTAGAAATATTGGCTTGTGCCCATTTGTTGCTTCAAGTGTTGGCTTGTAATTGGAATATGCTAATGATGCATGTCATTAGACACAGATTAATAGAAAATGAGAATTTAGAGATCATCTGTTTCAAGTCTCCTCCACACACATTTTACCAGGAGGAAACTATGTGGCCCAAGTCATAAGCAAGTGAAAGGGGGCCAAACTCTCTTGGGCCTGTATTTATAGCTCCAGACACCTGCTTTGGTGCTTATTCTACTACCTGTTCAGTTTCTTAAGTGGCCTGGGTCTGAAGTGAGTTCATCAGATATTTCGTAGCAACATGGAAGTCAAAAGTGAACATTGTCTGAGATAAGCAACTGTTTAACTTCACATTGAAAACTAAGAGAGAAGATAGTTCTGAACAGAGTGGGATGAAATTTTTCAAATGCATTGTAGAAAATTGAGGTGTATATTCGTGGGGATGATTTCAGGTTGTTGATCGCTGATTCATGACACCTGATTTGGAACTGACTACCTGGGCCTGTGTAATCTTGTATGTGACTTTTAAGCACTTGAAATATGGCTAGTCCAACTTAAGATAGCTGAATTGTAAATGTAAATTACACACTGGATCTCAAAATATTAGTATAAAAAAGATATAAATACCTCATTAATTTTTAAATAATATGTACATATTGAAATTATAATATTTGGATATATTGAGTTAATTAGATTTATTATTAAAATTAATCTCACAATTTTCTTTTCACTTTTTAATGTGGCTACTACAAAATTTTACATTACGTATTGGCTTACATTATGTTTCTATTGGACAGTACTTATCTAGTGTTGCTACTCAAAGTATGGTCCATGGATTAGCAGTGTTGACATTTTCTGAGAGCTTGATATAAATGTAGAGTTTTACGTATCACACCAAACCTACTGAATCTGAGTCTACATTTTAACAAGATTCCTAAGGTGATTTCTATGCATATTACCACTTGATAAACATTGGTCTAGCACATGCATTCCCTTTTCAGATATCTCCTACTTCTCCATGTAGAACTTGTTGAATCCCTGCCCTGACATGCGGCAATTATGGTTAGGTCAACCCAAGACGTGCTGGCTATAGCTTTGATATATTTTTTAAGCTACCTTTATGTGCCAAGGCCCTCTGCTCCCAAAGAGTCCTACCCTCCTTTAATACCAACATGATTCTTACTAATAAATCAGATGGCAGTGATGAAGGCAGAAACAGAAAGCCGAGGATGAAAAGTGCAAATGCTGTTGATACCCAAATCTAGCTTTTGCTCAGATCTCTCTCCTTGTTCTACATGTGCACAGCCAACTGTCTGTTTTACATCTACCACTGCAATACTATTGGAATCTCAATACAAGGTGTCCAAAATGACATTTACTACATTACCTATAAAATATGCTTCCTTTTGCATTTCCTGTCCTGATGAATATCACCATGATCTACTTATATACCCAAGTGAGACCTGGAAATCATGATTAATAATCCTTTTCTCACTGTTCCCCCTAAACCTAAATTCTAATTGGCTACTTAGTACAATCAATGTACCTCAGATCTCTCTCTTGAATAAGTTCTTACTTTCCATTTCCATTGTTCTAATTTAGTTTTCATTAAATCTTGCCTGAATTATTATACCAGCATCTTGCCTAATCTTCTCCCTCTAGTCTGTCTCCCTTCTAGCCAACTTCCATGTTGGAGCTATTAATACCTTTCTTGCATACACATCTGATCATGACTGAAACCTTTTCCTGACCTCCCAGTAGCTTAATCTTCTTGTGAAATAGGACATGACAGTACCTATGTCAAACATTTGTTGTGATAATTATGTAAGTTAACGTATATAAAATGTTTAGAACAGTACCTGGCACAGAGGAAGCACTATGTAGGTATTATAATTATTATTCAAGACTGTTTACACCATATGACCTCAGCCTACCTCTGGCAAAACCGGTGTTCTATCCATTTCTTGGAACACACAAAGCATTTTATGTTTTATGTATGTTCCCTCGTACTGTTTGCTCTACCTGGAATACACTTATTTTATTTTTGTGCCTGGAAAAATCCTATTTCACATTTTTTTCTGGCTTGAGTTGGTTCCTAGCCTTCAAGTCTTCTTTTTTAAAAAATGTCAAAAATTTACCAGTATCCCATGCTTGTGGATTAATGCTGGAAGCTTATGTATCCATTTGATAAATGTACGATGTTGTCCAAATGGAATGTAGGGCAACATTTCAGATTTCATTCCCATGAACGTTCAAACCAAAGTAACCAAAGCTCTCCCAGACTGCGAATTGAACAGCTAATTTATAAACAGAACAGCAGGTGGTATCCTAATTTATCCAAACTCAGAGGAAAAAGAGTCATTTGTGACCTTCCAACAGACACTGACTGAAAAAAAAGATTTTGATATCAGCCTGTTTATATATAAAATTTTAAAGCACTATTGCTTGGTGTTTTTCTCTTGTTTCATTTGAAATAATTAAAATTAGAATTAAAGAAATACCTTGCTTTGCAAAATGTATCTATTCTAGAAGAGATACAGTTCAATGGAAGTATATCAAATAAAATACTATCATAATGTTATTAAGCAAATTTGGAATTTAAGGCAAACTGATAGAGACTCCTACTAGGATATCACCTCCTAACTTAATGTTTCCTTACATGTGAACTCTGACAACCTGTGTTAGCATCTCTTGCAGTTGCCTATTAAAACTTCCAAATTCCTCATGATACATAGGTACCTCAGACCTGTGAAGTAGAATCTCTGGGAGCAAGTCCAGGAATCATTTTTAATAAGCTTCCCTCCAAGTAATGCATGTGTACATAAATTTCTGAGAACAACTGAGCTAAGGCTTCAGTTTGGTTCATCCATATTTGCTGCTGGTCCCCAACAGGAACCTTCTGCTATAATTTATTGGATTGCTGTGGTGATTCTTTGAACATACATTGCTCCTTTCTGCCTATCTTTGCTTGTGCTGGTTCCTCTGCCTTTGATCCAATCTCTTTCTTGCCATTGACTCTTTTTTCATTTTTCACTATTTATTTGTTTTCAAATGTTCTCTACATAAAGATGTTTTCTTTGGGTTCTGTTGTTGGGAAATCTCTCTCTTTCCTACTAAACACTTAGTGTGTTCCACTAATGAAATCTTGTGCATATTGACTTGAGCATTTGGTATGTGAATTGGCATCTTAGTTTTCTCTCTCCTAGGATGAATCTCAGTGTCTTATTTATTCATCACTCAAATCCTGCATATGCAATTGTGCATACAAACATACCATCTCTTATAGGGCAGAAACATGCAACAAACTTAAAATTTTGTTTATTAGAAGAAAAAGTGAATACATTTTAATAGAGAGATTTTCTTATACTGAAGAGTTGGCATAATTCAGTAGGGTAACTGAATCCTTGAAACAAAGATACGATTTGGTGCAGCTTGGTAGAGTAAAACCTAAAGGCACAATCTTCTAGATGTGTGTCTGCCCAGCCCTACCTTCTGCTCAGACCCTCTAGTCCTCTGCCTCCTGTATACCAAGGGATTCTATGTTGCTTCTCTCATGGAGGTCTTACATGGAGGTCTCTGCCAAGAATTTTGCCCTTGATGTCTTTTTCTCTGATCCTGGATTCTTACTCTAACCCAGACTAGCTATACCAAAGCCATTCAGTGGGCAGGACCAGATCCCTTCCCTTAAGACGTATTTGTGTATATGTAACAAGGTACATTTGCCAGTGGATGATTAAGCTAATTCAGAGATAACAGGTACCGCAGTATAACGCAGAGCTGTATCACACAAAGAGCTCTTCTCAATGGGTCTCTCAGAAACAGAAAGGTGAGTGCTTACTCCCGATGCCTTTCTTCTAGCAGCCACAGTATTGCTTTAGCTCCTAGCTCCTGGCCTAATTATTCCAAACTTAGATAAAAGCCATGGTATTGAACCAGGACATAGTTCAGACCCATAAAAGAGATTTTAAATGAAAGTCTGAGGTATCCAAGCCTGAGAGAGCACAGACACATACATATAAAACCTATTTATACCAGATATAAAAACTTAGATGAAAATCTTTCCAGTTGACTACCTCAAATAGTTGAATCCATTTTTAATAAATGTTGTGCTGTTTTAGGGAAACAACCTTTGAGTTAGAACCAGAAGAAATAGAATGTAGTGAAATAGCTGAAAATAGAGGATTCCCTGGAAAGCACAAACTAAGCTTTAATGTCGCATGGCTCTAGCAAACATTTTACATTGAAAATTCTGATTTCACTGTACAACAGCAGAAACCATGGGTGGAGTAGTTAATGTCCTTAGTTTTTCTCTGTAAACATCTTTTTACTCTAACTAGAAGAATGTTCGCCAATAAAAATGCACACCCAAATGAATAAATATAGTTATTGGTTGAGATTAAATGTTTCTAATTGAGAGCTTTCATGGCTGTTACAACAAAAATTTCTGTAGCCCTTCACAAACCTTGAAACTGGCTCAAACTGATAGTAACCAACTGAGTTATAATACTGGTGAATAGCCTCACATTTCCCACTTTGAAAATACAAGTGGTCAGAGAGCCATTCAGCTCAAAAGAAAATGATTGTCATCCAAGCAGGAGGTTTGTTGAGCCTTATGGAACAAATCTGATAAAGTTTTAAAATGATAAAATGATAGCATCACTCACTCAGGACACTACAGAGTTAGACCTGAGATGCTCATTGCTCGTGGCAGCTGTGATGCTCTTGTCCTGAAAAGGCTTTAATGGGGCCTGATTTTCTTGCCTTCTCTGTTATGGATCCTCTCAAGGCATCATTCATTCATTCAAGACATCTTTATTGCATTCTTACTCTATGCCAAACACTTTGACAGTCTTTCAAGACTATTTCTTTCAACTTTCTCCTTCTTTGAGCTCTGAGACACTACATTCTCCTAGTTCTGCTCCCTACTCATAGATGCAGCCTTCTCTTTCTCTGTTTACCTCTAGCATGCGGGTGTTTCCCAGGCCTTTTTCCTTAGTTCTTTTCTTATTCTACACTCTCTCTTGGTAACATCCTATATTCAGCATGACTCCTAAAAATCCACATCTTTAGCCCTAGCTTCTCTCCTGAACTCTAGATACAAACTTTCAGCTGCCATACTGGCAAAGTCATCATGGTTACTCTATTGAAACCTTCTTTGTTATCTGAACGACACCTATTATCTTCTACCTAATCCCTATCTTTGACACCATTTTTTCCTTTCAGTCCATATCAAATGGGCTTTCACAACTTGTTAATTCTACCTTTCCAGTATATTCTCTTCTTTCCATTCCTACCTCTGACATCTTAGTTTAGACCAGTAATTACAAACTGGCAGCTTGTAGGCTAGATGTGTTTGTTCCCCAACAGAAAACTATTTTTTAATGTAACTGTGTCTAAGATGAATGTAATACTCTCTAGTTCACTATAATTCTGCTCTGTCCCCCATAGAATTGAGCCAGTACCTTGCAACTAATACATAATCAAGCAATATCTTGAATTGAGTGCCTTGTCCTCAAAAAGCTTGTAACAAGACTAGAGAACAAGAAATACATGTATGTGAAATTGTTTAGTAACAACTCCTAGCAGAAAATAAGAATATCACAGAAAAGCAGGCAATACTAACTAACATAATTAAGTCATAGTTTTCCATGCAGTAGAAGAAAGAAGAGATCACTTTGGTTGGGAGTACTCAGAAGGATTCACAGAGGAGAATTGCAGTTGAGCCTCGCACCCCGAAAATTAAAAGGTACCAAAGGCATGACAGCACAGTTATGTTAGCCATGGGCTGATTAGTAATGAATCCATCGAGATGTCTTATTTAAGAGGAATGAATGAGCAACTAGGTATAAGATGAATTTAGGATTTGATCTAAGTCTTCTTGAATTCAAGGATAGAAGGAGTATATAAAATATGAAGTAGAGTCACTTTGTTTTGATATTTACATCGAAAATAAGGACTACATTGCAAATACTCTGGGTATAGAGAGGTTGAAGAGGGAGAATGGATACTCAAAATCCTAACACTGGAATATATGAAAGAGAGTCCCTTGATGATTGCAAGAGTAAGTATAAAACTGACAAATGGAAATGTTACTTTAAATAGTGGGAAGTACATTTCTGAAAATTTCAACAGCTTTAAATAAATTCAGAACTTTGGATAAACCCATTCAATAAATTTGTAAATGACAAAACATGGACTGTGAGAGAAACCAAACTATTTTGGAAAAGGTGCTGGGAAATAAATCATGCCCTCCCATCACATTCTTCTGTGTTCCTATTAAAAGCCAGCATATTGAACTGCATGGTGCATGCTGTGGGCCCAGAAGCACAGTTTTCACATTCTCATTATCTTCATTCTCTATTACTATTAGATATGATAAGGTGCGGCACTTGCCTTAGTTCATGTTAGTGCCAGATTGTAGCCAGAGGTCCTCAGATTCTCTTTGCTGATGAAGAGGTCAGCCTGTAAACAGCTTGGAAAGAAAGACCATGCCTTGCTTCTTTATCAGTCACAGTGTCTAGAATAGTGCAGTGAACATAGAGGCTGTTCCTAAACTCTTGTGGATGGATTTCCTCTGGCAGAATCTAAGAATTTAGTGTTGTTCATTGGCACCTGGACCTTTGTCTTGGCTCAGATACAGGTCATGTCGGCCTCCTCCCCGTCTCCGACCCACAGATAGAGGAGGTGACACGATGAGATATCGAAGACCTGAGTAGGCCAGCCAGGGAACTCAAGGCATACCAGCTCAAGAGTGGTGCTGAGAGGGCACCTCTTGTATTTATTAGTCACACAAATACATCCAAGGACAGTTGGTGATCTCATGCATACAACTGTTGGCTTGTGTTCTCAGTGCACAACTCCCTCCGCAACGCTTCCCAGCACAGCACAATAGGAGAGATAACAATGTTGCAGAAACTGGCCTTGGTTAAGGTACAACATTCCTTTAAGGAACACATCACATTCCTCAAGGCACATTACTGATTAGTAGAGAAAAACAGTTGAGTTATTATATTTTGAGCCCACAGATCATACTGCTTTTTGCCTTCACTCTCCCAGCATTCCCTTTTCCTCAGAGCCTGTGGTGCTCTGTCACTTTTGGAGGTGCTTATAGACAGGCTGGTGCTATGGTGAAGTCAAGGGCAGCTGAATTGTAACTGCCCTACTCCAGCTGGGCTCAGCAATACTGTGTTTGACATGAGCTAGGCTACAGAAGGATGACCTTTTCTGTTCTTGTGGGGGTTTTTTCACCCTCAACATCTTTTGCTGCCCTCACTTTCCCTACAACTGATTATCTGAAGCAGTTTAACTATTTATTTATTTGAAATAGCAGCACAGCAAACCGTTTGACAGATGCCCCCACTGGGAGGTTGTACTAGTATATAGCTGACCACTGCCAGGACAGATCCCAGCCATTTGATGCATTGCTTTTGATGGTTTCTCTTGGATGTTCTACTTTGTCATTTACCATATAGATTCCTTATTGAGAAGTCCAGGAGTCCTAGAAACATATAGAGAATAATTTATTAATAAAGCTCCAAATTAACAAGT
Organism: Manis pentadactyla; assembly: GCF_030020395.1. Lineage (NCBI taxonomy): Eukaryota > Metazoa > Chordata > Mammalia > Pholidota > Manidae > Manis > Manis pentadactyla. The sequence goes on along the minus strand of NC_080038.1, from coordinate 100,968,296 downwards.
GGTCTCAGATTTTAGCTGTTGGAACTCTGCCACCAGATATATTTTCAGAATCTAATAATAGTATATTGAGCATTGGGAAAGGAAATAAAGGTGGGAAGATGGTTGGGACATTGGAGAGATATTTGGTAAGTATGTGTATGAGGATAAGGGGAGATACATTTTAAACAAAAACCATCAAAATGAAAGATCATTTAAAAAATCAAAACTCCTGATTTTAAAAATCATAACCCAATGTTATCCTTATGCTTATGGTAGACTGGGCCTAGGGCAGGTATGTTCTCTCAGAAAACACCTGCCTGCTTGAAAGTTCGAAGGAATCCTGGTTAGTGAGACTTCTAATTAGAACTAAGAGAAACAAAGGCAGATATCAGTCAGATGCAAAACTGGTGGAGAATACACATACAAAAAGAACGTGGTTGCTTATTTCATGTTGGACACTAGAGTGTGCAAAAACTTACTGAATGATTTCCTAAGGGTGGGACTGTGGAAGCAGTCCACTCTGAGGACAGGCAATAAAGGAGTGCATTGTCTGTTATGACATATAAACAATTATAAATCTGACTGTGAGTCCGTATTTTACTATCATCATGTGTCAGCAATTCTAAGCAATAAAACACTCCTCCACTGCCAGAGTAGACAGTTTCCTGACACTCTGCTACCCGCTAACTGCACCCTCAATATTCTCTCTCTCTCTCTCTCTCTCTCTCACACACACACACACACAGACACACACACAACACAGGGAAGGAGAAAGAGAAAGAAAGACCACTGCACCTTATGTACCTTACATTGTAGCAGTCTAGGCCTAATCCTTTCTTAAATCAAAAAGAAAGATTTACCTTTCTCTTTCTGTCTGTATTTACTCCTTAAGTAAATTTCTAAATGCTGATGACTCTGAAATTAATATCTCTTTTTTATCCAACCACCAAGTCCACATCTCTACATGGAAGTCTGATAAACATGTCACGTGTAACATTTCCAAAGTTGAATTTGTGGTGTTCTCTAAAACTTACAGTCTCCCCCATGTCAATTGATGGGAACTTCATCCTTTCAGTTAGTCAGACCAAAAATCTTGGAGTCATCCTTGACTCATTCTCCTTCTCTAACACAGCACAACAAATGCATAAAAAATCATCTTGGCTCTAAGTTCCGGAAGTTTCCAGTATCTAAGGAGTACTCACCACTCTCACTGCTGGTCTAAGGCACCATTATTTCTTCCTTGATATACTGTAAAAGCCTCCTGATGCATCTCCCTGGTTTCATAAGAATAAAAACTGAGGTCCCTATAAAGGGCCCATTATACCATATGCATCTGGTATCCTGACACTTCTGTCATTTCATCTCCTATTTCACTCCCTCTGTCAGCCACACTGGCTGCTTTGCTATTCCCTGGCCTGATGGGATGTTTCTTCTGCCTGGGATTCTCTTCCACCCTGATATCTGCATGTTTCACTTCCTCATGGCCCTCATGTCTTTGACCCAGTATCACCTCAATGACGCCTAACCTGACCTGCTTGTTTAATATGCAGCTTACTCCCACTCCACTGCCGCTTTCTCATGCTATCATCTATCCACTTTACCTTGATCTGGGATTTTCTTTTTCCCATGTCATTTATTACTTCCTAACATTCTATGAAATTTACTTACTTGTTTTACTTATTGTTTATTATCTGTCTCCCCTCACTAGAATGTAACCATGAATTTTTGTTTCTTTGGTTCACTCACATATTCCCAATGCCTGGAATAGTTCCTCTGTGACATAGAGTATGTGTTCAATAAATTATTGTTAAATGTACAAGTGACTTTTATTTAACTACATCTATCTCACTGCTCATGAAAGAAAGTGACTGGAGACAGAGAAATCCAGGTATGTGGCGGGCCTACACATCAGAATCAGGCACTTCAGTATACACTTGTTTGCACTTTGAAGAGTGTGTGGATATTTGTATATTATCTTGTTTGGATCATAACCTCATTATTAGCAGAAATTGTAAATGCTTGTTCATACACACTTGCAATCTCTTGCTTTCTCCCGACCTAGATGAAGAGGTATATCATAAGAAGAATCCCCTTGCTTCAACAAATGTCAGTTACTCTTATTCACTTGTACACATTGGCACATTCATTCACTCTTTGTGTGGTTTGTATTTTCATTCACTGAAGATTGTTTTAAAAGTAATCACCACCTAGAAAGCTACCTGAATTAACTCTTAGTTAACTGGCATTTAAAACTGACCTTTAGTCTCCAGCTAACCTGTAAACAAGATTTTGCTTTACTGCTTTGATTTATGTATAAAACAACAGTCTTTATCACGTAAGTTTGTAAGATCGCCCATCAACTATGTGACAGATGTTAAGAATTGTCATTTCCATCTATCAGGCAAAGAACATAATTCAGTGATTACTTAGGCCTATATTGAAATATTTCACTACAGGTGTTTTTAGTTATATGATCTTTTTTTATTCCATGATTACCCATGACTTTCTCTCAAAGTTTTCTTCACAACTTTTCACAGGGAAATCCTGCCGATGCTTTTAGCCACATCTAGTAAGATTGTTCCCAAAGGCTTTTGTTGAGAAGAGGGAAAGACCACTGACTAGCTTCATAGGGAAAGATAGAATGGGATTAGAAATATAACCTTAGAGGAGTTTTAGTCCATTCTGTTTTAACTAACAATGAGCCAGACAAGCTCCTATATTTATAAAACTGAGCCATTGGTCAAAACGTAAAGGATATAACTTTTGGGGACAAAATGTTGAAAATATCAATTCTGTAATAAGGTTAAACCTGTTTCTTATTTATTTAATCTCAACAGCAGACCATATATTGATTTATTTGAAAATAAACAACTTGCAATTAAAGTGAGTTTTAAGTCAGGAAGTCCTGGCAATTTGGTTTGACACTATACTTTGGGGGATAAATTTTGAAAATTCCTACTTTACAATAAGGAAGACCTCATTTCTGTCTTTCTAAAGACTTATAATGTTTTATCTGAAAAGAAAAATAGGAAAGTGCAGCAATTGGCTGCATCCTGAAACCTAGGCATCAATGTGACATAACTGCTCTATTGAAAAATAATGAGGAATCTTCTAAAACAGAAAGGTTGGTCAGGTAGCTAAGTTGAAAAGTCATAGTCCTTGGAAGGCCTATTCTAATCTCATAGCTAGTGAATTGCTGACATTCCATCAAGCAAGGCAAGGCTAGCCTTACATGTATATAATCTGTTCTTTGGAGTACTGCTTTTTATTTTATGTTTTTAAAATGGAACATAATTTGAAAAACTGCATTGCAAATATTTATAAAATATAGAATGAATTTTAAAAGATTTACTGCAATATCACTATTCTTATATGACTTCTATTAATATTTTGGTGTGTTTCATTTTCAGTCTCTTTTCCTATTTATGGAAGTTACATAGTTGTAATCACACTATCCTTTACAATTTTGTATGCTGCTTTTTAAGAGTTAATATGCAATATTATATCATAAGCATTTCCCAACTGTTGCAAAATTCTCATTATTATGATTTAATGACTGTATAATGGTTAATTGAATAAATGTAGCATGATGGACATTTGAATTCTTTCCAATTTGGACCATTGCAAATAACTACTTGATGGGCATGTATCCACATCATCATTTCTATGTATCTATATATCCACATCCATAATTGGCATTTTTTCTAGTGTAGTTAGTTACAAATCAAGCCATTAGGTCAAAGGATATAGTTCTTTAATAAAATGACATTACAGTTTCATTTTGTCTTTGCAAAAGGTAGGTGGGTGTGTTTGTGTATGTCTGGAAAGAAACATATAGGCTTAAAATTTAACAGTGATTATTTCTGGTGGGTTTGCAGATAAATAACTGTTTTTCTTTATTTTTTAATTCAGTTATTGTCAAAATTTTCTGCAATGAATATGCATTACTTTTAAATTTGGAAATAATAATAAAACAAAAGCAGAGTGAAGTGTAATGACTTAGAGCACAGGCTCTGGAGGCAGACTGCCTAGGTACGATTTTCTGCAGAGCTACTTATTAGTTCTGTGATTTTAGGCAAGTAACAACCTGTGTCTCAGTTTTGTTGTCTGTAAATTGAGATAATAATGGTGCCTAGCTCATAAAGCTGTTGACCTCTCATTTGTATTTTGAGGATTAATAAATTAATCTATGTAAAATGTTAAGAACAATGTTTAGCATGTAATACCCCATAAATGTGACCTGTCATTATTATTTAGTACTGGAACAGCAACTCAAAACTTCCATTCCTCACACCGATCATTTCCTCTGAAACTTAAGGTCAGCAAACCAATCCATTCATAGAAACAAATATACTTGACTTTACTAAAGAGCTGCAGTGATTAGGAGAGGCAGTAGCTGATTGATACGCAGATTCTTCTACCACTCCATTTGTATACACTGTCCTCTCTGTTCTCTAGAATAGTTTTATTGAAGGGAAAGGCAGGATTTTCTGAGCACCTTAGGTGCTTGGACAAGGGAGAAATGTGAAGCAAGCTTCCAAAGACAATCTTCACATACATTACAATATTATCTCTGATTGACACTGAACTTAGAATGCAGTGAAATATAAATCTGAAAATTTATAGAAGTGGATATGTCTTGGTACAAATCCCTATAATTCTCAAAGGTGGCTCTCTCCTAGAAGCAAAATTGATTGTCTTCCTTCATCAAACATTGCAAAACTGAGTTCTTGTCCAATATACCAATGATTTACAAGATACAACTGATCAGTAAATATAAAAATGAGAACTGGGTTTTATTTATTTTGTACTGTCAAGATGAGTAATCTACCCAGAGACTCACATTTAATATTGGGGAATAATTTATAAATTCTCAAATGGATATAAGAAGTTAATGCCTTTTTATCACGATTGACTCTGGAATGGAAGTACAATATAGAGATTATAACCAGTAATATTGTAATATCTTGGTATGGTAATAGAGTAATTATACTTAACTGTGGCAAGCATTTAGTGATATATGTAATTGTTGAGAACTGTTCTGTACATCTGAAGCCAATATAAAATTGTCTACATTCCAATAAAAATGTAAATAAAAAAATCATTTACCAGATGCCCACTCAATTATCTACTTTCTACCCTTTTGTTTTCCCCAAAACAATATATAAACAAGTAAATATCCTAGAGAAGCTCACTGTGTGACAGGTCACCAGAGAGATTAGTTCATAGAATGAATAATTATTTTATCTGTCAGTTAAGCACAGGATTTTCATATGTGGAACACATATAATGTACTTTTACTATATCACGTGGATGAGGTCTTTATAAAATGAGGCCTTTCTGAGACCCACAGTAGTCTTTTTCAGTCTTTTGATACTTTAATACTTTGAAGAAAGAAAAGTAAATATCCATCTAGTTATCTAGAAGTTCTTTTCATCAAAAAGCTTTATACAGCACATGTGAAATGGACTCCAAATCAATATTTCCCAATTAGAATCTAATTGCTCTGAGCAAAATAGTGGCATTTTGGGTCAGTCACCAAACATTGTACAGTTCCTTGTTTCTCCAGATGTTACCAGCTTCTTTTCATGCCCTAGGATGTACCACAGAATGTATACTCAGGGGGTGGTTGGGTATTTCATTTGCCTACTTCTGACCCTCAAATCAAAAGACATTAACTATGTATATATGTTAGTCATGGTATAAGCACAGGAAAAAGCTTAAACTGTTTGTCTGTATTCTTTTCTAGGGAGTAATATAAAAATTACACCAACAGTATAATAAGGCAATCAAAGCTCAGAGCATAACTGCTGTCTCCTTTGTGGCAGGCTGCAGACAGGAAGTTATTATCTGGGCCAAGAGGGCAGCAAGTTTACCCAATAACAGTGACATCATTCAAACCTACTCTTCACTTTTCTTTAACTCTCCCTCATATAAGCAGGCAGTACTACAAAGTTAGCGCACACACACACACACACACACACACACACACACACACACACACACACTCACTCACGTGCTTTATCTTAAGCAGAAACCAATGAATATAAGGCCTACCAGCCTTTTGAACAAGCTGCCTCTCACTTAGGCCTAATAAAATCTGACTGGATTAGGAAATGCAGTTTAGTGACTCTCATAAACCAGGAGTCAATGATTCCATGCCCCAGGACAATGAAAGGAAAAGAGTTAGGTAATATTGATAGCTTTGAACACTCAATGTGGTGTATGAACTCCAGGTATTTCATTTTTGATTTCTATGAGCAGTGATTTTTTGTTGTTGTTGTTATAAAAATAAGAGAAAGGAAAACTCCTGGAGTGCTCAGATACTCACTTCTCTGAACTAGCATAACCCATAAGGAAACAAAAGCTCTGCCTCTGAATAACCTATAGAGTCTATCAGAAGAAAACAGTACCTTCATTTTCATCCTCACCAGAGAGCCTTCTGCCAAATGAGGAAGTAGGTGGCATAGTGACCAAGGCTTCCATCTGTGACAGCACGAAAGTAGGATCTGACTTCTCCATGAAGAAGAATGTCAGGCCTTTGTCATGGTGGTTTTGGGAGACAGGACAAACAAACATCAGTGTCACAACCTAGCTTGGGTTCAACTGACTTTCCCTGAATGGGGCTGTTCTATTTCCAAGATGCAACCTGGTCTCTGGATGTCATAAGCAACTCAAGTGTAAGGGTTTGAGGGAGGAGGTACTCTAGTTTAAGACCAGTTTCTTTTTAAAGGACCTCATTGTGTAATAATTCCACATCGAAAATGATAGGAAATGTAGCTATTTTTCTCCAGGTAGAATTGTTGAAAGAGGCATATTTAAACGGCCGTCTCCACTTTTAGCAGAAAAAATACACAGGTTGTTCTCCATGAGGAAGAAGGCTGGATGCCAAGTCCAGAAGGAATGTGAATGTGGAATTGAGTTTGAAATAAACTGATTCCCAAAGGTCTCCTTCATAAAATGGCATACACATCTGCTTGTCAGGTGGTACAGAATCTTTTTGAAAATTCATTGATTTATATTAGTGTATTATTTCTCAAACTCTTCCTTATAGTGCCCTCTCACCACATCCAGTACCTGGAAGGGGTTTATCTTGTATCAATTCTGGCTCCTTATTCTTGGACCAAGTGTTAACCCTTAGCCAGTCCTACACATGGTGTAAACTGTGGACTACAGTGGTGTCTGGGGTCAGACAGACTTGGATCTGAATCTTTTTTGGTCACTTGCTAGTTGTGTGACTTGTGGGCAAAGTACTTCTCTGAGCCTCATTTCCCACATTTGTAAAGCTGGACTAATAATATCACCTATGTCACAGATTTGCATTAAGGATTGAGCATGATAATGTAACAAAGTGCTTTGCACCATCTCTAGAAAACACTTAGAAATGGCAGATTTTGCTTTTATTTTCAGTTGTTGTGTTTTAATTCACATTTCATCATCACCATCATCATCATCAGACAACATTGCAGAGAGGGGCTGTGGGCAGAACTGGTCACAGGATCAAGAAGATGTCTCTAGGCCAGAGTTTCCTAGTAATGGCACTTGACATTTTGGGCTGAATAATTCTCAGTTGGGCTGGGAAGAAGTTGTTCTCTCCACTGTGCAGTATGTAGCAGCATCCCTGGCTTCTACCCACTAGCTGCCAGTACCTCCCCACCCCATCTCTACGCTGAACAACCAAAAGTGTTTTCAGATGTTGCCAAATGTCCTCTGGAGGGCAACATGGCCCCCAGTTGAGAACCATTGTTCTAGGCATTCTATGGTTTAAAAATTTCCGTGAAAACTATCTGCCATTCTACCATTATTATACCTGTTGCTCTTCATTACCTTACCTCTCCTTTCATCTGTCAACTTTGGTCTTCATTTTTGTTTCTCGACACACTCTCCCTTTTGTTTCTCGACACACCCTTGTCTTAACCTTCACTTTGGAACATAAGTCCTATTCTCTTCTGGTTGTATTACAAACCTGTAACTCTGTGACAGCCACTTGTGACCCTCAATATATTTCTGGACTAATCATTTATTGTTTCTGGCTTTGCCCTTCCAGCCTTTATCTGCTAATCCCTAGTGCTAGACCAGTGGCCTCTTACCAGAGCCTTTCCTTTACATTTTTGTATAAAAGACAATTGAAATAAGGATGCTGGGGCCAGACATCTTGGGTTGGAATCCCAGCTCTTCCAGTCGTTCACTTAGCTTAACCTTAAATTTTCCATTTTCCTCCACTTGTAAAATAAGGATATGAATAGTCAGTACTTCACGGTGTTGTGGTGGGGTTAAGTGGGTTAAAACATACTTAGAACACTACCTGGCACAATGGAAAACACCAAGTAGTAAAAACGATTATAATTATTACTACGCTCTCCCACGTGAGAACTATTAGAATAATGCAAGCTTTAACTCGCTAACCTCCAGGTCATGTCTCAGTGTTCCAAAAAGGCTGCCAAATTTTTCATGCCATGATGATATTGAAAATGATAAATATTTGTCCAGTACACAGGAGTAAAGGGAGGAGGCTTTCACCACTCGATGGCTGAGCAGATATATAACCCATTTGTGATGTGCAGGTGTCCATTGTACTCTGATTTGAAAGCTTTGTGTCAGGCTCATCAAAATTAAAGTATGAATGTTCCAAGTGCTGACCCAGTTAGAAACTCTGATTTCCAGTTTTGACACTTAGACCCCAGCACCTTCTAGGTCCACAGGCCTTGCAAGGTCTATAGATATTCTATGGTTTTCCTCTTTGAAAAATTTAAGATAAAATAAAACAAAGCAACTTCTGTTTAATATTATGAAGCTTTAAACATATATACACTTTTTTCCTCTAAAACCTCAGAATCTAACAAACTCCACAAGTGTAGAGGTATGAGAATTAAACTCAGTGTTAGAGAACAGGAGCTCTTCAGTCCAATTTCACATGAGAACCCACTCTTTTTATTTTGTAATTTTCTTTGGAAAGGGTTGGGGCAAAAATAGCTCAGGATATAAAAAGGGCTATTTCTCTGATTTTCTACTTGAGTCCTGTGGTTTTGATTTTCATTTGTGACCTCTCCAAAGCACTGATTTTAAGCTCCTCATTAACATCTGCTTCCTCTGCATGATTCACCCCATTCAAGCCATTGATTCCTTGGTCTGTTCAGCACAATATGAATAATATACTAACTTCCTCTCAGAGACATTCTAAATTGTGGCTTAAATATGTTCAGCCAGAAAAACAATGTTTTTTAGTCAACTTTCTGAAAATTCTCCTAGACAAAAGGAAGATGCAAATGGACCTTTAGAGGTAAAGTAGGGCTTTGGCTGAAGAAGCCAACCCTTCCAATCAAGGTCTGACTTAGCATGCTGTCAGCTCTTCCAGAATGTGTGGCACTGCACGATTTCTTCTAATTTCCCATGGCCATTGTCAGTGCCCTAGTTTCTGCCTTTGACTTTTGTGTTAGCCACATGAGTAGACTGCTTACTTTTCCACTTCCAAGACCTCCCATGTTAATTTCCCTAAACATAGCTTTGATAGTATCATTTCACTCCCCGCAGTCCTTCAATGGCTCACTACTGCTTAATGAATAAAGTCCTAAGAATCATTGAAATCCCAGAATGTCAGCATTGGAAGGAATCCTGGAGTATATAATTCAGTGGTTGCCAAACTCTGGTCTCTAGACTAGTATCAGAAGTTTTCACCAATACTCAGTGGAAAGAAAAAGTAGAGACAATGAAGTAAGCATCCCGAAAAACTAAATTTATCTGTTTAAAAATTCTTTGAAATTATCATGAGTTTTTGTCTTGAAATATCCTTTCTTTTATGATATCATGGTACAAATAGATGGTAACTTTTAATTTGTTTGCTGTTTTTAATGTCCATACTAGGCAAAATGATGATCGCAACCATTTGTTGCTTCATGTCCACCCTCTTAAAAATTTTACTGATCCAAAATTCTGGGAGCCACCCATTTCTTAGATTAGAAAATTGAGGAAAGAAGGATCAAATAAGTTGCCTAATGCCATACTGATAGTGGCAGTCCTGAAATTCAAAACCTGATGTTAGCCTCAGCTCTTTACCATGATATTCAAAGCTCTCTGTATTTAAATCCCCATATACCTTTGCATCTTTATCACCATGGTGCCTGTGGGTAAAATTGTAACATTTCCAGAATATCTCACCTGGCTTTGGTGCATTTGGGTATCCCCAGGGGTGGAGAGAAGTTTATCTCCATGTCAATGGGTAATTACCTGGGCAACTGAGGGTGTGTCTGAACCTGAGAGGTTAAGGGGAGGGGCTGGCTGGCTGGCTTGCTTCTTTCCAGAGCAGGGGAGAGAGATGGCGCTGGACTGCAGTTTGTAAGCAATAAACGGGTTTCAAACTTTATTTCTCCCTTTGACTGATTTTAGTTTTTGGAGGTATTTTGCCCCAGGATTTCCTCTCCCTGGACTTAACAGTGCCCTAAAAGAAACCTTATGTTGTAAACAGTTATAATCATTTGCCATTCCTTAAATGTGCCTTACCTTCTTTCACTACCCTGGCTATTCTCCTAAAATCCCACCCAGTTCAATTGCTGCCTCTTTTACAATAATTCAGTCAGAAGCGATCCTTCTCTTTTGTATGCTTGCATAAATTCATACCACTTTCCAATATATTATATCTTCCCCATGTTCTCATTATCTATAGTCTATATCCCTCGCTTATATTTTACATCTCAGTAAATGGCATCACCATTTACCCAACTGCTTAAGCTGGAAAACTTGAAGTCATCTCTTATTACTGCCTACCTCAATACCTAATTAATCATGAATCCCTGTCATCTTTACCTCCAAAGTTCATCTAACATATGCCTATTTTAATCTTTTAACTGGACTACTGCACATAGCACTGTTTCCTTGCTCCATCCTACAATCCATTCTTCGTCACCAATCTTAAATCTGGTACCTCTCCTTGTAAATTCCTTCAGTGGTTTTTCCATAGTAGTCAGGATAAAGTTTTGAATGCTCAACATGTTTTACAAGATATGTAGTATCCTTGTCTACTTCTCCAGCCTCATCTTTTGCTACTCTTTTGTTTGCTTGCTTTCCTTCAACCTTACTGAACTTTCAATTCCTTGAATGCATTCTTCTCACTCCTGTACACTCTTACTTGCTGAGTCTAATTGCCTCTTACCTCTCTGGACCTTCACATATGTTGTTTACACTGCCTGGAACACGTCCCTCAGGAAATCCTCTTTGAGTCTCTAATTTTTATTGGATGCCCCATGACACAGCACCTTTCTCTAATGAGAGCACTCACCACATTGTATTATAATTCCTTGTTTAATTGATTTCCTTTCTGGCTAGACTGTATGAACCATGAGGTCAGGGATCAGATCTACTATTCTTACCATTGTATTCTAGCTCTTAGCTCTCCCCTATAGTAAGCACTCCATAAATGGGTACCGTATGAATGAGAGTCTCTTATTACAGTTCCTCTTACACTATGGAGACTTGCATACCCATTTTATTTCCTTTATTTGATTATAATTTCCTGAAAGTCAGTTAAGTCTTTTGGGATATAATACTCTTTTATGGTAACATATGTGATTAAGCTGTTTTTTTCTTAAGGCACCAGAGAATGAGGTACAGCCAAAGATAAGAATTACAGTACATATTTATAAGAAACCTAGGATGCAGCACAACCCTATAAAATCCAAGGATTTTAGGCTGATACTAGCACTGTCAATACCCTTGCATTTCAGGTACTGCCTCCCTGATAAAATAGCCCTACCTTACCTGGTTTAAATTGGGAAATACCCAATAGCTTACTAAAGGTAAAATAAGACTGTTCAAATGCGGTTTCTGCTGCATTTTAAATAATAACAATTGTAAAAATCTTAAAGTGACCTAGGGTACCTAGGTGTGTATGTGTATGTGTGTGTGTGTGTATTTCTTTCTTGGGGACTGAGCTCAGGGTGGACTTTACAAGAACTATGGTTAGGGTGATAGTTTCACACTGAAAGCAAATAATTTACCTTAAACATACAAAAGTTGGCCCAGTTTTTTGTGTGGGATTTTATCTATTGAAAAGATATTTTGAACTTCCTGTTTATTGATTCTCTTTTCAACATCCAGAACATCTGGTGATGTCATTAGTCACAGATACTTTATATTGTACATAATGGGCTGTAGTATCAGCCTCTCTATGAATCTTAATATCCAAATTGTTCAACAAAGTAACCCATAAAGCTGGAAACTTCTCTTCTGTATTTTGTTTTCAACAAACTTAATCTAAATGGATAATTTTCTTTGTAAAAGATGAACAAAACATCACCATGGGTGATATTTTTTTAATAGGTTGTGCCTCAAGCCTCATCTCACTCCTCTTACATACTAGGGTTCTCCCTGCTCAGACCATTTGGATTTGTTGAGTCCAGACCAAACTGAAAATGAATGAAGAGAATACTGTTTAACCTCTGAAAAACCCATCTGAACGGTAATCCATTCTACATGTCAGAGGAGAGTGCCAAAAGACATGTTAGGCTCCGGAGTGGGAATTGTGATAGGTAGGCTTCAGTGCCCATCCTCAAGTCTTCTCTGACCTCCTGGTGTAAGTCATTGCTCCCCTCTCTCCCATTTATGATCGAACAGCAAACCCAACAGGCAGTAGGCTGCGGAAAGTCTATAGGAGACATTTTGGTTCTTGATCTCTTACTTTACCATATTAATTTCTAGTTGTCTCAGGAGTATAATTTAATGATAATGTTAACAATAATTCATTATTACTAGTAATATTTTAAGTACTGGTTAATGTTTTAATGTTTGCCAAGACTGTGTTAAACTTTTTCAGTCACTATGAATTAAAGCATTTATTCCTCACAACAAATCACAGAAAGGTAGTATTGTCCTTATTTTATGGATGAAGTAACTGGAACTCAGACAATATAATAATCCTGTCCAAGGTTACAGAGGTAGAATGTGACAGAGATGAGGTTAGAATCCAGGTCTTTTTGACTCCAAAGGTCCATGACTTTAAGCATTACTACACTTTAAACCTTCTTTTGTATATCCTGTATAGTCCTTTGTACATCACTAGGCACATGGATAATGCATAGTGATTACTTAATCACTTTAGCAACCTGTGATAAATGTCTTTGCCTCACTACTTCAGTGTCCACAATTTTTATAAAGGTGACTATCAGGAATAGTATGCAAGACCAGAAAGCTAACTGGTAAGCCCCAAGGAGTGAGTCTTTACTTGATTTCTTCCAGACTTCAGGCTCTATAGCATTTGGCAGTTGGGTTCACTTTATTCATTATTTTATGCCCACCATTCATCCATCCTTTATTATAACAAATATATGTTAAGTCTTAGTGTGTGCCAGGTACTCTTCTAGATGGCAAAAATTAAGGCAGAGTCCCTGTCCTCACAGAGTTTATATTCTAGAGCAGGGAGACTTGTGACTATTTACTAATTGCAAGTAAGTAGTTAAATATATAATATCTCAACATGGTGATCGGTGCTCTGGAGAAAAATTAAAGCCTAGTAAGGAAGATTGAGAGTAGGGTAAGTTTGGAGAGGAGGCTGATATTTTAGATAGGGTAGCCAGGAGGGTTTTTTTGATGAGATGATATATGATCAGAGAGCTGAAGGAAGAGAAGTGCGTCATGCAGAAATGCTGAGGAAGAATGTTATAGGTGGAGGGAAAAGCAAATGTGAAGGCCTAGAAGGCAGGAGCTTTCCTGGCATGTTAGAGGAGCACCAAAATAGAATGAGATGTTATTACAATATTTTGCCAAATGACTCACCAGTGATATAAAAGCTGTTTTCCAAAGTTGGCTATGTATTTCCTATTAAAGCAGATTTGGCATAAGATGAAAGTGTTAGAGAACAGGACCAAGGGGAAAAGATTAATGTGTTTGTAGCCAACTCATCAAGAAGAAATAAATGAGATGGGCTATTTGATAACTATTTTTAGCAGTTCCATGCAGGGTTTTTATAAGAAGCAAAAGAATAGCCTTCTGAAGACTAGGTTCTTCCCATTAGAAGGTAGGTACAAATTAGGAAATAAGTCAAGAGAGAATGTGGCCTCTGGTGACATGAGAATTGTTTGGAGGTAGCAGGAGGCAGGAGGGTGGTTGTATTCAGGCAACAGGTGAAAAATTTAGAAAAATAAAGAAAAGAGGTTGAATTGAGCAATTTCAGGAGGGAATTAATCTCCATTTTATTTCAAGCTAAACAAAGTATTTTCATATAAGGGGAAAATAACTCACAACCCAGCTTTACTGATGTGTTCTGAGTCGTTTTCATGAATAACAGCATCCTAGAGACAAGCATGAACTTGATGTTAAGGTGAGTAAGCCTGAAAGTGGCTTCCTAGAGAGGATTGCATGGTGCATTCATCCAATTATTTATGTACGTATTTATGTCTTGTCTGCTTCAAAAAGAAGTTGAAACAGGGTACAGACCTGTGGATATAAAACACAAGATAAAAAGTAAGAGAGGAAATTAGGAGGAAATAATAACAGTGGGAGAAATACAATATGATAAAATAAGGGTAAAACTGCCTAAACCATATGCCATAAGACCTGCATAGTTAGCTAGAGGGAGGCCACACACATTTAGCTCTGAGATTTCTGGAAACAATTGAAGAGCCCAAGAAATGATCAGTTCTTTGATATGTAGTCGCATAAGATAAAAACTAAGTAGATGTTCAGGAGAGGCAGAAGAGGAATGTCTATTCTGTGGTAAACAGATCCTGAGGTGGCCCACAAAGATTTCCCACATCCAAACGCTCATGGCTTTGTGTAATCCCCTCCCTATGAGTATGGAAATACGGGAACATCTGTGACTGACTTCTAACCAATAGGATACAGCAAAGTGATGGACTGACAAGCTAGTATCACATTCTTCTATAAGATTCTATCTTAGCCGACTTGAGTAGGGGACCGGCTCCATTGCTGTCTTTGAAGAAGTAAACAGCTGTGTTGTGAGAGGGCCTATGGAAAGGGGCCACATGGCAAAGAACAGCTTGCCTCCTCTAGAAGTAGAGGGTGATCCCTGACTGACAGCTATCAAGAAAATGGGACCTCAGTCCTACAACCATATGGGGATAAATTCTTCCAACAACAAGAATGACCTTGGAAGGAGAAATTTTCCTAGGCTAACAGCTCTGATGAGACTGTAGCACTACCTGACACCTGGATTGCAGCCTGATGAGACCAAGGAGTGGTGAATGTAGCTAAGCTGTGCCTGGATTCTTTATTCATGGAAAGTGATGTGATCAACTTGTATTGTTTTAAGCCACTAAGCTCTGCCTTAAAACACCACTCAAGTCTCTCTCTTTGACAGGCCTCCAAGGGAAATTGGGCAACTAATTTCCATGGAACTCTTCACTTCTCACAAACGGCTTAACTGCAGTCCTGAGTATTAGCTGGATAAATAGTCTATGTGACTGTTTTAGGTCCCTGGAAGATCTTTCCTCATACATAGAACCCTGCCTTGGCTTCTGAGACACTTGAATTTAGAGATCTAAATATTCTGGAATAGGGTTCTGTCACCCTCCATGTGGAACTCTCTTTTATATGGTATCCATCCACTTTTTCAGGCTTTTACTGAGTATGTAATTACTCTCCTGACTACTAAACAATAATGTCATTTGCTGAATTTCTTTATCACCAGACACGTAATCATCTGCTCAAAAAAATTATGCAAGATTCTTATTGATCTTCATAATGTCTTTAAAGTTTTCAACTGATAATTAACACATACATTTCCCTTGTTGCTTTACCAAATGTGGAGAATTGTTTCCCTGCTGTAGCATTTTCATCATTCTCTAGTCTTCACTGTAATCCTTGAAAATGCAAAAGTGGATGGGTGCTTTTTGCTTTATAATTCAGTATGATAAAACCCACAGCTCCTGTTCAAGAGTCCCATTTAATTTAAAAGGGACTGCTTCTATTCCAAATTAATATGTTTTATCAGGCAAGAGACTGATGGAGTTATAGAATTCTCTCAATTAAAGTAGATAATGAACTTTAAAGACGTATTTTACAACTTTTCAATTTTATAGACCACATGGGAGTCTAGCTTATTTTCCTTCACAGTCTAAGGGGGTGGGAATTTTGCAAATTCCACCTCTCAAGAGACAACAGGTTTTATCCCCAACAATAAATGACCCTATGGTATCATCAGTGAAAGAAAATATTCCGAATAAACAGGCCTGTTACTCCATTAAGGTTGTGCTTGTGCTTTCCAGTCCCAACTCTCCCGCAAATGTGAAAACAGGCAGGTTATCAGTAATAAACAAAAACAAAAATGAAACAAAACAGAAACATTTTATTTAGGTAATAGTGTGATTTATGACTCTAAACTGGTCATTTATTTTGTTCAGGATGAGTTACAGCCTTGAAAGTCAGGACTAAATCAACATGGGGATTTGTAGAGTTGTATTGCTCACCAGGCTATTTCATTCAAATGCCACCAAATTAGTGTAGGGAAGGAAAAGCTTTTCCTCTACCCTCTTAGGTTCAGTAACTAAGGCCTGTGAATTAAACTTACAAGAGACAGATTAATAGGAGAAAGGGTTTGTTGTGCATGTACATGGAATTTCACAGAAAGAAAATGAAAACCCAGAGTGTTAGGTTAAGAACTTATACACCATTTTAACAAAGGGTGATACATTGTAGAGAAGTGACAAGACAAAAGAAAAGGGGCTTGGGCTTCTACGGGCAGTAAGTTATGAGAAAGTAAATATATAAGGAAGCTAATGGAAAATAAGGGTTATTTAATAAGGCTTGTTTATACAGACTTGTCTTAGTACTGACCTTCATCTCCTGTGATAAGTATTGTTCTCTTCCTCCTGGTATGGGAAAGGGGCGGGTGGACACCACAAAGTTTATACTCTGCTTTTAGGCAGAAAGGAGGAGAGCAGAGAGTTCTTCCTATTTCTGCTATTCCTTAATTACCTTCAACTCAAAATAATCCTTATGCTAAAGTGGCATGTTTTGGGGTAGCATATTCTGATCCTCTTCATTAGCAAATCTTGATTAATCAATATCCAACATATTGTGAATCTCAATTAACCAGAACTTATTCATCACTACATCATTAGAAATCAAACTGATTTCAGCCGTACTTTAAGAGAACAACTTCTGACATGGCTTAGGACCCATACATGTAATATTGAAATACATTTTCCTATCTTTGTCTTTAGTCCTTCCCAGTGAGTAGTGGGTGATTTCTCTGCTCCTGATCCTGTGATCCAATGAAAAGAAGATGATCAATATAATAATGATGACAAAATAGTTGGCATTCACTGAGTTTAGTTCCCACAATAAACCTTCACTGTTATTATTTCCTTTTTTATAGTTAGGAAAAATGAGGCTCAAAGAAGTTGAATAATTTGCCCAAGGTCACATGAGTAGTTGGTAAGGCAGAATTAGGACAAAAAGGCCAGTTTTCCTGGCTCCTAGTCTATTGTGTTTTCCATTAAGTTTTCTTATCTATAAATGAGGTTAGTAAGAAGATCATAAGCTTTGAAGATATAATAATCTCATATATAATCCAGGTCTGTGGTACTAGATATCTGGTTTTGGACATGTTGCTTAACCTTGCTGAAGTTCCTTTTCCTTATTTGGAGTTCTTAGCTGTATCAACCTCATAGGTTTATTATGAGCAGTAAATGAGACAATTCATATAAAGTCTTTAGTACAGTGTCTTATCCTTAATAAGGGCTCAGTGTCAATTATCCACTATTATTATTACCAATAATAACATAATTAGTTGTAGTAATTTATTAGTATAATTATCATCATAATTGTTTCAGCATGATTGTTAATTATTTCCATAGACCAACCCAGGTTTTAGATCAACTAGGCATACCTGGTTAAAAATGCCTTGAGGGACACCACAAGACCTCCTTGAGGTGAAATGTCTTTCCACAGGCCTGGCATACAATTCCATCATTAACTTTTAAAGGCTTTTTGAATATGCATGCACACACATTGGCATGCCATTAACCCATTCCTAGTGGAGAGCAGTGCCCTCAGGGAAATGAAAATTGAGTCAGTCAATTTTAATGGGGCTGGGGATAAGAAAAAAAAATACCATTATCATTATATGTATACTGCAAGGTGGTATTCTAAATTCTTCACTCTTGATCTCTGCAGCAAATTTAGGAAGTACACACTATTATTATTCTCCTCCTCATTTATAGATAAGAAAACTAAGAGACAAAGGGGTTAATTGAATTGCCCACAGTAAATCACTAGCACCAATTAGGATTAAAACTCAGATTTGCCTGACTCTAGTGTCACTGCACCATATAATCTCCATGGGGAAACTCAGCAGTCGAGGGAACCAAGACTGACCTCTGCTACGAACAGTGTTAACCCTATACAGAAAATGAATCAAGGCTTTTTCTCAGAGTCTATTATCTGGCTGTTAGAAAGTGACAATATTTGGACCATGACTATTACTTTGACTTTTCAATGAAAAGAAACACCTATACATTTCTTTGGGGGAGTTACAATAGATTAATGTGTATGGAGTGAGATTTTATTAGCAGATGACTTTGTTCTCCCATTTTAAACCTCACCCCTTTAAGACTAGAGGAGATTATATAGTAAAGAGTAATAGAGTTCAACTGGCAAGCATAATTATTTTATAGAGATGATTTGAAGAATCTGAATATAAATATGAGTAAGTCTCCAATATATGATTCTGCAATTGAAATGATAATTTTCTTTACCAGAAATATTTTCCAAAAGCTGGATGGTACCCATTCATTATTCCTCACTTTTTGCTTCCCCTCTTATCTATAATGCAATCAACCCTTCTTTATCCAATGAGTACATACCTGGAGCTTGAATTGCTCTCCTTATTCTTGGATTCCCACCTACTTGATTTCTCCCTTACCCCTTCTACTTTCCTAAGGTATGTTAAATCTTTCTGTGAAACCAAACTACTGACAAACTTGCTGTTGTTTCCTCCCTGTCAAACATGCCAATCTCATGACATCCTCAGTAACTTATTCTTAATTATTCATAGTGTTTGTGTTTATTGAGCACTTGACATCACTGTACTTTCCCAATGTAAATTTAAGTTACTTATTCAGGGTCTTTGGGTGTTCTCTGTGAGACTGGCTACAGAATTGATAATTTTGTTTTTAGATTTGTAATGTCTATTCATTTGAAAAGTGGTAAATTGATGAGGTATTGGCCCATATACCTGTTTTGTTTGACCTCCACTGTTTTCAAAATTTGTATTAGCTGTCAACATTTAAACATCTAAAAAATCACATAAAAATTTATATTTTCTGATTTTTTTCAATTCCTTATGTCAATCATAGCTAGAGCTGAGTAGCAGCCTCCTCCTTTCAAAAGAGGATATATTCTCTATGTTATATCAGTCATTACTCTTCCCTATTATCTTATACCCTTGGCCAATTTATTCATTTACATTGCCAGTCTGACTCCTATAGCATATGAACTTGGAAACCCTGATTATTTTTCATTCTACCTATTGCAGACACAGTTTTGGTGCAATCTTCACCTTTAAACATTTTCCCAAATTCCAAAGATCTCATTAATGTAGTGTCAATTTAGTTATTTACCTCTATAGATTAAGAGATGAGATTTCTAACAATGCTTCTCACTATATCAGTCAGTGTCAGAATATCTACCAAGAGGAGGCCTAGTAAGTTATTCGGGGCATACTGCCTGAAAAACTCCTCCATCCTGACAGGGTCAGAGTCTCAAAGTATGGTAAGGTTTGTGCCAAATGGCCTAAAGAACAACCTGCACTTGCTGTATTTCTCAGAGTATTACAAAGAAAGGCAAAAGTCATCATTCATTATTCAGGGGAGGAAATACTTTTCTTCTGCCCTCCTAAATTTAGTCACTGGAGTGTACAAATTAAAAGTGAAAAAAAAAGACAGAGTAACAGGAGAAAAGGCATACAAATTTTATTGATTTTTTTAATGTACATTGGGGTTCACAGAAAAGAAGCAAAAACCCAAAGAGGCAATTAGACCTAGGGGCTTATATATGAATTTAACAAAGGATGATAAATTGTAGAAAAGTGACTAGACAAGGAGAAAAGAAGATTTGGGACCCTAGGGTAGTAAAGGGAGAGGGAAGGTGACTAGGAAATATATCATAGATAAGGGTTGTTTAGTAAGATTTATTAGGCAGACTCAAGTTGCTCTGGGGATAAGAATCATTCCCCTATTCCTGGTATGAGGGGATTACACAGGGAGACCCTTACAAAGGGAAATTTATACCCTGCTTTTAGGCAAGAAAGGGGAAGGCAGAGAGCTTATTCTGTGTCTGATGTTTCTCAGTTGCCTTCAGCTCAAAATAATCAGTATGCCAAAGAAGCATATTTTGGGGTGGCATATCTTGATCCCCTTTAATTACTCAGAACTAAACTTGCATTCTGGAAACTAGTCAAATAGTTCAAAGGAAATATGTTAACTGTTGCCATATTTTTTGCTTTTGAGATAACTGCTGTCTAACCTCATTTATGAGATGTTAGAAGCTAGCTCAGTTTGTTGAAGTTTATCACCAATGATCTGAACCGTAACATTCATAATTCGTTCTTTATAACCTAGCATCTTGGTTGCAAAACAACTTTTATTGTTCTCTAGTTCATGTGTACAAGTTTTGTCTTGCCAACTGTTTTATAAGCTTTTTGAAACTAAAGCTCATGTCTTCTTCTATGATTTTTTTCTTGACCTCGAAACATTTAGTACAGTAAGCACTTAATCATTACTTCTTAACTAATAAACAAGATCTGCATGTGGGCTGTGTAGCTTGGCTCCATTCTAACATTCCCGTTTATTCCATTAACCCCACACAGCTTTCTAGAAAGATGTTAGTCACATAGAGACAGGGCAGGAAACTTCAGGTGAGTTAGAAAAAGCTAGGCCTCAATGCTAGAGATAAGAAACTAAAAGTTCCTCTGCTGCTACTCAGATGTCAGGTATACCAGCTCATACAGATAGTGTACTTATTGAGGCTAGCTCGTCCTAGTAAGTTCAAGGCTCTAAATGTAGCCTTAACATGCTTTTTGTGGACCATTAATAAAGAGTATTCTCAAATTAGGCCAAGTGCTCCCCCAAGTCATGGTTTACATGTTTACTTTGAGAGATTTACTCTTCCTCCTGGCAAGTATTCTTCCCTATCCCTTCTATAAGAAATCTGTCTCCAGTCATGAAGATTTGATATTGACCTATTTTTCAGTCTTTACTGAAGAAAATCCTTTTTTTCTGCTGCTCTCACTTTGATCAGCTGAAAAATGGCAGCTGCTTACTCTGGTGCTTCTAAGTCTGCTACTCAGCATTTCTCAAATTACCTGAGACTTTGTTGTTCTTCATGGTGGAAAATAAACCCTAAGACTCTTTTTTTCAGACATTTTCACTACTCTAAAAGAGCCACTGAGGTGTTTCTAGCCTGGATCTTAAAAATGTAAGTATTTCAACCATTCTTCTCTAAGTCATATCAGAATAACAGAAATAGGTGTATACAGGGGAAACTAGTTGTTGATTAAAGAGATCTTTTAGTTCTAAATATCCTGTCTTAGAACATCAGCCTATTGAGAATTCTTTAAAGTGAAATTTTCAGTAATTTTGTCTTGTTGAACAATCTGTACAATGATTGTCAAATGGTGAACAAAAAGACCAAATCAGCTATGCCATTAGTCATTTTATACATGTTAATATGACACAGTTTAAAATGTATTAGTTTTATTAATTGAGAAATTAATGCATACATATAGTGAATAAAATGTTCAAGTAGTATGACATTGCATGCAACAAAGGTAAGGCTATCTCCTACCCCACCTCATCACTCTTGCTTCTGAGAGGCAATCATTCTTAACAGATTTTTATCCAAACTCCCCCCGATTTCTATAATTATACAAGCTTAGAGGGTGTGTCTAAATTGTCTATATAATCTTTTTCTTCTCCTTTACACAAATGGGGGTAAACTTAATATGAAGTTCTATACCGTATATTCCCCCTGCCCTGGGCCCCTTTGCAATATGACTTGGAGAGCATTTCATTTCAGCATATATTAACCAAATAATCCTTTTAAACTACTACATATAATTTTATTATATTTATAGATATTCCATAATATATTTTAATAAGCCTCCACCCCCATCTAGGACACTGAGATGTGTGTGAATGTATATGTGATAGAAAGAGAGAGAAAGGGAGAGGGCGAGTGGGTAAGAGCAAAGGTGAGAGAGAGGCAGAGAAAGAGAGAGAGAGGGAGAGAATGCTTAGATCATCTCAAACATTCAGTTTCTCAATGCATGAATTCACCAAACAGACTGGATTGACCATTTATTAAAGTGACATTTTTCTTGATATTTGACAATTACGCCAGTTGAGAAAAAGATCCATCAATTCAATTTTGTAGGTGTTTATGGAGACTTCCTCTCTATCAAGTACTATGTTTGTTAGGTCCTGTTTTATGTAAAAAGTGTATAAGACAAAATTCCTGCTTATACATATTTTTCTTTGTATTTGTACATGTTTAATCTAAAAAGTGCTTTGATATCACTTATCTCTAGGAGGTGGGAGTACACAGAGCTTTAAGACCATGGATTTGGGCTCAAACAAAACTGGGTTTATATCCCACTCCTGCCACTCACAAGCAGTATAATCTTGGACAGGTGGCCTCTTATGCCTCACTTTCCTCATTTGTAAAATGGGGATATCAACCACATGATGAGATGGCTGTAAGGTTTAAATAAGATTGTGTATATAAAGAACTTAGTAATGTGGCTGACATAGAATATACTAAAAAATAGTTGCTATGAAGTAGTATGTCAGATATTGTTCTCTTTTAATAGAAAATCAAAACTGAGGCTCTGATTCTGTGTCATTTATTAGAGACCAGTATTTTTTGTATTACATCCAGAAAGAATCAGTGATTCCTAGCCTGAGTTTTCTGCCCACACCCCCTCCCCAGGGGGAAACTGTGAAGGTAATAATGAGAATCTATGAGTCATTTTCAATATTTGAAAGGAGCCTAACAGAGAACATTCATTTACTTGTGATAAATTACACAACTTGACTAAAATGTCAAGTTTCTTTGCTTTGGCCTGAAATTATATCAGCTCATTTTGGTAATACTGGCTATCTCATGCTGATGGGAAATTGATTGGCAGCTATATATGTCTTCGATGAATAGAAATGGGGAAAGTGAGTTTTATATCATAAATGCAGTTGATCTAGGAGATTTTGGGATCTCCTTGGGAGAACATGGAACAAAAATGAAACATTCCCTTCTTGCTGAGACTATGCACTATGCCACGCTTCCTCATTGCTCACTAAGTTGGAAATGAGGAGGGTAGAAAGATAGGAAGCTGTGATCAAAGAGAATTTCAGTTTGAGAGCATAAAGGTAATGTTTTTTCACATAATAAGTGTGCTTGAAGTGAGGACATGACTTGTGGTTTCCTTTGTGAGAAGAGAGTGTGGAAACTGAGACCCGAACTGGGGTAAAGAATGGTCCAAGTTGACAGAAGCAGTTTGTGGCAGAGCCAGTATTTCAACCCAGTTTCATGACTCCCTGTTCCAATGCTCTCTCCACTCCAAGGCAAAGAAATATAGTCATCCTGTCTTGAGTTCATCACAATGTTCACAGTGGAATTTCCCTGAGCCCTATTTTAATATTGACCTATTCTAGTCAAAGAGAGAAAATAGTTGTTAGAAGATGAATGAAAATGCAATTAAAGACTTACAAACAGCTAACATGCTAATGCCTCCTCTGTATTGATTGGCTTCTTTTTTGACTTGACAGACTTTATTGATCACCATCTCCTGTTCTGAAGCTGTACTGATAATTCTGCTTCCACTTTGTTCTTCAGATTTAATACAAATACAACAGGCACAGAGGGAAAGGATATGAGTAATAAAAATATAGCTATAATTTTTTAAGCACCCATCATGTGCCAGGAACTTTACTTGTACGTCTCTATTTATTGAGTGCCTAGCATTGAAGAGTCAGATGCTCTTCAAGGAAGAGGTACAGCAAAAGGATAGACAAAAGTCTCTCCTTGTGGAGCTCACATTTTATTTTCCAGGTGTTTGTTGTAGATTACCTCACAACAATCTTATAAGATTGGTAGTTATTATCCTTAATTTGCAAATGAAAAAAAGATAGAGTTAGTTGGTAAGTGGCTTACTGAGGGTTTAGAAATTGAACTAAGATCTGTCTGACCTTTTTCTGTTTTCCTTTCTTAGTTACATTCCTAACTGTGCTACCTCACCAGAGAAGTTCTTTCTGCCATTACTCTCAACTCCCATTTCCTCTTGTATCCATCATTCCTTGGGTCATAAAAAAACATGAAGGTCAGAACACCAAAATATATTCATATCAGTGAAGCAAGTTGTGCACAAGCTTGCTTGCACACTCAACGGAGAGGGCAATATGCAAAAACTATTTGATTTATGGAGAAAAAATAAGAAATATTTTATGTTAATAGACAACATTTATTGACTACTTCTTATGTATCAGCCGGTACACTTTTTATACATTTTAATATGTTTAATTCTTAAAGCAACCCTATTAGATAGGTATTTTTATGATCATCATCCCTGTTATCTAGATGGGCAAACTAAGGTTAAATAACTTGCCAGGAACAACCAGGTAATAAATAGCAGAACTCATTTAAGAGAGATTTAAGGCTTGGCAGCCAGTTTCCAGAACATGCTCATAATCACCAAATTAGTACTTATAACACAATACATAGTACCATAATTAAATGGCTGTTTAAAATAATCCAGATGCAAGGAGATAAAGATACAAACTAGGGTAGTAACAATGAGAACAAAAAGAAAGGTTTAAAAGCAACAGACATTTTAGAGAAAGAAGCAACTAGATTTGCCAGGTCTCAGATTTGAGTGACAGGGAGAATGATTGTATGGTTGATGCAGATTATTTTTTTAATCTAAAGAGAAAATGTCAAAGATTTGGGAGGAAAATACTTAATTTGGTTTTTTGACATTCTGAGACTGTTGATGGCAAGATGTCCAAGTAGAAGGATGTCCATATTTCATGTGAACATGGAATATGAAATTGAAGTTCAAATGTGAAGACAGAATCAGGCTCTGGAGGCAGAAGATAGGTATGAGGAGAGATGACAGTGAAAGCCAGAAGAATTGCTGAGAACTTAGAAAGAGCAAAGACTTATTGCAACATGCAGACATTTCCTCTTTTCTCTTTCTGCATGATGTTAGTATTGATTCAACCTCAGATTTAACCTGTTCCAAACTGGGACATTACTCTGCTTTCTCAGACCCCTCTCCACCAATATGAAACTACAATAGGATGTAGTCCCATTCAGGAGAGGAACCAGCTCACAAATTAGGCCTTGAAAGGAAGAAAACTTCCTGTGGACCCCCATTGTGGTTTTAAATGACATTTGCTATACCTTTTATAAAGTTCCAGACACACACTGAATTAGTTCTAAATCCTTAGATATAGCACTTTTATTCAAAAACAGAACTAGAAATGAAACATAAATAAAACTACAAAGCTGATAAATTAAAATCATGTTAATCAATTAGGCTTTACTGATATAAAATCACAGCTTGCAGTATAACTACATATAGACAGGTAAGTGAAGGCTCTTTTGGGTTGCAAATTGCTGGATTATCGTGCACTGTGAGGTGCTTCAGTTTCCTCACTACTTTTTATTATTTGGACTAAAATACACCCTGATGTCCTTTGGTTCTCATTTGACATGAATGCATCATTTATATACATTTATATATATTTATTTATATATAGTACTAGTTGGTGCCAATATAATCATAAACAATTATGTAAAAGTTGGCACTCAAAACCTTGTGGCAGTACTCAGTTATGAGATGATCATGACTCCAAGTTCATTATAAATAATATTCTTTATGTTGCTGTTTTGGACCAATCAGAAATTGTGTATTCTTGTCACCTGCATATCTTTCACCACAACTTTCACTGTTTGCATTTTCTGTAAAAATGTGTCTACTTAATAATTGTTAGTGACAGTTTCCTTACTGCAAAACATACAGAATTGCACTGTAAGTGAAACATGGAGTTACAATATGTAATTATTTTGTCATATCATTTAATTTAATAAAGATATCTTTGTAAATTAGTGAATAAAAGACTTGGCATTTGCAACGTACTTTAAAAAACTGACCTCTACAGCTTTTAAAGAATTCAGGTTAATTTAAAAAACAGAAAGTGACTGGCTTTCATTATACTTTGAGTCTCTAGTAAATGGGTAATTGAAGAAAATCTATTTTATAAAAGTTTGAATTAGTAACTCTGACCATGCTAGCTGCCACAATTTTGCCTGCCTAAACAAAACATTTAGAATATACATACTCATACTGAGAAATACCAAAAGAAGTTTTGGATCAAAATAAATGCTTCATCAAAATGCAAAGGTTCTTTTCACTAATAATGACTCAAATTTAATACCATTAGCAAGGTAAAGTGAATTGTGACAATAGATTTTCTTCAAGCATTGTAAAAAACATTGGCAACTTCATGCCTATTAGCTGAGAGGTCCTTATAATTTCTAGCTTAACTTCACTGTGTTACAAGATCAAGCCAGTTTGTCCATTGGAGAAGAAAAAGGAGAGAGAAAAAGCAATAACCACAGTCTATGCAGAGGCCAATTTTGTAATGGTCTAATTTACTGTTGAAAATAGTGGAAAGCTTGCATTTCTCAATGTCACAGCCAATGGCTATTTTGTTCTTGAAATCACTCTTTCATTTGGACAAAGTCTGTATTTTCTTCTATATAGGTTTTATAAGAAATTTTTCATAGAGTATCTCTTATCCACAATTTAGCTTTAGTATATTCTGATTACATCTTGCTATGATTTTTGTCTTCATTTGCTTTGTATCTTATTACATAAAAAGGGTACTAATCTTTGGGAATTAGTTCCTTATTAGAGTCAATTGAAATTTGCAACTTGAGTTGCAAGCTGTATTTCTGATTATAATTGACTGCAAAAAGGATTTCCTAGCATGATATATTATCAGCATAAAGTATGTTTTAATTTTAATGTGCTTTAAAACATGCTCACAGAAGCAAATTCCTCTTACTTAGTTTTGGTAGAAGATTATTTTGTGCCTCCCTGCTCTATTCCTAGTGTGGATTCCAAGATATATCACTTGCTTGATAGTGCTATTTTGTTACCTCGGGCAGTTTATAGAATATTTTGCTCATAATTTAAAATGCTTCTTTGACATAAAGTGGATCACCAGATTTAGTTGCATTTTGTTTATCTTTGGATCAAAGTATAATTTCAGTACCAACCACCAGCTGGCACTTACTGTCTCAGTCTGTGGATAACCCTTTAAAAAAAATCTTTAAAAAGATGCTGCCATTTCTTGGCTCCTCACGTTCTTCTACGTCCAGGAGCTGGGAATAGCCATTACATTGCTATTTTCCCTAAAAGATAGTCTGTTTGAATTGCCGTCTTAATTAACAAATGCTTCTGTTGTGATGACTTGAACTTAATTAGGTACAGTTAGGCAAGCACCATTCAGGAGCTTTTCATGTCTTAGAGAAGTTTCCTAAGGATAATTGTACTCAGTGTTTCAGGGTAGGAACTGAAGGCTAGTCAGCTGTAGGGTTGGTGAACATCCCATTATTATCTCATATTTTTCTTTTTCGGGAATTTCTGTTCTTCTAGGGTGTAGCAAATATTGGAGATATTTCATTTTGCTCTATCTAAACCAGATTGTTCCAAGATTGTTCTTTTTTAAATGAGATTCACAGTAAGGATGACTATTTTGTTAAAACAGCCCATCTTTAAGTGGGGTACCTATATAATTTATCATCTGAATTGGAAAACTTTTGAGAATTTCTTAGGTTATTGCTAGTAATTATGCTGGGACAACTGCAGAAATTGGGACTGCCTCAGGCAACTACACCATTCTGATCTACTCAACTTGGGACAAAATGGAGACTTGCCGCAACCCCATCCCCACCTTTCCTTATCCCCGTATCTTCCCCTTCCTCCAGCCTATGAAGATGTTCTATGAGACACACAAAGCTCTGAGTATCTTCAATCATATTGATTTGTGTTCCTTTTAGGGGTCACTTTAAAATAAACATTTCCTACTCATCTGTCCTCAATCAAAAAAAACGTTTTCACCATATGTTTTGATGTCCCCCTCCTCTGCTGTTGTGCCCCTTTAACAGTCAGACTGTCAAAGAAAAAGGAAGATGATGCTATGTCCTTTTTAAAATGTAATTCTAATCCCATCACTCCACTACTGTTGAATCTAGGAGTAAGAAGTGTGCCTATACATCAAAAATTGTCCCATCACCTAGTAAAGTGTCTGATGTATAACTGGTGTTTAATAAATGTTTGTTGATAAATAAATGAATGAAGAATTAAATGCCCTAGGAGAACTTTTATTTAAAGCAACCTATTTGTACTAGGAATTAGTATATAGCAACCATCATCCTCTTGATCTGCTTAGTTAAGAGCTTCCTATGTTTTTTTAAATAGAAGTACAGAGATGTTGCTTCATCAAATAATATTCCTTCCTACCTTATTTATGCACCTTTAACATGCTTAAGGGAAGTTAATATAATAGTAATCAGAAGCCAATTCCCAAGGCCTTAATTAACCACATTTCATTCTTTGCAATTCTGTATAAGGGAAATACCTTTACAGAGAGTTACACTATCCATGGTATGAATTTTTGCCTCTGGTATATTCAGGGTGAAAAGCTAACTTTATAAATATGCATTCCAGATGGCTTTCTTCAGATAAGTTTGATGAGTATGAGACCCAAAGACAAAAAACTGAATTTTTAAAGTCAATAAATAAAATATATTTTTCTTTACTGGAATCACTATCACTGGTCTCACAATAATGCTTTACGTTACAGCTAACAAAACATTTTCACAGACATTTTCCTCATTTAATCCTCAGATTTCTCAAGTGGGGACTCTGTGAGGTAGATAAGGTAAGGTGGTTATTATTATCAATTTTTTACACATAAGGAAACTAGTTTGTGATACTTTGTTCATTTATTTCAACCAATGTAGTTAGGCTCCAAACATTTATGAGACTCCAGAGTGAATAATAATCATGTTATAGGGTGTACCAATAAATTACTGATATCTAAGGAGTCTCAGTCCTTAGCATAATTTTGGTTTACTTAAATATGCTCTTCTGCAAAACAAGGCCACTGGGCTTAAAGAAGACTGACTGTGCCTGAAGATTAGAATGGTAAAGATTCACCAGGTTCTGCTGGCTACTTACTCTGAATACCTAAGAGGCATAATTGGAAGTCACTGAGGTTTTATTCACTTGTCCATTTAGAATCTCTCATCAGCAACAGCTCACAGAGCTAGTTTGAAATATTCTTAGGAAGCAGAGGTTATGCAGAAAAAAAGTGTGTTACTCTCCCCTCTCAGAAAACAAAATAAGTAAGCAAATAAATAACAA
The DNA here is from genome assembly GCF_030020395.1 of Manis pentadactyla. Classification (NCBI taxonomy): domain Eukaryota; kingdom Metazoa; phylum Chordata; class Mammalia; order Pholidota; family Manidae; genus Manis; species Manis pentadactyla. Next base: position 100,938,877 of record NC_080038.1, on the reverse strand, counting down.
ACAAATTCATAGATAAATAAACCAATAAATGATATCCTTTGGTCTTGACCTCAGTTGATCAAAAATAAGTAGAGCTCTGCGTTAGGTAAGATTGCCTGGCACTTCACCGGTGTTTGAATTACTGAACTGTCACCAAAATGTATATCAAGTATTTTTCATATTTAAGACATTGCGTAGCATGTCACAGACCCTAGGAAAAGATAAAAAACTTTGACAGTGATATATTTTTAAATGTACAAATGGCATATTTTTGAGTTATGAGCTTTATTTGCAGTAGTCCTAAAAATACATCTATTCCTCTTAGTGAAAGAGCCTCATAAATCATCAGCCTTGGCAATGTGCAATGTTCCCAAATTCATGTATGGAGATATATGTATACCTTTGTATTCCCATCAATTGTGCTGAAGGGTTCCTAAGTGAATGAGTGTGCGTGTGTGTGTGTGTGTGTGTGTATCCGTGTCCATGTGCACCCATGTATGTGTGTGTGTGTTTCCTCCAGACTTTGACAAAAACATTCAAAATATTGAGTTAGACCCCTTTGTCAAGTTAACAAATTACTGCATTTCTATTGGTATACTTTCTAAGTCCCTGTTTCTTTTTGGTATCCACTTTAAAATCAGATACTTTCTGTAAAATAATTAGAAATACAGCATGGTTAAGAGGCATTTTCTAAGAATCTGCTGATATCATGAAGATGTCATTTCAATAAATACATGTGAGTGTCTATTGAGTCAATTCAGTAAATACTGTTGAGTATGAATAAAGAGAGACTATGCTAGAGAAGAGTATATACTTGAATACATATATTTTCATTCAACATGAGACACTAATGTTAGACACTTAGACATATGACATCTCATTTAATTTTTATCCTCTGAGAGTATCATTAATGTCCATGTTTCATAGATGAGGAAACTGACGGTCAGAGAATTAAAATGACCTGTCACTGAGCAAAAGGTGTTCGATAATTCATTTAATAATTTTATACTTTCAATAAAATGAGTATAAGCAAATTTACACTATGGCTTGATCAAATGAGATGATTTTTGTAACATGGCTTTTATGTAGTATGAACCACCTTCAGAAGTTCGATGTTTTTAGCTTATTTTGCTGGTATTGCTGGATTGCTTAATGAACAGACAAACATGTCCTTATGGCATTAACAATACAGAGATATCTGTAAATCTTGATAAATATTTTAAAGCATAGAAGTAGCCATGAGGAAAAAAGATCATTAATGATTTGCTGATGCAAAATTATATTTTTGAGTTATGTTTACTTTGAATTACCTATATTTGAGGATGTGATCTTTTCAGAATTGAAGACCTCTCAATGTCTTCATCTAGTTCCTTGTTGAATTCTTGGAATTTGGGAATTCTTTTATTCATCCAATCACTCACCATTTCCAAAATCTACAAATAACTGTCTTTTGCTTCCTTTTAAAATTCTCAGAATATCACCCTTCTTTGCTAGTCCAATGACATTATTTTAGTTCAAGCCCTTGTCATCTCTCATAACCAGTCTCCCTTCTCCAATCTCTCTCTTCTTCTAATCTATTTAATTGTTATTTATAGATTTTCCTTCCCAAAACTCTACATCTTTAATTCAGGAACTTGTAAAGAATACCTAATGCTTACCATATCAAGACCAAACACCTCTGAACTGTTTTCAGTTGCTGACCCTTGACCACAAATCTTGTCTCTAGTTTCACTCTGTCCCTCACATTCTATTTTGGTTAACATGATGTCCTCATTATCTTCTATACGAGCTATGCTATTCCTGCCTCCCAAGGTTTTGTTCTTGTTATTGTCCTGACACACAATGTTCTTTCTCCTTCTCTCCATCTATCCAAATTCTCCCTAACTGCCACCATTCAGCTCAAGCTCTGAATCCTCCATGAAGTCTTCTCTTGTTAGTTTGCTCAGTTCTACTTTCTCTGATTATCCTCTTATAATTATAGCATACATTTTAGTACTTAATTCCTCTCTAATTATTTGATATGTGTTGGTTTTGTCTCTATAACCAGACTGTAATTCTTTAGAGATCTGACAAAGTACTACATAGTAAGTACCCAATAATTCAATAAATTTTCTTCTTTGTGCATGAGCTAGGCAGGATAGAGACTCTGTGAATTTAACATTACCTGATTTGACTACATGGAATTAGGAATAGTGAATATGAAAATGTGAATTTTTTTGTCATTGACAAATATATGATCTTCCTTCAAACACTGAAATCTTGGCACTAGGAAAGACTTGAAACCATTTCTCCTATCCCTTTTCCTCCTCTGAGGCCGAAAGTGTGCTCATATACATTCTATGTAACCATCATAAACTTAAAGAGATACTCTATTTCAGCTTATATTATATATGAGAAAGTAGAGACTGAGAAGGGACGATTAAAATGAAGAAGAGATGCTTAAGTTGGGTCTTGGCAGACAAGTATGGTATTCATAAAAAGAAAGGTGAGATGCAAAGGAATTCCAGACATATAGATCTGTGGAAGAGAGACATGATGTATTTTTAGTGCATTTAGTGACTTGTAAGTTGTGCAAGATGGCTGGAACCCAGGTTGGTTGGTTCAAGGCAAGTTAAGGGTATGGAAATAGAGAGTGCAGTTTGAAAAAACACACCTTAATGTTTCCAAAATTGAGCTCATCAACATTTGCTGTCTTCTTCCCAACTAACTCCTTATATCTTCCTTCTCAATAATTGCACCACCACCTACCCAATTTCTTAAGGTCCTGATAACAGAAATTCAGCCCTCATTCTAGACTCCTTTTTCTTACCTTGCACAGTCAAGTGCTAAATTCTCCTGACTGGACTTCCAGATTAGCCTGGAAAACTTTGAGAAATGCAAATTCTGGGACTCAACACCAGAGCTGCTGAATCAGAAACCCTGGGTCTGGGGCCCAAGTCTGTGTTTTAACAAATACTCCAGGGTATTTATTCTTACATACAGGAATGTTTGAGAGCCACTGCTGCAGGCAGTAGGGATATCTGAGAGGTTTAAAGCAGGTAGGTGACCTGGTAGGATATGTATTTTAGAAAGGTCATTATCATATTTATGTAGAAGACAGAATGGAAGGGGGTAAAACTGAAGGTAACAGGACCAGTTAGTAGAACAAACACACACAAAATCCAAAACGAGCTAGAGGAGAAGATAGATTTTTGAAATATTTGAGTTAGAATTGATTGATTTATGTTAACATTTGGGTGCACAAGGTAAAGAAGAACGAGTAGTTAGGTGCCTGCTCTTGTGTACTAAGTAAATATGGTGGTCACAATTTAGAGGAAATAATTAATGCTCTCTCCCTTCCTTTCTTCCTCCTCTCCTCTCCTCCCCTCCCCTCCCCTCCCCTCTCCTCTCGTGTACTAAGTGGTAATAGACATTGTCTGAATGGGTTAAATAAACCGAAAGAGCATTCAGGGTGAGAAGAGGACCAAAGACGAAGTTCTGGAGAACACTAGTATTTAGGGGAGGCTTTCAGAGAAGACTGAAGAATGGCTAGAGAATAAGGGAGAGAGCCAGAATATTGATACCGTGGAGGCAAGGGGATAGAATTTCAGTGAGATCAACGGTACCAAATACCACAGATGGGTCAAGCTAATTAATTATATTTGTCGTTTAGGGAGTCCCTGATGTCCTTAGTAATCACAGTTCCAGGAAAGTTTTGAGAGCAGAAGACAGCAGTAAATTGAGGAGTGATTTGGAGTAGATTAAGTTGAAACTTTGAAAATAACTTGTATATGAAGGTAAGGAAAGAAAATAGGAGTAACAGCTGGATTGAGAAACAATATCAGTAGAATTTTTTTCTTTTAACTGAAAGAATTGTACATGTTTACAATCTGAAGAAAAAGAGTGCATTAAGAAGGAAAGTTTGAAGATAGAATAGGGAGATGGGAAACTAATGGAATAAGATCTCACAGGATAAGTGAGGAGATAAGATCCAGGACATGGGAAGAGGTATTAGCTTTGGATATTGTGCTATAATTATCTATTAATACATCTTCCTCTCCCAACTAAATGGAGAACTCCTCAAGTGCATGGATAATCTTTCTCAGTCCCTGGTATAAAAGGCTCAGTAAATGTTAATCAAATGAGTGAAGACTATTTCTTTTGATACTTCCTCTCCCACTTACTCTTTGTTGGCTTTTTCCATCCTCACCTCTCTTCTTTTGCCACTATAGTCAGTCTCTCAAGGAGATCTCATCTCATCCATGTCCAAAGTTTCTCTTTATGAGACAGGAGAGGCTGACTTATGACTAAATTTTTCACATTCAGAGAAACAGTGAATAATTATACTCACCTTGGCTTCCTGTTTGCCTTCCTCTTGAGCTATGGTAAGTAGACGGATTGGCTTTGAGGGTCATGTTCCAATATGCAGCAGATACTTGATGTATACCATATTACTTCTTAGTATTCTTACCAGGCCCCTTCACAAACCCTCCAACCTTAGGAACTCTCCATTTTCACCCCTGCTCAGTTCTGCCACTAGAAAGTACACTTGTTGCATACCTTTGTGATCTGGGAAGAGCTTCAGGGAAGCTTTTTGGTGGTGACTCTAAAATGCATCAAAGTAACTTGCCTGTTCCAAAGAGACTTTGTTTTGACTTTGTTGACTTGTCATTTGCTGAAAGAGATAAGTAACTCCACAGTGAAAGAGGGAATATTATATATAAGTTGAAGCAGGATAATTATTTTTGTCCTAGATGAAAAATCTGATCTAAAGATATATTTGATTTTTTTGTATATGTAATTAGGAATGACCATTTGAAATAGAGTCAGAGATGCCCAAGAGCCCAATTTCCAAAGTAGTAATTTGCTATATTTATTTCAAAGTAAGGATCTTTGGCTAATTTTAGTAAATGCCTTGGAACTGAACCAGTATGTTTCTGGAAGATTCAGACGTTTAGTTTTTAACCCTCCTATATTTGCTCTACAATTTTTTAATAGTTGCCTGTGAATGAAGTACATTATTAATATAAGAAAAGGCTATTTCCTTTTCAGTATCTTTCTGAAGCAACTAGGTGAATTAGCATGCCAGCTTTTATAAAGAGCACACTAATCTTCCTCTAGAACAAGACTGGTCTTCTCTTCTCTTCTCCATAGTGACTAACACAGTGTAGGGGAAACGGTAGAAACTCAATCTGTAATTGCTGACTTGAAAGTTTACATATACAACATCTTGTCCTCTGCCTCCTCCTTAAGAATATCCCTGTCAATGCTATATTAAGAAAATGGGTTCTTGTCTAAGTCTGGAGACAAGGTTATATCTGTGGAACAGTTGCTCATTATAGTTCACATGCATACTGAACAAAAATGCAGAAAAGTGATGAGGTAATTTGTATAATGTTCAGAAATCCCCTCAAAAGGACCGCAAGCATAGGATGCTGGGAAACTCATCCTCCCAACTTATCTCTTCTCTCTCACTGGCAACACCAGTGCTCTGGGTTCCAGTTCTTTGAGCCATTTTTTATTACACTGTTTTAAAAAACCTTAGTGGTTACTTTTTGTAATTGTACTTATTCTTAAGAAGAATAAGGGTCAAAATTAATTTAAATATTATATGTACCTACCAGGTAATCTCCCATTACCATCCCTCTCCTTTTTAAAGGCCTCTTCCTTAATGATCCAAAAACACTGTACTTCGTCTATCACAGCACTGATCACCCTACATTATAACTGTCTCTTAATTTTATCTGTCTTGCCCATATTAAATAGACTACAGGCAGGAAGTATTTTCTATTTTTGTATCTTCTGTACGTGGTACAAAGTCTAGTGTAAAATAAGTATTCAATGTATTTTTGTCAGATGACTGAACGTATGATGCTCCAATATAGCCAAATTTGCTAGCCCACTGTAAAGGCCTTCATTAATCTGACCCTATTTTAATTATCCAGCTCCGTTCATTTATTTATGAGTGCCTGTTATGTGTCAGGCACTGTTAGGCACGGTGGATATAATGATAGATGAAAATAAAGATGATCCGTACTTTTACAGAATTAATAGTGCAGTAGAGGAGGCAGTCACATAATCACACAAATAAATGTAAAATTACAACTGTGATAAGTGTCATTAAGGAGAGATACATAGTGCTATAAGAACTAATAACAGGGCCGGATGGGAGAAATCTAGGAGAAAATGATACTTGAGCTGAGAACTGAAAGATCACTTGGTATTACCAAGGTAAAAAGCAAAAGAAAATGTTCCAGGAAATGAGAACAGTGTCCTGCAAGGCTTCATCAGAGGCAGCCGAAAAGGAGAGATGAGGCTGGAAAAGCAGGCAAGTACTAAATTAATGTAGTGCCTTATAAGCCATGTTAAGGAGCTTTTGTTTTTATCCTAAAAACAATGGGAAATGAATCATACAATATTTTCTGATCATACTGCTCTTTCCCAAAACTACAAATCTTAGTCTTTATACTGCTAACTATGCTATTCTCCACATGTATTCTAATCACCACTCCTTTCCATTAATTCAAATCTTGTTAGTCTTTCAGGTGAAGTTCAAGTCTTATGTCCTTCAAGATTACTTCTTGATTACTTCAGTCTAGATGGAGTAACCTTTCAATTTTAATAGTACTTATTTATACTATTCATATACTCATTATAATGGTCCATATATCATCCTACCTTGCATTTGTATAATGGTTTCATACATGGCTTTTGGATCAATAGACTATGTTGTAGTTTTCTTCTGAATTCCTCTTAAATATTCATAACCCAGTACTTTATTCATACTGCATTTCTAACACATATTGAGCCATGAAACCAGATACAAACCAATGCTTGGAACAGATGAAGGGAAATAGTTTGATACGAATGCTATTCCTTATGATACAAGAGCAGCCATTTGAAAACTGAAAAAAATCATATCAGCTGGTTTTATTGGTTACATCATGGTAATTATTTCACTGAGTTGACTTGACTTTCACTACATTTATCAGTCAGCATTTATTCAACAAAGAATATGTTAAATGCATGTTATGGTACAGACAATGTGCATGTAGGTATTGGGGATTAAAAGATGACTATAACATGGTCTTGAGCATCACAAAGCTCAAAAAAAATGGTACCTATAGCTATTAACAATAAGCACATTTCAATTCCCAAAATAAGTAGTATGGATCAGTTGACAGTCATAGTCCTTAAGCAGTTTACAAATGATATATTTCATTTTCATAGGAAATGCAGCCTTACCATAAGATTAGGACTACAAGGTCTGTACTTTATGAGATGCATTCAGCATTAAAGTCATGCAACACAACAAAATTTCCTCTGTGACTACTGTAGTTCTAGATATTGAGCCTCTAGGCATTGTATAGGTAATATGAAAAGCAGAGTTTTGTAAGGATAACTCATCCACATTTTTCAGTAAGGCCAAGTAAATTTGCTACCAATTGTGAGGCACTCCAGAGCCACCATGAGCTGTCCCTGAGGTCTGTGATTCCCTTTGTGATGCCACTAACAATTTATGGAGAAGTGCATAGATAGTGATCAGCAATCATCCTCTGATTATTAGCTGTTTTTTTTTTAAAGAAAGGTTTGGGCCAAGAATATAAAATTCTAATTATTCACTCAAATTCCTGAAGTTGACCCCAAAACCCTTGTCCAGTTGGAGGGGACACAGGAAGCCAGTTATTCTATTAATCAGCATATATTTTAGAACATCCTGAAGGTAACTGGCAGAGTTAAGGTACTTGAAAGAAAATTTCTGCGTTCTGCCGCTTATGAAATGTGTTCCTAAAAATGAATCAATTTTGATTGTTCAATTATTAGTTAATTAACTACTTAATCAATGGGACATTTCCCGTCAGGGGCTAATGCTCAAAGATCTCATAGAGAAGCAGTCAATAAAACTTACAGAAATGAAAATAAAATTTTCAAACAACCTAATATCCATTGAGAATCTTCTTTGACATCTTCAGTTATTTCATCCAAAACAAAACACTCTCAAGGCATGATTGTGAAATGATAAGATTTTTTTTTCAAAAAAGGTATGCTACCCTGCTATGAATGATACAGTTACTTCAAAATACTACTGATTATCCACCAGAGCTTCTGTAAACATACATCTCAACTTTGAATACTGGCAAGACTTTCAGCAAGTAAGGGTAACAAAAAACTTCTTTTCCTAGCCTGTTTTCAAAGCATGCATAAATGTTAAAAAAGGCAGGGGCGGGTGGGTTGTAAGAAGTATTATTTACTTAATGAATTTATTTTAGGTCTCTTTTTGTTCATATCTTTAACGTGTTCATCATAGCAACTGCATTCTTCTGCAATGAATACAGAATGCAACAAAACCACTGAGAATCTCTACATTGTCTTTGTTGCTGGAGGACAGGCAGTGACCCAAGTCATGGGCTGCTTTGGCTTTGATTAAAATTAAAATCTTGTACAGATTCCAGTTCTGAACATATGTCTAAAACTCTATGTGCACACATTATGGTGCATTCAAAATATTTTATGCTAACAGATTACAGGAGGCAGCAATATGCCTTTGTTTCCTACAAAGGAATAAGTCAGTAAACTGTTCTACTTAGTGATAAAAAGACCAGCTCAAGATGCAAATATATCCCCAAAGCTCTAAATCCCACTGTAATTCCTCCTAGTTTAAGACATTTATGAACTCATAACAGAGGCTCAAGCTGTTCATATTTCTAGCTTATTTTATTTACCTTTCTCTTATTACCTGCTCCACTCAAAGCTTTGCAAATCTTGAAGATACTGTACATGTTAAAGGAGAGCCTTCATCAGTGAAAATGCACTGCAACATAGAAGAATATAACCATTGTGGTTCATGGAAAACTGCACAATTTATATGAGTTTATTTTTCTTTCCTGGTTTGTTATACCAGTTAACTTCACTTAGTCATGGAATGATTACAAGGTTCTATGTTTTTCAGTTGGACTCTGTATTTCAGAGTACTTGTTCAACTGGGTGAAGAGAAAGACATTTTTTTTTTACAGTGAGGGATTTAGTGAAACAGTTGAAGGTTAATGTAACATTTTTCTTTCTAAATGCCTTCTAAGAATGAGGACAAATGCAGAGTTTATTAAAGAGATTCAGCAGTGCCATTTTCCTGGAGCTTTTCCAACAAGTAAATGACATTCTGAATTTTTTTTTCTAAAGAATCAAAAAACTACACAGCCACTATATAAAATGAAGAAACTCTTCTTGTTAGGTTAACATCTTGAATTTAGTCTCAGGAAAGTTTTTTTTTATGAGATTTACTGGTGCAATTTGGTTGCAGTTGCTTCTGATTTATAGAGAAGCTCATGGAAATAGAATCTGTATAAAGAATGAAACAAAAACAAAGGCATTAGGTAACCCACATGGATTACATGTCACATTCATCATGTTTTTGTCATGTTGGTTTAATGTTAATGTCTTGAGGAGTATTTAGGACTCAGGCACTGTGACCTTCAAATGTCTGCGGAGTGGTTCAGGGGCAGGCTCCTAGGAGGGTCTCATGTGATAAGGTTTGGGCTACTCCCCACCTCACACTGCATGACTGAAGACTCTCCCTACATTCTGGCCCTAAACCAATTTCTCTAAACTGCCAAAAGACTATAAAATTTTGCAATCCTACTGCTGTCAAGCTCTTTGTTCCCTCTTTTGTTAATGGAATAATTTGCTAACTAGTTAATTTTTAGGAAACAAAAATATACTGCTGCCTACTCTGATACTTGCATGTAGTGTTTTAGACAGTACACTTCTTAGATTCATTGTTACATGCTTCTCTCTCCCAAGGCGCCTCACGCAGTGGTAGTTTAAAAAGCAATGCTCAGTGAAGACTTACTAATTGATTGATCTTGTTTTCTGTCACTCAGCTAGTCTTAGACATTATATTTAGAAGATAAATAGAGCAGGAGTTTTTCATCCTGCTTCATGGTTCCTCTAACCACAGAAATATGAGCCACGTAGTGACGAAGCACCAGAAAAAAGATTAGACTATCAACTTCATCCTTATCTGTTAGGAACCTAAGACTGGTTTAGATGACTTTCCTTGCTGATGTTACCTATGTTTGAATTTCTCATGTCCAGCCTTACAGATCAACTAGAGTAAAATAATATCATGAGATGTCCTCCCCCTTTTCCCAGTCCCTAGGTTACCACATTTCACCATGGACTAGAATCTTAGTATTTGTAACTTTTGCTGCTGCTGATTTCTAGTATGTAATTTAAAATCCCTGCAAGACTGGGCTTTCTTGTTCCCTGAAATTTTCTACTCTCTCTGTTTTTTAATTTCCTCTTCTCTTCAGGTACAGGAAAAGAGAGCAGATACTGTGGTTGTAAGGATGGCAGGATCTCCTAATCTTACACTTGTATAGTTTACCTATTTATATTCAAGTGGTTCAGCAATTATATAGGCCAGGATCTTACAGTTCTCAGCACTGAAGATGTGTCTTCTGAATAGGGTATCTTTCCTTCATAGCTTAAGAAGTTAAAGCAAGGCTCTCATGATACATTCAACCTGTACTGCTGAAAAATAAAAGATTCTTTTTGCTTACAGAATGAAATCAGTATATATTCATATATTTTTACTGTAATTTCTGAAAATATCATTTGCTTCTAAGTAGACATCTAGGTGATATGTTACCCTAACCAGTTAAAATTCCATGCACAAACATTTCCATACAAGCAGTTATTTTATTTGTATTTTGAAAACATTCTAAGCCAACAGTGTTTATACTTTATTCTCACACATAGTGATATATAGATATAGGTACAGATATATTTGTTTTTGATACATGATGGGTGGGTCAGGTGTCATTACAATGTGTCACATTTAGGTTAGTTTTGGTAGATGTGTTTAGTTTGATTTTTGGAATTTCACAGTTCTGAAAATTGTTTTGGTTAAGAATAATAAAAAGTATGATGATTAATAAAATGTACCTGCATTTCCATATATCTACAGAACTTGCAATGAACATAAACACTCAAATGTGTTTCCTTTATTTACCCCTAGGTTTCACTTAGATTTGATTTAGTAAGATTAATTTTGTAAGATTAATGGTGATACAAGTTTGTGTTGCTCTTGAGAAAGAAATAATTGAGACCACTAAGGAAAAATTCTACATTGATATCCTGTAATAGTATGAGAACTTAAGAGACTTCATAATATATTACAGGACCCCTTTATAACATAGTGTAGCATTTATTTGGAACCTGGTCTGAAAGTTAGGATAAATTTAGCTTAGGTTTTAGGTATACTACCACTTAAATGCTGTAAGATCTTGGACAAATTATTTCTCTTCTCTGGGCCTTTATGCCACTCTCTGTAAAATGCAGTGTTACAACAGATCATTCTAAGTCACAGCTTAATACCAAAATTGTTCATATGGCTGATACTAGGTTCATTTCCCAAATCCTACTCTTTTGAAATGTTTAGGTACGTCCACAAGCATGTAGCTTAATATGTCAAGCAAGACATTCATCTTCACCTTTATTAATTTTTTCGTAAGTTTAATTTTGAGTGCCTATTCTTCTAAACCTGTGTATCATGAAGTTGTTGACAGCCTATGTACAATTTAATATGAATTACCATAGGCCCATGAAAAATGCTATAGATTAGATAGTCTTTTAAAATTCTATACATTTAACAATTGTTTTTTGAGACTGTACTATCTTTTAGGCATTGCTTTGGAAGCAAGTGATATAAAAATGACAAAGTCTCTGCTCTTACAGAGATTATATTCGTTGGGGAAGTGACATAAAATGAATAGGAAAACAAACAAGAAAAAAGATCAACTAGTGGTAGGTGCCATCTAGAGAAACAACATCTGTGATGTAGAATCAGGGGATGGGATGCACTACATTGTAATGTAAAGTCAAGATCTGCCTGCGCAAAGGAGCCAGCAACATGAAGATAAATGGAGAAAATATTCCAAGCTGATGGTATCTAAAGGCCCAAAGCAAAAATAAGCCCAGCATATCTGAGGAACTGAAAGGAGATTAGACACTCCAATATTTACAAATTAAACAGAGGTAGAGTTAGTAAAGAGAAATATTTGTCAGTGAGATAGGAAGAAAATGAGGAGAGATTGTGGTATGAGGGAAGCCAAGAGGAAAAAAACGTTTCAGTGGAAGGGAGTAGTAAACTATGTGAAATGTTACTGAGGAGATAATTAGGAGGGGAATTGAGAAATGGCTTTTGGATGTGGTAGTATGGAGACCATTGAATGGTGGTAAAAGAAGCCTAATTAATTTTGATTGAGGAGAGAATGCAGAGTGGTAAAGTGAAGTCAACTATTCCACACAATTCTCTCAGGAAGTTTTGCTGTGAAGGAGATGAGAGCGATGAAGCTGTAGCTAAAGGGACAATATTCAATCAAGGGAGAGTTTTAGTTTTATTTGTTTCAGGATTGGAGATTCTAGAACTTCATGTTTGTTGATGGAAATAGATAGGTACAGAGAGAAAAAATTTTGCCAAAAGAAGAAAAGGGGATAATTGTAGGAGCAAAGTTCATGAAGAGGTGAAAGCAGCGCTCTCCATTGCACAAAGATGCTGGCCTTTAAAATAGGAGATGCTTTTAATCCAAAGCCATAGGAATGAAGGAAGAGTCTGAGCATTCATATTTGAAAATTCCTGTCTGATTACTCCCATTTTCTCAGTAAAATATGGCGAGGTCATCAACTAAGGATCCAGGATTGCCGATGAACAGATGTAAAAGATCAGAGGAGAAAAATAGAAGGATTGAAATAGTAATTATGGACCATGGAAAAGAGAACCTACTAAGGGAAATAGAAGAATAATGTACTCTGTGATTTAGGGGAAGTTACCTGAGCTCTTTAAGCTTTTGGTTCTTTTGTCTCTAAAATGTGAATATCAAAGGAAATTATTTAAAGCTGAAAACATGGAATTTACTGTGTAATGATTCAAAGCTCAATTATTTTTTATAAACTTCTAAAGACCTTAGAGAGATAATTTGAGAATTTATATTCTGGTGAAGAAAAATATATATGAAATTCAGTAATTTCTTCTAATTCATGTCAGTTAATTTTCTTCTGTTAAATTTAAGTAAAACTATTTAGTGTAATACTTTTTATTCAAAATAGAGTATATAATGTGATTCCACTTTTGTAAAATTATTTTTCTCTCCATTTATATCTGTATATAGATGGCTGGAATGATGTTTAATAAATATTAATAAAATATTTGTGAGGGGTACCATTTTGTGTAGTAGTGTTTGTTGTTTAATTCCTTCCTTGTGCTTTTCCATATTTCATGAATTTTTGTTATGGAGTTTCTATACAAGAATGAACGGATTATTGTTTCAGTATGGATAACATGTTTTTGTACTGTGGTAAACAGAACGGTACTTCTCCTACTCTGAAAGATGTCCATGTTCTAATCCCTAGAGCATGTGAATGTGTTTGGTTACATAGTGACGGGGGGGGGGGGGGGGGGGGGAATTAAGGCTGCCCGTGGAGTTAAGATTGCTAATCAGTTGACCTTGAGATAGGGAGATTATATTGGATTATCCAGATGGAACCACTGTAATCACAGGGGTCCTTATAAGAGGAAGAAGAGGCAGAAGAGAGAACCAGAGAGATGGCAGCATGCAAGGGATGCAACCCAATTTTGTTGGCTTTGAAGATGGAGGAGTGGGACCATGAGCCAGTGCATGCAGGTGACTTCCAGGAAAAGATTCTTCGCTAGAGCCCAGAAGGAATGCAACATTGTTGACGCATTGATTTTAACCCATTGAGACCATGTTGGAATTCTGACCTGTAGAACTATAGTATATTAAATTTGCATTGCTTTAAGCCACTACAATTGTGGCAAATTTGTAACAGCAGCCATAGAAAACTAGCATACTTGCTTTCACCCATTCCTCTCCAGTTTATTCTCTATACCACAACCAGAGTGAACTTTATAGTCCTTCATTGTCCAGTACAGTAGTCACTAGCCACATGTGACAAGTGAACACCTGAAATGTGGCTGGTCTGAAATGAGGTATGCTCTATATATGAAATACACACTGATTTTTGAAGGCAGTATAAAAATGTAAAATATCTCATTAATGATTTAAGTTGATTTCATATTGAAATAATATTGGAAATACTGAGTTTTAAACAAAATACAATATTAAAATTAATTCCATCTGTTTCATTTTACTTTTCTAACATGGATATCAGAAAGTTTAAAAGTGCTTACCTATGTCGCATTATATTTCTATTAGACAGTACTGATAAAAACTTAATAGAATATTGTAATATCTCTATTTAAAACCCTATACTAGCTTCCTACTGTATTTGGAATGTACTTCAAACTCTTAACTAGAATGTATGAGGCCCTGCATCATCTGGCTTCTGGTAGCTTTCTAGCTTCATCTTTTGCCTCTCGCTGCCCCCCATCCCCCGCCATTCTAATGGGCCAAGCCTGTTTCTGTCTCAGGGCTTTTGCATACATTGTTCACTGGGCCTAGAAAATTCTTCATCCCACTGTTCATCTGACTGAAAATTTCTCATCCTTCCATGTAAGCTCAAATCCACTCAGAAAGACCTCCAGCCTCCCAGTGTAAACTAGGTCTATTGTGCTTCCCCTTCATTGGCATCCTGTGCCTTTTTTTTTTTTTTTTTTTTTTTTTTTTATTGAAGGGTAGTTGACAACAGCATTGCATTACATTAGTTTCAGGTGTACAACACAGCGACTCAACATTTAAATACATGATATTTCTAGGTACCAGGTATCACCATACCAAGTTGTTACAATATTTTGACTATATTCCTTATGCTATACATTACATCCCGGTTACTTATTTATTTTACAATTGGAAGTGTGTTTATATATATATATATATATATTGTGAGGGCATCTCTCATATTTATTGATCAGATAGTTGTTAACCACAACAAATCTCTGTATAGGGGGGTCAATACTCAATGCACAATCATTAATCCACCCCAAGCCCAATTTTCGTCAGTCTCCAATCTTCTGATGCATAACGAACAAATTCTTACATGGAGTACAAATTCTTACATAGTGAATAAGTTACATGGTGAACAGTACAAGGGCAGTCATCACAGAAGCTTTCGGTTTTGTTAATGCATTATGAACTATAAACAGTCAGTTCAAATATGAATACTCATTTGATTTTTAAACCTGATTTATATATGGATACCACATTTCTCTATTATTATTATTTTTAATAAGATGCTGAAGTGGTAGGTAGATACGAGATAAAGGTAGGAAACAGAGTTTAGTGTTGTAAGAGAGCAAATGTAGATGATCAGGTGTGTGCCTGTAGACTATGTGTTAATCCGCGCTAGACGAGGGCAATAAACATCCATGTATGCAGAAGATTTCTCTCAGAACATGAGGGGGGAGGTTCTAAGTCTCACCTCTGCTGCTCCCCATTTTCTCACCAGATGGCCCCCTGCGACTGTGCCTGTCTTAGGTTGTTCCTCCCTTGAGGAATCTTACCCGTCTCTGGCTAACCAGTCATCTTCCGGGGCCATACAGGGAAATGTGAAGTTGGTAAGTGAGAGAGAAGCCTTATCGTTTGAAAAGGTTAGCTTTTTACTTCTTTGCATATTTATGCCCTGTGGCTTCTATGCCCAGCATTTGTCTTGAGGTGTCTTTACCACGTGGAAGAATTATGATACTCGGTAAATTCAACATGTGGCACGAGTTCTATTTAAAGGTTGTGATTAGGTAGGAAGAAGAAAAGCTACAGAAGTAGCAGGCAGAAGAAAACCTGGGAAGATTGATTATTTCTTTGACATATCTTCTTGTAGAGTAACTTCAGCATGGATAGGTTTTAAACGACTAATCAAATTGTGCACACACATTAACATAATAGGAATATAGTTACCTAACCAAAGCATACCTGTAATTACCAGCCATCTCCAGTGAAACCAAGAAAACCAGTTAGGCACCTTAGGCATTTGTGAAAACTTATCTATGATATGGTGGATATTGTCCGACTGAACTTAAACAGTCTGAGAGAATTCAGATAAACTAGAACACCCCATTCCTGGGGACTGTTCATATCCCATATGTTCTTTTAACGATAAATAGTCTGTGGTTGTAAGATTTTGGAGTGCTACAATTTGCACTTCTCCTAATTCTTGGTTGAGTTCCAACAGTATAGATCCAGTACAATTTTTGTTTTACTGTATGCACAGGCCAGCTTGGATATCTCCTTCATCTTTCCCATGGCAAGTCCAGGAACTGGTGGGATGAGTGCATCTACACCTGTGACAGTGTGTGGATCTTTGTTGAAGTTTTTTTTTTTTTTTTCTGATCATCTTCTGTCATGAGTCTTCCCGAGAGTGCTGATGTTGGAAGTTCTTTTTCATATCGTTTCTTACTTCATTTTCGGGGTAGCCAAATTAGGCTTTGATCCTCTGTATAAACACAAACAGACCCTTTGCCTACACTTTTATATGTCCTTTATATCATTGTGTAGAACTCATTAGAGGTCACCACATAGGAACTGCATTTTTTTTTTTAATCATTAATCTACACTTACATGACGAATACTTTGTTTACTAGGCTCTCCCCTATACCAGGTCCCCCCTATATACTCCTTTACAGTCACTGTCCATCAGCGTAGCAACCTGTTGTAGAATCACTACTTGTCTTCTCTGTGTTGTACAGCCCTCCCCTTTCTCCCACCCCGCTATGGATGCTAATCTTAATACCCCCCTACTTCTCCCCCCCTTATCCCTCCCTACCCACCCATCCTCCCCAGTCCCTTTCCCTTTGGTACCTGTTAGTCCATTCTTGAGTTCTGTGATTCTGCTGTTTTTGCTTTTTGTTCCTTCAGTTTTTCCTTTGTTCTTATATTCCACAGATGAGTGAAATCATTTGGTATTTCTCTTTCTCTGCTTGGCTTGTTTCACTGAGCAAAATACCCTCCAGCTCCATCCATGTTGCTGCAAATGGTTGGATTTGCCCTTTTCTTATGGCTGAGTAGTATTCCATTGTGTATATGTACCACATCTTCTTTATCCATTCATCTATCGATGGACATTTAGGTTGCTTCCAATTCTTGGCTATTGTAAATAGTGCTGCGATAAACATAGGGGTGCACTGATCTTTCTCATACTTGATTGCTGCATTCTTAGGGTAAATTCCTAGGAGTGCAATTCCTGGGTCAAATGGTAAGTCTGTTTTGAGCATTTTGATGTACCTCCATACTGCTTTCCACAATGGTTGAACAAGTTTACATTCCCACCAGCAGTGTAGGAGGGTTCCCCTTTCTCCACAGCCTCGCCAACATTTGTTGTTGTTTGTCTTTTGGATGGCAGCCATCCTTACTGGTGTGAGGTGATACCTCATTGTAGTTTTAATTTGCATTTCTCTGATAATTAGCGATGTGGAGCATCTTTTCATGTGTCTGTTGGCCATCTGTATTTCTTTTTTGGAGAACCGTCTGTTCAGTTCCTTTGCCCATTTTTTAATTGGGTTATGTGTTTTTTGTTTGTTGAGGCGTGTGAGCTCTTTATATATTCTGGACGTCAAGCCTTTATCGGATGTGTCATTTTCAAAGATATTCTCCCATACTGTAGGGTTCCTTTTTGTTCTATTGATGGTGTCTTTTGCTGTACAGAAGCTTTTCAGCTTAATATAGTCCCACTTGTTCATTTTTGCTGTTGTTTTCCTTGCCCGGGGAGATATGTTCAAGAAGAGGTCACTCATGTTTATGTCTAAGAGGTTTGTGCCTATGTTTTCTTCCAAGAGTTTAATGGTTTCATGACTTACATTCAGGTCTTTGATCCATTTTGAGTTTACTTTTGTATATGGGGTTAGACGATGGTCCAGTTTCATTCTCCTACATGTAGCTGTCCAGTTTTGCCAGCACCATCTGTTGAAGAGACTGTCATTTCACCATTGTATGTCCATGGCTCCTTTATCAAATATTAATTGACCATATATGTCTGAGTTAATGTCTGGATTGTCTAGTCTGTTCCATTGGTCTGTGGCTCTGTTCTTGTGCCAGTACCAAATTGTCTTGATTACTATGGCTTTATAATAGAGCTTGAAGTTGGGGAGTGAGATCCCCCCTACTTTGTTCTTCTTTCTCAGGATTGCTTTGGCTATTCGGGGTCTTTGGTGGTTCCATATGAATTTTTGAATTATTTGTTCCAGTTCATTGAAGAATGTTGCTGGTAGTTTCATAGGGATTGCATCAAATCTGTATATTGCTTTGGGCAGGATGGCCATTTTGACGATATTAATTCTTCCTAGCCATGAGCATGGGATGCGTTTCCATCTGTTAGTGTCCCCTTTAATTTCTCTTAAGAGTGACTTGTAGTTTTCAGAGTATAAGTCTTTCACTTCTTTGGTTAGGTTTATTCCTAGGTATTTTATTTTTTTTGATGCAATTGTGAATGGAGTTGTTTTCCTGATTTCTCTTTCTGTTGGTTCATTGTTGGTATATAGGAAAGCCACAGATTTCTGTGTGTTGATTTTGTATCCTGCAACTTTGCTGTATTCCGATATCAGTTCTAGTAGTTCTGGGGTGGAGTCTTTAGGGGTTTTTATGTACAGTATCATGTAATCTACAAATAGTGACAGTTTGACTTCTTCTTTGCCAATCTGGATTCCTTGTATTTTTTTGTTTTGTCTGATTGCCGTGGCTAGGACCTCTAGTACAATGTTAAATAACAGTGGGGAGTGTGGGCATCCCTGTCTAGTTCCCGATCTCAGCGGAAATGCTTTCAGCTTCTCGCTATTCAATATAATGTTGGCTGTGGGTTTTTCATAGATGGCCTTTATTATGTTGAGGTACTTGCCCTCTATTCCCATTTTGCTGAGAGTTTTTATCATGAATGGATGTTGAACTTTGTCAAATGCTTTTTCAGCATCTATGGAGATGATCATGTGGTTTTTGTCTTTCTTTTTGTTGATGTGGTGGATGATATTGATGGACTTTCGAATGTTGTGCCATCCTTGCATCCCTGGGATGAATCCCACTTGGTCATGGTGTACGATGGTTTTGATGTATTTTTGAATTCGGTTTGCTAAAATTTTGTTGAGTATTTTTGCGTCTACGTTCATCAGGGATATTGGTCTGTAGTTTTCTTTTTTGGTGGTGTCTTTGCCTGGTTTTGGTATTAGGGTGATGTTAGCTTCATAGAATGAGTTTGGGAGTATCCACTCCTCTTCTATTTCTTGGAAAACTTTAAGGAGAATGGGTATTATGTCTTCCCTGTATGTCTGATAAAATTCCGAGGTAAATCCATCTGGCCCGGGGGTTTTGTTCTTTGGTAGTTTTTTGATTACCGCTTCAATTTCGTTGCTGGTAATTGGTCTGTTTAGATTTTCTGTTTCTTTTTGGGTCAGTCTTGGAAGGTTGTATTTTTCTAGGAAGTTGTCCATTTCTCCTAGGTTTCCCAGCTTGTTAGCATATAGGTTTTCATAGTAGTCTCTAATAATTCTTTGTATTTCTGCGGGATCTGTTGTGATTTTTCCTTTCTCATTTCTGATACTGTTGATTTGTGTTGACTCTCTTTTCCTCTTAATAAGTCTGGCTAGAGGCTTATCTATTTTGTTTATTTTCTCGAAGAACCAGCTCTTGGTTTCATTGATTTTTGCTATTGTTGTATTCTTCTCAATTTTATTTATTTCTTCTCTGATCTTTATTATGTCCCTCCTTCTGCTGACCTTAGGCCTCATTTGTTCTTCTTTTTCCAATTTTGATAGTTGTGACATTAGACCGTTCATTTGGGATTGCTCTTCCTTTTTTAAATATGCTTGGAGTGCTATATACTTTCCTCTTAAGACTGCTTTTGCTGCGTCCCACAGAAGTTGGGGCTTAGTGTTGTTGTTGTCATTTGTTTCCATATATTGCTGGATCTCCATTTTGATTTGGTCATTGATCCATTGATTATTTAGGAGCGTGTTGTTTAGCCTCCATGTGTTTGTGAGCCTTTTTGCTTTCTTTGAACAGTTTATTTCTAGTTTAATGCCTTTGTGGTCTGAAAAGTTGGTTGGTAGGATTTCAATCTTTTGGAATTTACTAAGGCTCTTTTTGTGTCCTAGTATGTGGTCTATTCTGGAGAATGTTCCATGTGCACTTGAGAAGAACGTGTATCCTGTTGCTTTTGGATGTAGAGTTCTGTAGATGTCTATTAGGTCCATCTGTTCTAGTGTGTTGTTCAGTGCCTCTGTGTCCTTACTTATTTTCTGTCTGGTGGATCTGTCCTTTGGAGTGAGTGGTGTGTTGAAGTCTCCTAGAATGAATGCATTGCATTCTATTTCCTCCTTTAGTTCTGTTAATATTTGTTTCAGGTATGTTGGTGCTCCTGTATTGGGTGCATATATATTTATAATGGTTATATCCTCTTGATGGACTGAGCCCTTTATCATTATGTAATGTCCTTCTTTGTCTTTTGTCACTTTCTTTATTTTGAAGTCTGTTTTGTCTGATACCAGAATTGTAACACCTGCTTTCTTCTCTCTGTTGTTTGCTTGAAATATCTTTTTCCATCCCTTGACTTTAAGTCTGTGCGCGTCTTTGGGTTTGAGGTGAGTCTCTTGTAAGCAGCATATGGATGGATCTTGCTTTTTTATCCATTCTATTACTCTGTGTCTTTTGATTGGTGCATTCAGTCCATTTACATTTAGGGTGATTATTGAAAGGTATGAATTTATTGCCATTGCAGGCTTTAAGTTTGTGGTTACCAAAGGTTTAGGGTTAGCTTCTTTACTGTCTTACTGTCTAACTTAACTCGCTTGTTGAGCTATTATAAACACAATCTGATGATTCTTTATTTCTCTCCCTTCTTATTCCTCCTCCTCCCTTCTTCATATGTTGGGTGTTTTGTTGTGTGCTCTTTTTAGGAGTGCTCCCATCTAGAGCAGTCCCTGTAGGATGCCCTGTAGAGGTGGTTTGTGGGAGGCAAATTCCCTCAACTTTTGCTTGTCTGGGAATTGTTTAATCCCTCCTTCATATTTAAATGATATTCGTGCTGGATACAGTAGTCTTGGTTCGAGGCCCTTCTGTTTCATTGCATTAAGTATATCATGCCATTCTCTTCTGGCCTGTAGGGTTTCTGTTGAGAAGTCTGATGATAGCCTGATGGGTTTTCCTTTGTAGGTAACCTTTTTTTTTTCTCTGGCTGCTTGTAATACTTTGTCCTTGTCTTTGATCTTTGCCATTTTAATTATTATGTGTCTTGGTGTTGCCCTCCTTGGATCCCTTGTCATGGGAGTTCTGTGTACCTCTGTGGTCTGAGAGGCCATTTCTTCCCCTAGTTTGGGGAAATTTTCAGCAATTATTTCTTCAAAGACATTTTCTATCCCCTTTTCTCTCTCTACTTCTTCTGGAATGCCTATGATTCTTATATTATTCCTTTTATATTGATCACTCAGCTCTCTTAAAATTCTTTCATTCCTGGAGATCCTTTTATCTCTCTCTGCATCAGCTTCTCTGCGTTCCTGTTCTCTGTTTTCTAGTCCATTAATGGTCTCTTGCATCTCGTCCATTCTGTTTTGAAGTCCTTCCAGAGCTTGTTTTATTTCTGAATTCTCCTTCCTTAGTTCTTGCATATTTCTCTGCAAGTCCATCAGCATGGTTATGACTTTTGTTTTGAATTCTTTTTCAGGTAGACTGGCTAAATCTATCTCCCCAGATTCCTTCTCAGGGGAAGATGTAGCAGATGCTGAAGCTGTCTGGGTTAGTCTTGTCTGGATCATATTTTTTTGCCTTTTCATGTTGACAGGTGCTATTGACTGTCAGCTGGGAGGGCCAAAATTTTCACTTGCTACTGGCCTTTCTTTACTGGGGAAACTACGACCCCTAGTGGCTTGTGTTGGGTAATTGCGTGTAGAGTGGGTCTTTGTGTCTTGCCTGGCCGGAAGGGAGAAATTTCCCTTTCTGTGGGCGGAATTTGTCTCAGGCTGCTTCTCTGCTTTCGCAGCACCCGGTGGGGTAATGGATGGGGGGGCTGCTTGACTGTTTGCCTCCATGAGGGGTCTCAGAGCTGTTGCCCAGGGGGTTAGTGCACCCGGTTTTCCCTGTAATTTCCAGCTGCTGTACCGTGACCTGGGTTGTTTCCGTCAAGCTGTTAAGTCCCTGTCCCTTTAAGACTTTCAAAAAGCCCCCGCTTTTCTTTGTCACAGGGGCATCAGCTTCGGCACCCGCTCAGAGGTCTTACTCCCTGTTCCCCCAGTATCCAGGGCCCCCTGGGCACGTACTGTGTCTGCGCTCTGGCCCGGACGGCTGGGGCTGGGTGTTCGGCAGTCCTGGGCTCCGTCTCCCTCCCGCTCTGCCTATTCTTCTCCCGCCGGGAGCTGGGGGGAGGGGCGCTCGGGTCCCGCAGGGCCGGGGCTTGTATCTTACCCCTTTCACCAGTCGCTGGGTTCTCGCTGGTGTAGCTGCAGTCTGGCCACTGTCCTGCGTCTTCTGGTCTCTCTTTTAGGGCTAGTTGTGTTTGTTGTATTTTCAAAAGTATATATGTTTTTGGGAGGAGATTCCCACTGTCCTACTCACGCCGCCATGTTGGCTCCGCCTCTCCTGTGCCTTTTTTTTTAATGGTACTTTTCACAAGTTATAATGATATATTTATTTTCTTATTTTAAAAATTCTCTGAGAATGATAAGCTCGATGTTATTTTTTTAACCACTGTATACTTAAGGCCTGGCAAACTATAAATGCTCAGTAAATATTTATTAAATGAATATAGAATGATCAAATGAAGTAATGAGTGTTTAAGAACTTTGTCAACTGCAATGTGCCATATATAATAGCCTTATAGTAGTAATAGTAATAGGAGGAGGTGGAGGAAGATGGGAAGAAAGAGAAAGAAGAAAAGAAATTGGGGTAGTTGTGAAGTCTTTGCCTCAGATCATTTGTTAAATAAGTTTTCTTGGTATTTGGGGTTATATCTTCAAACCATTGGGAATAAGTAGCACAATAGGCAGCTATATTATACTGTCTTTTAAAAACACTTGCATTGTTAGACATATTCATCCTGTAAGTTCTTCTTAAATTTCTTCTTAAATAATTCCTTCTTATAAGAAGTTCACAAACTACTTACCAGTGACTCAGATTCTCATTTGCCTTCTGTAAGGCATATATCTCTACTTCCACAGTGGAGGACACCATGGCAATGAGTGGAAGGGATGGAGAAAGAAAAATAAAAACAACATTGGGGATATTTTCAAAATAGTTGTCATATAATAGGAAATTAGAACACAAATGGAACAATGAAAAAGACATTGGTACCTTTGGTTTCCTAATTCTCCAGTCTCTCATGCACCTCTTATCCTATCACCCATTGATCATTTTAGCACCTCAGTATATCACTGGCAATGCCATTCCCAAGATATTTTTGATTGAATTCAGTCGGAGTGGTTGATCTGGTAGCCATGGGTACATATACACAGGATGTGGGAAAGCCTATACCAGCCATCTGATGGGCAGTAGGGCATGAGTCACTATTTTTTGGCCTATAATAGGAAATTAATTACTGGGGAAGATAGAGCTTTGGGGAGGTTCAGGAAGCCCCAAACATATCTGAAGCCATTCTGCAACTATTGCATTAGGGCCTTTTGCAATTCATCATATTTAGGAGAGTGAGTGTAGTGGTAACAACTATTTGCTTAGTCTGTCAAGTCACTATTCCCACTCTAGCTGAAGCTGTCCAGAAATGTGCATCTACTGAAACTGGTAGTTTTTGCAACACCAAAATGAAATTATGTGTCCCTTCGTGTAATCTCAACAGTATTGCTATAAGCAATTAATTGCACTATGCTTTCTTTATATTTTTTTCTAATAAGAAATTTATTTTTTCACTGACAAAGTCAGAGCTTAAGCCTTGCCTTTCTTAAATGACCTTTAAGTGAATTTTGTACCTTTGTACCTTTCAACAAGTTCTGACTTTAAGTTAACCTTCTCATTAGCATTTTAATAGCCAAAAAAAGTCTGCCTTGTACTTAGTAGCACATAATAATCTGCATTTAAATGGGAATGTTGTAAAAGAACAACATAAAAATTATTTATGTTAGAAAAGTTGTTTTTCTGGGTTTTGTTTTTGTGTTTTCCTTATGGCATAACCTCTCTACACCTTAAAGATTAAGGCCACTTTTTGAAGCCATTTAACTAATTCTTGAGAAACAGTTATGAAAGCCAGTCTTCCACCTGTGATAAGAATATCCCAGTTTGATATTTGAAAAATAATACCCATGAATTGATGCTTTCAAAATCAAGATTGGTCTGCTCATTCTAGATCTGGAAAACCAAAGGCAATCTAAAACCTCTTAGCTTCTGTTTCTTAGAGATAGGGAGGGAGGTAGATAGAGACATAGATACATACATATAGAAATTAGATAGATACAGATAATCAGACTTAAGAAAGTTTCGAAGAGTGGGAATGTGTCATTTTACAAGATTCTCCTTAATATGCCACAACCAAAGAAATCCTATTACATGATTCCTGGATACATGACATTGTTTGCCTTAGATAAATCTCTCTTTCTCTGTCTCTCTTTTCCACCACCTTCTACTCCACCCATACACACATACCTATTTAATCTCTATCACAACACCTCCAGTGCTCACATCTTGGCCTCTGTACCTTCTCCAATCATGGTGTTTCCAATCAGACTGCCTGAGTTCAGATCTTTTTCTACCACTGACTAGCCTGTAGCCTTGGCAAGTCACCTAATCTCTCTGTACTTTATCTGTGTCTGTAAAGTGGAGATAATGATAAAGATACTTCTTCACAGAATTGTTATGAGGAAGAAAAGTAGTACATATATTTTGACATAATGCTCACAATAAATATAAGCTATTCTTTTTATTCCTTTAAATTTGCTATTAGTGCTATTTTTTATGCTTAAATTATGCTATTACTACTATTTTTCTACTACTAAATAACCTACATTTATTAAAGTAACTTTTTAAATCTTCCTCCCCACAGCTTTTCTGTATTAAGGAGAATAGATACAGGCCCTTTTCTCACCCCACCTTTGCCTCAGTCTCATTTGCTTCTCCTTGTCAAGAGAAAGAGACTGACAAGGTTAAAGAAGCATATCTTTGGTTAATGTAATCCCAACCTGAAAAGCAACATATTAAAAACTGTACAGAACATGAAAGCTGGTGTTTTATTAACTCCATTTCCCTCACCTTCCTGACACCTAGGCCATAGTATTTCTTCATACTTTGTTCCCTATTCCATGTCTTGCCGATGTAGCTCAGTTTCATAAATTGCAGCACTATCTCCTTCCTTCTGTAGTTAGTTCATATCAATCGGAATCAACAAGTATTTAGTGAGCACCTGGCCCTGTGTTGGGAAATCGAGAGGGGGCAGGAGGGTGTTTATGAAACACAAGATCTTGAGGCACTCCCTCTTTTTTACCAAACAGTAAGTTAGATTTGTATGATGTTTGATGAAATTATTAGAAAATCTTGCAAGAAAGTATATTCATTTGGTGAGCATTTATCACACGTACTGCGATGATGAGTTTTTGTTTTTCTCTATCACCATAATGTTAATTTCTTCAGGGCAAGCTCAGTGTCTCAGTACTGCTATCTATCTGCTCTAGTCTTTGTCTTGTAAGGGACATTCAGAAGATGTTTATTGAATGATCGGATGGAAGGATGAAAGGATGAGACCTGGATCTTAACCTCAAGAAGCTTATAGTCTAGTAGAAAGAACCACCTGTATACATGAATAGCAGTAATCTCATCCCAGTCTACCTTTCTATCCACTTTTCTCTATCCTCCCGTGCACAGAGAATATGACCTGCAGGCTTATATTTCTCTTCCACAGTATCTCCTGCCTAGAATGTTCTTCCCCTTATTTTCTGTTTTGTGAATTATTATTCATTTGTCAATATACAAGTCTAAAGGTATCTTCTCAGTGCAGTCTTTTCTTGGTCTCCTCCCCAAGCAGAATGAATACCTCTCTCCTCTGCTCACTTCTAGCCATTTTCATATAGCTCTCTTTGCACTTAGTATATTGAACCGTAATTACCTATTTATCATCTCTTCAGCTTTAATGTGAACTCCGAAAGGGTTGGGATTTTATCTAATTGATTTGTGTAATTCTAGGGCTGATGACAGTATCTGGCATATAGTTACTGCTCAATAGATGGTTGAGTGGAAAAAAATGAATGAAGGGATGAATGATTCAATAATGACCACAGATACCTTAAAAGAGGTAACATAAGAACTTTGGTTAATAATAATCTGTCATTATTGGATCATCAATTGTAACAAATGTACCACATTAATATAAGACATTAATAATAGGGGAAGTTTTGTATGAGAGGAAAGCTGAGGGGATATATGGGCACCCTACTTTCCACTCAATTTTTCTGCAAATATCAAACTGTTGTAAAAAAGTAAAGTCTATTAATTTAAAAAAATCTAATGAGAAAATAAATAACCAAGAAGAAAAAATATTTTACCTACAACTTTTTAGTATTGTAAGTGCAGAACTTGACTTTATTCAAACTTGCCTCATAAATATTATAGAGAGAATGAGACGGTGATTATTGGGCCTCTGATATGATCAAAAGTAGAAATAAATTTGAATGGTGTTTTAAAAAAGATGGGAATAATTGTTATATTGTATAGTATGGTTCCAAGTGCCAAGTTCAGTTTTCCTTATTATTGGTTAAATTTCTCCCCACCTCAGTCCCACTCCTCTTTTACTTTTGCCTATTCCTGTACCTCCTGCTGTCCTTGACTTTGCCTTCACTGTTGCCTGTTACTATGGTAGACTGTGTGAGCAGCCAGCACAGATGTGTGTAGAGAAACAAACAAAACAAAACTAATCATAGGTGAAATTATACCACCTGAAGCATAATGTTAACATGTAAAACTAATCAAGGGATATTCTGATTATTTGCATATTTTGATTAATACTTTTGCAGAGAATATCATTGATTAATTTTCATGGAATTGCAATGCAATAATATATACTCAACATTACAATTATACTAAGCACAGTTGGATTTTGATCTGGTATTTGTTTAGGCATTCTGTGGTCATGCCAGGTAGAAAAGATTGGTTTGAATCTATAGTAATCCCAAAATACACGTGGGGATTTGTTCCCTAAAAAAAAAATAAGGCAACTTGCTTACTTATCATTCACCTTTTTATTATAAAAGTCAAAAGCATAAAATATCCTCATCTCTTTTGCTTTCCAGCTGTTTGGAGATCTGATAAATGAGGCATATTGAAAGTGGCTGGCCTACAACTGACAAAAAGCACATAACAGATCAAATGTCTTACCATCATCAGTAGCACCACTCTTCTGTTTTGCAGATATTAGCTGATTCCTTAAGCTCTCTAGTCATTAGATTTAGAGTGAAAAAGCAGAATTCCCAGAAGTATATTGCCTAGTTACCACGCCCAAAATAGATTGATTCTATAGGTGAGTACTTCAAAAATTCAGAATAACACATGGCAAATTCCATTATAACAATTGTCAACTGAACATTTATAGTTATTAAATGTATCAGGGATTACAGTTATTACAGTTATCAGAGATATTGTTTTGTTAAAATTTAATCCTGAAACAAGTGGGCTAGTTGCCATATCTTTAAGATCTATTTATTATAAAGTCCCACTGTTTTAATACTTGTTTTCATGGAGTTTGGACTGTGTTATCAACCCACTATTACTTTCGAAGTATGACAGTAATAACCTTTTGTTATTATTGGTTCTTATTAGGTTTTCCTGATTTTTTAAGAATTGGGTGGGCTTATGATAGAAATATTCAGTATAATAAGGATTTTATAGTCATCACATGTTACTTTGCATATTTGCTTTCATTGCATTACCATGGATTCCACGTCTGACTACTTCATAAGCCTTCTTCAAAGCCAGAATTCTACTAAATTGAGAGTGGGGATGTTTGTTGTTTTCCAGAAATAGTCCTGCATGCTACTATATTTTGGGCAGATGATCACAAACACATCCGCATGAGAAGGCAACAGATGTAAAGAAAAAAAGTGCTATATTTATTTCAAACCCAGAGAGCAATGCAAGTATCACAGAAAATCTGTGCCAAAAATTATATATATTCTTTTGCTGACAGCTTGGTCTCCAAAACTGCCGGAGTGCAGCATCAGCAAGTCTAACCCAGACGTAACTCCAAACTGATGGATAATACTTGATTCAGTAAATGAAATCAAGTAGGAGTTTCAAAACCAGTTACATCTCCTTTCATCAGACACTTCTTCATCTTGTCACTTTTTTTATGGACTATACGTTGGAATTAATATGAAATACTATGTGTAGGGCTTTCTTTTCTTTTTTCCCTTGTTGTAAAGCAAGGCTATTTGAGAAAGGAAATCATTATTGATGCATGTTTGATACCGATAAATAGCAGTATGATCCAGTGCTTCAGAGTCTCCTTTACATAAAAAATAATAGGTTTGATTTGAGAAAATGAAACCCAGGTGTTTAAGTACAACAGATAAAATGCAAATTGAATCTGGAAGGGATTTTGAAGTCATCTGGTTCACTGACTCCCCAACCTACCTTCATATTATAAACCATCAGAAGAACGTTTTAAAAATAGTCTTGGGCTCCACTCTGAGATTTCAATTCAGGAGATCTGAAATGGGACATAAGAACCTGCATTATAAGCAAGCCTACTGGGAACTTCCAATATACTGGTCCAGATACGGTTCTATTTTGATCTAGCCCAACTCCTTACCCAATGTGGAATGCTCTTAGCGGGTGGTCATTCTCTGACTCAAGGCAGCCCATTCCACTGTTGGATGATTCTGAGAAAAAGTTCTTACATGTTAAACCAAAGTCCTAGAAACTTCTCTCCAGTTATATGTGTTTCCAGCAACCTCGCAATGAACTTTCCACAGTGAGACATGTAGTTCGCCCATTGGGACCGCTCCATGTTTTGCTTAGATAATTCTTTCTCAGGGACTAAGAAGTGTGTGTGTATCAAGAAACTTAATTGTAGTGCAAGGTACGTTTATACTGATAAAAAAAAATATTCATAGGTTTATGCCCCTTAACTAACGGGTAAGCTTTATTTGAATGTTCTCTCAGCAATGGCTTCCAGTAACAACTTAAATCTTGTTTGAGTATTTAAGGCTAAGATTTGTCACTTTACTGACAGCGCCAACTCACTGAGTATTGGGAAGTTTGAGAAGTTTGACTGAAAAGTCCCACTAACCTACTCAGAGGTATCAGGGTTACAACTGAATTTAACTCTAGCCTCAGGGCATCTCCTGGACACAAAGAGCCTCATCTACATCTTCTGAACTTAAGAAAGAAAGACAAGCTTAGGAAACCAGTGCCAAGGTAAACATACCACTGTGAATAAGAATAGTACACAATTGGGCTAGGAAGTGGAATGATAAAGAGGATTTACATTGATACTGGGTGAGAAGGGGGCCATAGGGAAGCTAAACAGTGAACAAAGGGACTGAGTGTGTAATGGACAAGACTTCTCTTTCCACCAAGTCTTCCTTCCCAGTAAGCTGCTCTCTTGCATAGCTCAGTTCACGACTCTGTCATGCCTCATGATCCTGTAGAAGATACCCCCTGGGTATCCTATTCAGGTGGCCAACTGGGGTTGGAGGGGCAGGTTGTTTACTCTGCATCTTCATCCAACTGAGCTACCAGGGCATGGTCAGACTGAAAAGAAATCATTGTGAGGTTGCTGGAAACACAATTGGGGAGAAGTTTCTAGGACTTTGGTTTAACATGTAAGAACTTTTTCTCAGAATCAGCAGCTACAAGTCTGCTCTGACAGATGAACTAGCATTGTCAGTTTGAGAGTGCAGCCAACCTGGAAGAAGGAAGGTGAAATCTCACCCTGAAGAGGACTGGCTGTCACAGCTTAGCCCTCTCACTGAACCATGGAGGGGTGAGGGCCAAATAGAGAGTACCTGGATTAGAGCTCAACAACTCTCATTGCACTGAATGCAACCAGGAAGGCAGATGTCACCCTCCAAGTAAGCACTTGACTGACCTAAGGCAAAGATAGGCAAGGAAAGAGAGAAAAAAGTGGGGGAGGAGAAGGAATAAAGAAGATGAGAGTAGGGAAGAGTCAGGAAAAGAAATTGAAGAGACAGGAAAAGGAAAGGGATATAAGTAAAGGTGGTGGGAGCATTCCCCCCAGGAATTAAAGTAGTGCTGCCTCTCTTTTAGCTGTTTTTTTTTCCCTGAGGCCAATTTTTATGGCTAGTTTGAAATTCAGCAAGTTTGAAATTAACTGGCAGTAACAAATTTTTTGACTCAGTGTAACTGTCAATCCCTGATCTCCTTTTCCTTTGCTTTGCTGGTTGCGTGCACCAGGTGTATAACTGGAGGAAGGGGAACTGAGAGGGTGTTGATGTTGCTTCCTCCCAAACGTAATTATTATTCTTATAAGGTCTTTGTAGAATAGGACTGGAGTGAAGTTTTGAATTTCTAGTTTTTTTTTCTTCCCCCATCTTTACGGAAGCATGATTGACAAAAATTGTGTATACATAGTGTGCACAACGTATTTTTTAAAAGGTGTGTTTTTTAAGTTGGAGAAAAAGACAGCAAAGGAGTCAAGTTCTGATTTCTCAGACAATGCCAATAACTTTCCATATTTAATTTTGCTTATTTAAATAAAAAA
This sequence comes from Manis pentadactyla, assembly GCF_030020395.1. NCBI lineage: Eukaryota > Metazoa > Chordata > Mammalia > Pholidota > Manidae > Manis > Manis pentadactyla. The sequence continues at coordinate 100,908,322 of NC_080038.1, read as the reverse complement.
TGCTAAACATCCCAATAGCAACAAAAACAATAACATAAACCCAACTAAGTGCAAAGCCCCATGCCAGGAGATGAAATTGATTAAATGGGCCCCCTCTCCCTGTTATTCTCTATAATAGCACTTATCTATTTCTGCCATAGCACACATCAAAATCTGTAAGCATCTTGTTTATTTTTCCTGCTTTCTTATTTACTACCTGTCTCCCTTCCAGTAGAATGTCAGATCCACAAATGCAGGGATTATCGGCTGTTGTGTTCCCCACTGTATATATTCCTGTGTCTGGACATAGCAGGCATTCATTAAACACTTACTTGAATGTATGGATGAGTGAATGAATGAATGGTGGTGCTCACTGAGCAGGCAGAGCAAACCCTTAGGAGGCACTCAATGCACTAGTGTGAGAGATCCTGTGTCCTCTAATCCCCACCTATCTCCCCAGCCTCATAACCTGCTCTCTCCCTGGCCTTTCAACTCTTCTTACACATTGTGCTCTTCCTACCTCAAGGTGTCATATGTGCAGTTCATTTACTTAGGATGCTTTTCCTTGTCTTAGCAACCTCTCATCCTTCAATTCCCATTCTAAAAGGTACCTACGTGAGACCTCCTTGACCAACCCCTCCAAACAGTCTCCCACTTCAACCCTAACTTGTTATTCCTTACTGTACCCTGTTCATTTCCTTCAAGGCACTTTGTTTTTGGATAATTTGTAATTTCATATATATTTACTTCTTTATTATCTCCACACACACACATCATGATATCCATGAGGACTGGGACTGTGTCTTTTTTGCTCAATTCTGTATCTCTAGCACCCTACACAATTTTTGGTAGACTTGAGTAAGGAAATGAATAAATTAATTACTATTATTCCTTCCCCCATCCTTTAATGTGTAGACATGCCATCCTGAGGTCTGGTGTTTTTATGATATTCTAGGCATGGCTATGTGCTCTCAGCTCACACAAGAGGAAACCTTGGGTTAGGAAAGTCTTGATAACCCCAGTTACTATTCAACAATTTGAAATGAAGATTACAAAAATAATTTATTTTGAAAGGAAGAAATATAAGGAAGGGATACACATTTGTTTCCATTTCTTATGTGCAAAGTAGTTTGGGTTCAAATTGGACTTTATAAATACACTATACTTACAGCAACACAGTATACCATGTTATTTTTGTCACAAGCAGCGAGTTCCCACTTCGGTACCACAGAGTCCTTTGGGATTTTGACTGGGCCTAGTAAGGCATTTTAATTGGGTCACCTTGGATTAGTTGTTATCCTGAGCTGGGCTCAATTCTTCCTCATGCTGGGCTGAGGGGCAGGGCTTGTATACGCTTCTGTTCAGGCCTCCTATGCCAGCACTAGCTGTCTCCTCCCGCTCTTGATTCTTTATCCTCCCACCTGTTCTGGGAGTCTCTAACACTCCATGACTTTGAGCAGCTGTTGTCTCTGCCTCTGAATCAGGCATGTGTCCAACATGGGGTTTATATAACTAGGCCCTGGGAGGGATTTTTCCCAAGAAGAAATACCTCAAATATTTTATTTACTTTAGCATATATCTTTGCTGCCTTCCTATCCTTCCTAGTAAGTGTCATGACTCTAAACTTTCTGGAGTCATGTTTATAAATGCAGCAGATGTGTGTACTACATATAGACTTTGCTGATTTGCAGCTCCTGGCACCGCTCATTGTCTTTACCAGACATTCAGTAAGTATTGTTTAATTGAAATGAATCAAATCTGAAAGCTTATTGGTGTCATTACAGGAGGTAGAAACCAAAAGGACTGTCTTCCTCGTAAGGAAACATCTTCATCCCTTTGATATTTTAAGAACTACATCTGTGTAGGCAACATACCTAGGTGATGGGTAGATTATGATTTGAGACTACTTCCTAATTGCTGCCCTTTCCTCTATCAATAACAGGAAGGGTCATTTAGCAAATGTGTGATTGAGTTTCTGAATCAGTCACTGTAGAAAGCATCTAAAGTAATATGTATAAAGAGTCATCACAACTAGATGTTGGAGGTTTGGAATATTTCAATTAGGATTCTGGTTTAAAATATTGAAAAATATGCTTTCAGTATATACAGATTTTAAAAAGTATATGAGAAAATTGAAAATAAGAACCAAATAGAACATTTTAGTTAATGTTACAACAGAAAGCAAAAACTGAATTATACAGCAACATCTAGGTTTCTCTATTTTCAAAAAGTAGTATCAAAATGAAGGAAGCAATAATATTTAAAAGGGAAGAAAAGATAAAATATTTTATGCCCTAAATAAATTGAACTATCAAGGATTTCCAAAGGCCTAAAGTTTCTTAAATATAGGCACTAGTGCTCTAAAATTTGTTTGAGTTATAAAACCTCCCCAGTTCTAGATTCCAGAGATACAAATAAATATGGTAGCCTTCCATTTCTCTGCTGAGACTGAATTTCATTAATTCTTAGCTTTATTTTCATTCCTGGGTCATCACGTTGCTAACCCAGATTTACTTTGCCTAAGTGCCGTCTGCTTTGATAATCTCAGAAGCCATTCCTCTTGCAGAGTTCCTGACAGCAGCAGCCAGCTCGGTCTGAGACCCTTCCTATTTCCAGGGGGCATTTGATTCCACCTCCGCCTTGCATGTTCTGCTCCTTCCATTCACCTCTGCAATGAAAAGGAGCTTTAGTCACCTTATATTTGCATTTAGCAAATGATACCAACCAATAGCATTTACAATTTCCAACATACATACATGAAAGAAAAAGCAGAAAGGATTTAAAGCAGAGTTCCAAGATTTAGTCAATACTTTTGGTATAATCTCCTGATGTAGGTACTTTAGGGGTTCCTCATATATAAAATTAGCCATTCATGCCTAGCCCTCATTAATTTTCTTACTCCCAAGATCACTATGATTTATGTAAAATGAGTGCAAAAAGGTCAGTTGCCTTGAGAATTCAGATCTGGTTGGAGACTTGGAAATTAGGTGAACTGTACTTGGCTTCCTCCCCTACCCCACTAACCTCCCAAATGTATTTTGCTATCCCTTGAGGCAGTCTGATGGACTAAATAGAGACACACTGTGCCCCCAAAGACAGAAACTCAAGGACATACCCAGAAATATCTTCATCTAAAATGAAAGCCATGCTAGCTTCCCTAAGGGCAGCTTTGGAATATAAAACATAAGATTAGGATAAGAATCCTGGAGTCTTACCCTAAATCTCACTTTTCATCACAGCAATTTTCACCACTTGGCACTTGGTCTAGTGCTATGCAAATTCTAAATAAAAAGGGGATACATATATTAGTATCCTGATTAGTATACGTAAATTAGTATACTGATCGAAAATTGTGAAAATGAAAATGAGCTTCAAGTTATAAATGAGTTGTAGCTGGACCTCAACATGGGCAGAATGCTGAATGTTCAGGAGAGAAACAAATGGAATTTCTATTATTTAGCTCCAGGGACAACATGAAAGTATTTAATCAGTCTGGCAGATGAAAGATACTGCAGGCATCTCTCGTTGTCAAGAGATATGATTCAGAGACTATACTTCTAAAATTTGGTGACAGAAAACAGCGGTTTTCAAAATTTATTATGCTTCAGAATAAATTGTCATACTCGATAAAATGCAAAATTTTGGCCCCTTACCAAAGAGAGTCTCATTCAGTGGAGCTGGTGTTGGTGTAAGAATCTACATTTTAATGAAGAAAGGAAGTTGACCACAGACTACCTTTGGTAGCTACTGAACTCTGCCATTGTAGCATGTAAGTAGGTATAGATCCAATACCTAAACAAATGGGAGTGACTGTGTTCCAATAAAACTATTTTTTCAAAAGCAGATCTAAAGCTGGATTTGACCCACGGGCCATACATAGTAAGCATTATTTTCAGACCCTGACCCCTAGCCTCAGTAATTCACTCTTTTTACAAATCTAAAACTTCTAACCTCATGATTCTTTTGGAGCTGGTATACAGTTTATGTTAGAGAGGAGAATCTATTGGTCAACAGTGATATTGAAGCCCTGTTCCATTTACTGTTGTAAATATGAATAAAGGGGAAAACAAATTCCTTGAGTTGGGTACACAAAATAAAAAATTCTCCTGACCCATTTTTCCAGAAAATCTTCCTGGCTTAATGAAACCCAATATCCAGTTAGCCAACACATTCTCTTGCTTATGTTTTCTCCATGATACACACTGATAGTTCTGCACCCTTCTATGACAGTAGAATGGGGCAACAGTATTGAATAAGATAATTTTAATAGATAAAGGATGGAATATACTTGGCATTCATGCTTGCATTTCCATCTCTTATACCCATGGCATATTTTGCCAACCTTTTATAGTACTCTTTTCTTCTGAGTACACATATGGCCACAAACCTTTCTCAAAAAATCCATCTATTACCAACCGACCAAAATTGACATGTGAGATGAAATTTATGTGTTATCCCTTAATAAACTGGCCTTGTTATGTGCTATTTTTGTTATCTGTGGTTACTCTATTTGGGGGCCCATAATATTACTTCTACTATATTTTAATTGTGAGCCTTACTTGAGGGAGTTCCGTAGTCCATATTTTGACTGGTTGTCATTGTTTTCCTGTTAGAGCGTAAGTATTTTAAATTCATGGACTGTATGCCTAGTTCATCATGTTAGACCCTGAGATCATTCCAGAAACACTTGTTGCCGGGTTTATACAGCAACTTTTCTCATTGGAATGTCAATGGTCATGCCTATGATATCATTAGTGTTCTGAAAACTCCTGCTAATAGTTAATTCAAGGACATTTGAAACCATAAATGCTGATGTTATTAGCAATTTGGAGATTGAAGACTTGTCTGATTTTTCGTCAGATATCTGTGAACTACAGCATAATCTTAGATAACATTTTAGATCAATTTGGGTTAATATTTACTATTAAAGAATTGTTTAGCTACATAAACAAAATGTTCACTTACTAAGTACAGTACAATTTATAGCATTAAATAGACTCAGTTGCATAGCATAGTACTGACTGCAAAGTCATTATGTCATATGCTAGATGTTTCAGTAAACCATATTTAGTGAAACTTGAAGAAAAATTACCATTTAACAAAGCAGGCAGTTTTCAAAACATTTTCAATTTCATCCTGGTAATATAGCTCATGTAATGTGACTGTATCTAAATATATACTGACACGGTAGTAAGTGTTTTACTGTTGGTAGGATTGGTTGTAAAGAAGCCTTGGCCAGACACTCACATTGAATAGGATGAAAAACTAAGTACAGAGGACTAATACAGTCCTACTAGGTAGCTTGCCCTTCAGTTCTTAGGATAGGACAACTGATAAATGGAACTTTTCCAGTGGTATGTGGCCTGAGAGGTAATCTCTATCAGAGCTTTTTACCTAGAAATTTTGATGAAGTTTCAAACACCAAAATGAAACAGATGGATAGTGGCATCCCTTTATATCTAGTAGTGGGTGTTTCAGCACCAGAAACTCATTTACAGGCAAACCACAGTCTTCAGGCTTACCTGTAGGCCCATGCTAGACTTGAGGGAACATCTTACCTCTGATACTTCCAAATCTCCATAGCAGGATCTGATTGTGTCTATTTTTAACTAGCTTGTTTTTCTTAAAATATGAAAAATCTCTTCTTGCTACTTGCAACAAAACTCAACAGAGTTATGCAAAGGGAGGGCATTTTTTAAGAGGCTCTACGGAGAGCCATCTCCAGAAATAACATGTTCCCTACCTCTATAGTTGTGATGTCTGTCTTTGAGACAGATAAGAACCTGTCTGCTCCAGGTATTCTCTCGTCTTGACACTTATCAAGAACATACAGGAAGTAGGAGAGTTCATGAGTGAATGCAGGAGAATGAAAGATAGGGAATTCAAGTGGAAATTACAGGGAGAGAATAGACAGTGGAAAAAGAATGTTGGTGCAAAGGGGAACTTGTAAAAGAAAGTGGAGTTAAGAAATCTGTGATGAGAGATTTGAATATATTGCAGGAAATCAGATCCAGATCTTTTTTTTACATGCTCTGGCCAAAACTTTGACCAGGCTTGTAAACTGGGTTCAGTTTACCAAACCAAGAACCCTCATGTTCCAAGGTTTAATAAACTGGGTTCAGTTTACCAAACCAAGAACCCTCATGTTCCAAGGTTTAAGTAAGCCAAACCAGCCCCCAGCAAATTTTGGTAGTAGATTCAGTGTCCTCAGCCTGCATTTTATGTACTTATGTTCCTACCATAACTGTCATATCTGGTTTCCAGTATCCTCCCAAGGTCTTCAACCCCTCCTTCTGAAAAATCACAACATCTGGGAGAGATTTGGGGAGTTCACTCACTCCAAAGTGTTAATGATGGCTGAGAAGGTTCAATGCATTTCCTTTCCCAGGGCAATGTATCTTGGGTCCAAGAAATGACCTATTTGAGCAATTTTGGATATCCCTCAGTTACATGGGAGAGTTATTGGTGTTGTAGTCAGCCTTCTTACTGTCCTTGAAATCACAGTTCATGTATGCATCTGGCCACTTATAAAGTCTGCCCTATAGTTGGCCTTGGGAATACAGGCAGGAAAGTTGGGAGAAGCTAGTTCTCCCAGTGTTTGACTCAGCGCTGCTACTAAACTCTTTTTTTTCTTTGCTTTTGTTTGATTCACTTTGAATTTAGTTTTCTTAAAATCAAACTATGATAAGAATGCTAGAGAGTCCTGAAAGGCTTAGCCCAAAATTTTCCAGAAAAACAATGTGTATTTTATTTTTTATACAAGGTTATTCGGGGAGTGGGATGGGGGAGCATTCAGAGAGTTCAGAGCAAACCCTAGGATAAGACACCAATTATAAAGTGTCAGCCAGGCCTTAGAGAAGCCACTTATCACACCCAGGGGGCTCATTGCTAAATCAAAAGACCAATTTGTTGTTTTTAACCCAAACCAATTTCTCATCAAGTCATTTTATCTATCCAAACAATTATCTGGCAGTGGGTGTAATGATTGATTTTTTTTTTGTCTTGGTAACAGATGGGAAACTAATACTTACAATGTTATAGACTATGTCTGAGCATGAATCTTTAGATAAACTTGAATTTTAACATACAAAGCTATTCTTGTTTTTAAAAAATCGTCTACTAATTGGTAGAAAAGATATACTTTGATTAGCTTTTTTATTACTTTCCTCATATTTCACAGTCTAATATTCTAGTCCAACCATACTTATTTATGAAATTGACACACATGCCTATTGCTGAGCACAATATAGTAACTATCAATGTGTTTCTTTTCCCCAAAGTGACTATATTTGAACCTAGTGAGAACTGAAAATCTTCAACTTGGTTGGTCCTATTTCTCTTAGCTTATTAAAACTACTTGCCAGCCATGTGGTAGGAACCCCTAGTTAACTTTCCCGGGGCAAAATAAGGCAACATAATTAAATGCTTCTATTAGTTACTGCATCTAAAAAGTTAGGAAATTGGGTAGGATGAATATAAGATACCATAAATATGTCCTCTAATATTCCTTCAAGCCCTAAACATCTATGACTCTGCTTAGATTTGGTTCCATAACAATAACACCTTACATCTGATAGGACTTTCTAATTTACTTACATGAGCTTAATTGATCCTTGGAATTACCCTATTATTTATATATTTACTGAGTTCCTCCCAAGTGTCTTCAGTGTTACTAGGTTCTGAGAATATAAAGCTGAAGTAGACAGTCCAGATTAGTATCCCTATTTAAGAGAGGGAGAATCAGAAACTTAAAGAAATTTAGTGGTTTAACAAAGTTGTAGAACTGGGACAAAATTGCAGTTTATTTTTATTTTTTATCTTTTATTATTTTTTTTTTTGGGGGGGGTGAAAGGGTTTATGCCCAACTTTATTCCCATGGTGGCAGGTCAATCACTAGAAGCCCATCCACTCAGAGCAAGTCTGTATGCAGCAAGCCAGTTTCTGCTTCTGGGCCTCTCAGCCTCTACAGCTGTCCTCTGGGCCTCTCTACCCCATAGAGGTCTTAGTCTCTGTCCTTGGGGCTGCCACCACTCTAGTCTCTGCTCCTCTGCAGCTGTGGAGCCATGCCACCGTGTCACCCAGAGCATTGGGAAGAGCTCTTTTTATTTTGGTATCATTAATGTACAATTGCATGAGCAACATTATGGTTAGTAGACTCCCCCCACTATCAAGTCACCACCACATACCACAATACAGTCACTGTCCATCAGCGTAGTAACATGCTATAGAATCACTACTTGTCTTCTCTGTGCTATACTGCCTTCACCATGCCTCCCCCCCTACATTATGTGTGCTTATCATAATGCCCCTTTTTCCCCCTTATCCATTCCTTCCCACCCATCCTCCCCAGTCCCTTTCCCTTTCGTAACTATTATTCCATTCTTGGGTTCTGTGAGTCTGCTGCTGTTTTGTTCCTTCAGTTTTTTCTCTGTTCTTATACTCCACAGATGACTGAAATCATTTTATACTTGTCTTCTCCACCTGGCTTATTTCACTGAGCATAATACCCTCTAGCTCCATCCATGTTGTTGCAAATGGTAGGATTTGTTTCCTTCTTATGGTTGAATAATATTCCATTGTGTATATATACCACATCTTTATCCAGTCATCTATTAATGGGCAGTTAGGCTACTATAAATAGTGCAGCGATAAACACAGGGGTGCATATGTCTTTTTTAAACTGGGCTCCTGCATTCATAGGGTAAATTCCTAGGAGTGGAATTCCTGGGTCAAATGGTATTTCTATTTTGAGTTTATTGAGGAACCTCCATACTCCTTTCCACAATGGTTGAACTAGTTTACATTCCCTCCAGCAGTGTAGGAGGGTACACCTTTCTCCACATCCTTGACAACATTTGTTGTTGTTTATCTTTTGGATGGTGGCGATCCTTACTGGTGTGAGGTGATATCTCATTGTGGTTTCAATTTGCATTTCCCTGATGATTAGCGATGTGGAGCATCTTTTCATGTGCCTGCTGGCCATCTAAATTTCTTGTTTGGAGAAGTGTCTGTTCAGATCCTCTGCCCATTTTTTAATTGGATTATTTGCTTTTTCTTTGTTGAGGTGTGTGAGCTCTTTATGTATTTTGGATGTCAACCCTTTATCAGATCTGTCATTTATGAATACATTCTCCCATACTGTGGGATGCCTTTTGTTCTATTGACAGTGTCCTTTTCTGTACAGAAGCTTTTCAGCTTGATATAGTCCCACTTGTTCATTTTTGCTTTTGTTTCCCTTGCCCAGGGAGATATGTTCATGAAGAAGTTGCTCTTGTTTATGTCCAAGAAATTTTTGCCTGTGTTTTTTTCTAAGAGTTTTATGGTTTCATGACTTACATTCAGGTCTTTGATCCATTTTGAATTTACTTTTGTGTATGGGGTTAGACAATGATCCAGTTTCATTCTCTTACATGTAGCTGTCCAGTTTTGCCAACACCAGCTGTTGAAGAGGCTGTCATTTCCCCATTGTATATCCATGGCTCCTTTATCATATATTAAAATTGACCATATATGTTTGGGCTAATATCTGGACTGTATTCTGTTCCACTGGTCTGTGGGTCTGTTCTAGTGCCAGTACCAAATTGTGTTGATTACTGTGGCTTTGTAGCAGAGCTTGACGTTGGGAAGCAAGATCCCCCGTGCTTGATTCTTCCTTCTCAGGATTGCTTTGGCTGTTCAGGGTCTTTTGTGGTTCCACATGAATTTTTGAACTATTTGTTCCAGTTTGTTGAAGAATGCTATTGGTATTTTCTTAGGGATTGCATTGAATTTGTAGATTGCTTTGGGCGGGATGGCCATTTTGACAATATTAATTCTTCCTAGCCAAGAGCATGGGGTGAATTTCCATAAAGAGTATCTTGTAGTTTTCAGGGTATAGGTCTTTCACTTCCTTGGTTAGGTTTATTCCTAGGTATTTTATTCTTTTTGATGCAATTGTGAATTGAATTGTTTTCTTGATTTCTCTTTCTGCTAGTTCATCGTTAGTGTATAGCAAAGCAGCACATTTCTCTGTATTAATTTTGGATCCTGCAACTTTGCTAAATTCAGATATTAGTTCTAGGAGTTTTGGAGTGGAGTCTTTAGGGTTTTTTTATGTACAATATCATGTCATCTGCAAATAGTGACAGTTTGACTTCTTCTTTACCAATCTGGATTCCTTGTATTTCTTTGTTTTGTCTGATTGCTGTGGCTAGGACCTCCAGTACTATGTTAAATAACAGTGGGGAGAGTGGGCATCCCTGTCTTGTTCCCAAGTCAGAGGAAAAGCTTTCCGCTTCTCACTGTTAAGTATGATGTTCACTATGGGTTTCTCATATATGGCCTTTATTATGTTGAGGTACTTGCCCTCTAAACCCATTTTGTTGACAGGATTTATCATGAATGGATGTTGAATTTTGTCGAATGCTTTTTCAGTGTCTAGATGATCATGTGGTTTTTGTCCTTCTTTTTGTTGATGTGGTGGATGATATTGATGGATTTTTGAATGTTGTACCATCCTTGTATCCCTGGGATGAATCCCACTTGATCATGGTCTGTGATCCTCTTGATGTATTTTTGAATTCGGTTTGCTAATATTTTGTTGAGTATTTTTGCATCTACGTTCATCAGGGATATTGGTGTGTAGTTTTCTTTTTTTGTGGTATCTATGTCTGGTTTTGGTATTAGAGTGATGCTGGCTTCATAGAATGAGTTTGGAAGTATTCCCGCCTCTTCTATTTTTTGGAAAACTTTAAGGACAATGGGTATTATGTCTTCTCTATATGTCTGATAAAATTCAGCGGTGAATCCATCTGGCACGGCAGTTTTGTTCTTGGATAGTTTTTTGATTTCAACTCAATTTCGTTACTGGTAATTGATCTGTTTAGATTTTGTGTTTCTTCCTTGGTCAGCCATGAAAGGTTGTATTTTTCTAGGAAGTTGTCCATTTCTCCTAGGTTTTACAGCTTCTTAGCATATAGGTTTTCATAGTTTGTATTTCTGTGGGGTCCATCATGATTTTTCCCTTCTCGTTTCTGATTCTGTTGATGTGTGTTGACTCTTTTTCTCTTAATAAGTCTAGCTAGAGGCTTATCTATTTTGTTTATTTTCTCAAAGAACCAGCTCTTGGTTTCATTGATTTTTTTTCTATTGTTTTATTCTTCTCAGTTTTATTTATTTCTTCTCTGATCGTTATTATGTCCCTCCATCTGCTGACCTTAGGCCTCATTTGTTCTTCTTTTTCCAATTTCGATAATTGTGACATTAGACTAGTCATTTGGGATTGTTCTTCCTTCTTTAAATATGCCTGGATTGCTGTATACTTTCCTCTTAAGACTGCTTTTGCTGCGTTCCACAGAAGTTGGGGCTTTGTGTTGTTGTTGTCATTTATTTTCATATATTGCTGGATCTCCATTTTAATTTGGTCATTGATCAATTGATTACTTAGGAGCATGTTGTTAAGCCTCCATGTGTTTGTGAGCCTTTTTGCTTTCTTTGTACAATTTGTTTCTAGTTTTATACCTCTGTGGTCTGAAAAGTTGGTTGGTAGGATTTCAGTCTTTTGGAATTTACTGAGGCTCTTTTTGTGGCCTAGTATGTGGTCTATTCTGGAGAATGTTCCATGTGCACTTGAGAAGAATATGTATCCTGTTGCTTTTGGATGTAGAGTTCTATAGATGTCTATTAGGTCCATCTGTTCTAGTGTGTTGTTCAATGCCTCTGTGTCCTTACTTATTTTCTGTCTGGTGGATCTATCCTTTGGAGTGAGTGGCGTGTTGAAGTCTCCTAAAATGAATGCATTGCATTCTCTTTCCTCCTTAAGTTCTGTTAGTATTTGTTTCACATATGTTGGTGCTCCTGTGTTGGGTGTATATGTATTTATAATGTTTATATCCTCTTGTTGTACTGAGCCCTTTATCATTATGTAATGTCCTTCTTTATCTCTTGTTACTTTCTTTGTTTTGAAGTCTATTTTGTCTGATACTAGTGTTGCAACACCTGCTTTCTTCTCCCTGTTGTTTGCATGAAATATCTTTTTCCATCCCTTGACTTTTAGTCTGTGCATGTCTTTGGGTTTGAGGTGAGTTTCTTATAAGCAGCATATAGATGGGTCTTGCTTTTTTATCCATTCTATTACTCTGTGTCTTTTAATTGGTGCATTCAGTCCATTTACATTTAGGAGGATTATTGAAAGATATGTCGTTATTGCCATTGCAGACTTTAGATTCGTGGTTACCAAAGGTTCAAGGTTAGCTTGTTTACTACCTTACTGTCTAACTTAACTCACTTATTGAGCTATTATAAACACAGTCTGATGATTATTTCTCTCCCTTCTTATTCCTCCTTCTCCATTCTTCATATGTTGGGTGTTTTGTTCTGTGCTCTTTTTAGGAGTGCTCCCATCTAGAGCAGTCCCTCTAAAATACCCTGTAGAGGTGGTTTGTGGGAGGCAAATTCCCTCAACTTTTGCTTCTCTGGGAATTGTTTAATCCCTCCTTCATATTTAAATGATAATCATGCTGGATACAGTATCCTTGGTTCAAGCCCCTTCTGTTTCATTGCATTAAATATATCATGCCATTCTCTTCTGGCCTGTAAGGTTTCTGTTGAGAAGTCTGATGATAGCCTGATGGGTTTTACTTTGTAGGTGACCTTTTTTCTCTCTCTGGCTGCCTTTAATACTCTGTCCTTGTCCTTGATCTTTGCCATTTTAATTATTATGTGTCTTTGTGTTGTCCTCTTTGAGTCCTGTCTCTCGGGAGTTCTGTGCGCTTCTGTAGTCTGAGCAACTATTTCCTCCCCCAGTTTGGGGAAGTTTTCAGCAATTATTTCTTCAGACACTTTCTATCCCTTTTTCTCTCTCTTCTTCTTCTGGTACCCCTATAATGTGGATATTGTTCCTTTTGGATTGGTCACACAGTTCTCTTAACATTGTTTCATTCCTGGAGATCCTTTTATCTCTCTCTGCATCAGCTTCTATGCATTCCTGTTCTCTGGTTTCTATTCCATCAATGGCCTCTTGCATCTTATCCATTCTGCTGATAAATCCTTCCAGATGTTGTTTCAGTTCTGTAATCTCCCTCCGGACGTTGTCCCTTAGCTCTTGTATATTTCTCTGCAGCTCCGTCAGCATGTTTATCATTTTTATTTTGAATTCCTTTTCAGGAAGACTGGTTAGGTCTATCTCCTCAGGGGTTGTGATTTTGGTCTTATTATCAAATTTTTCTGCCTTTTCATGGCGATAGAGATAATTTGCAGAGCTGGCGCAAGTGATGGCTGGGAAAACGTCCCTTCTTGTTGGTTTGTGGCCTTCCTCTCCTGGGAGAACAGCGACCTCTAGCGGCTTGTGCTGGGCAGCTGCCCACAGACAAGGCTTCTGATTCTTGCCCAGCCACTATGGAGTTTAGCTCCGTAGTTGCTGTGGGTGTGGCCTCCCTCGGGCCTGCTGCTCTGATATTGCGGAGCCGCGTAGGAGGGGAAACGGCCGGGAGGCTGTTTATCTCCTTGAGGGGCCTCCGAGCTGCCCTGCTGTCCAGGGCTTTAGGGTGCCCAGAGTTCCCCGGGATTCCCAGCTGCTGGGCTAAGTGTCCTGAGACACTTCCGTCCAGCTGTGGGGTCCCTGTCCCTTTAAGACTTTCAAAAAGCACTTGCTTTTCTTTCTCCCAGGGGCGCCGGCTGCGGGGATCCACTCACAGGTCTTACTGTCCTTTTTCCCTAGTATCCAGCACCCCGTGCATGCACTGTGTCTGCGCTCTGGTGCGGATGGCCAGGGCTGGGTGTTTAGCAGTCCTGGGCTCCCTCTCCCTCCCCGCTCTGACTCCTCTCCTCCTGCCTGGAGCTGGGGTGAGGGGCACTCAGGTCCCTCCAGGCTGAGGCTTGTATCTTACCCATTTTGTGAGGCACTGGGTTCTCGCAGGTGTGGATGTAGTCTGGCTCTTGTCCTGTGTCTTCTGGTTTCTCTTTTAGGAAGAGTTGTATTTGTTGTATTTTCAAAAATATATGTGGTTTGGGGAGGAGATTTCCGCTGCTCTACTCATGCCGCCATCTTGGCTCCCCCTCCCATTTCTTAATATCCAGTACACCATGCAATATTTGTCTGTGCTCCTGGTACAGATTACTAGGGTTGGTTATTTGGCTGTCCTGTGCTTCCACTCCCTTCCCACTCTGTTTCTTTTCCTCCCACCAATGAGCTGGGGTGCAGGAGTGCTCGGGTTCCGCCTGGCCATGGCTTTGTATCTTACCCTTTTCGTGAGATGCTGAGTTCTTGGAGATGTAGAGTTGGCCTGGCTGTTGTGCTGTATCTTCTGGTCTCTCTTTTAGGTTTAGTTGTATTTGCTGTATTTTCAAAACACATGTGGTTTTGGGAAGAGATTTCTGCCATCCTACTTATGCCGCAATCTTGAGAAAATCCTGCAGTTTATTTTTACTTAATCTCTTGATACTTCCATTCTGTCTCTTGTGTACAAGTAAATGGGCCAACATGAAATGCAAAAATTAATGATATGTGTATTGCACCAAAAATATCATCCATAAAAGAAAATATTGATAAATTGGACTTGATCAAAACTTAAAACTGCTTTGTGAAAGACACTGCTAAAAGAATGAAAAGACAAGTCACTGAGGGGGAGCAAATACTTGCAAATCACAATATATAATAAATTATTTGAATCCAGAATATAAAAAACTCTCAAAACTCAATAATGAAAAAAAAAACAGTTAAAAGTAGTTGAACAGACACTTAACCAAAGACGATTTACAGATGGTTAATAGCCACATGGAAATGCAAATTAAACCACACTGAGCCACCATTACGTACCTATTAAAATAGCTATCATTAAAAACATGACAATACCAAGTGATAACAGGGACGTGGAACAGCTGGAACTTTCATGCACTCCTCGGGGGAGTGGATGATTGTACAGTTACTCTGGAAGATGGCCTGGCAGTTTCTTATAAAGTTAAACATACACTTACCATATGACCCAACAATCTTAAAGTGAAAATTTATGTTTGCACTAAAAATCTGTACAGAAGTATTTATAGCAGTATTTATACACAAATATTTATGGCTATTCATAAGTGCCAAAAACTGAAAACAGCCCAAATGCCTTTCAATAAGTGAATGGATAAAGCAACTGTAGTGTATCCATACAATGAAATGGTATGACACAATGAAAAGGAATGAACCACGAATACATGCAACAGTATGAATGAATCTCAAATGCATTACGTATGGTGAAAGAAACCAGATGCAGAAAATTATACACTGTATAATCCCATTTAGACAGCATTCTTGAAAAGGCAAAACTATGTGGAGAGAAAAGAGATAAGTGGTCACCAAGGGGTTAAGGATGAGGAAAGAGACTGACTTCAAAGGGGAAACACCAGATAAATCTTTGGGGTGTTTGAACTGTTTTGTATCCCATATATGGTGGTTACAGTAGTCTATGCATGTGTTAACACTCATAGAATTGTAAATGCAAAAATGTTAGTAACTATTACATATTAATCCTCAGAGTTAAATTCACCCTGCTCCAAATTTTAGTAAAGTTTGAATTCAGCACTACACACTTCTGTAATCTTACCAGCAACTCCTCTAGGAAACTTGTCTCTAGTTCCTTCTCTCAGCTTTCAGGATATGATCTGATGAATCAGTTCACACAAACATTCAAATAACTACTAACAGTTTCACATGTTTCTTCAAATGGGGTCATTTTCATTTGAGCAGGTCACCCTAGTATTAAAGTAATGCATTTCATTGAGTGGGATTCCAGTAAGAAAAGGAGCCATTGTAGGAAGGTTATCCAGGGCAGCTTTCTATGCATTTCTGAAACTGAAGGATATTTGCTCAGCTGCTCATATTTTATTTTGGAGGTTGTGTAAGAATATGGCATAGTCTATGTGGTACTGTAGATGAGTGTATGTGTGTGTGTGTGTGTGTGTGTGTGTGTGTGTGTGTGTGTGTATGTATGTATGCATATAGCCCTCCTTCCCAAATACTGAATACACTTAGACCAGGAAAGGAAATCATAGTTGAAATGAAAATAAATGTTTTGAAATATTAACTTCTTAATAAAAGAAATCATGTAATTGATGATTTTCTTACATCAAAGTTCTGAAGCTATGTAAATTCATTATAAACACATGTATATATATACACACAAACATTTTTATTGTCACAACCAAGTATTTACAGTTGCATGTAAATTGCTCTTAAAAAGTTATGTAATAGGACCCTTTTTAGAGTCCTAAACTACAGAATGTTTAAAGTAAAGTCACCTGTAATTTATTTATTTATTTTTTGAAGCTACATTCATATGTCAGGTTTCCCTGAGGTGAGGTGTACCTGTGTAAGAATTGGGAAGTTTTTAATGCTTCAGAATTTATTACTTACTTCCCTTTTCATTCTTATTGACATCAAATGTAGGTAAACTATTTTACAAGCCATGCAAACATACAGTGAGTATCTGTATATCCATCATATAGATTCATGTTTGTTAGACCTCAGTAAAAGTAATGAAATGACCTCAGCAACATTCTGTGTCTGAAATTGGAATATTTTACCTATATTGATTTTCCTTTTCATGTCAAGTTTGAAAAATATTTCAGGTATACTTTGTGGGTACATTTGATCCCAATTATACTTTTTGTTACTATCCAAATCAGAGGAGCTGGAAACACAAGAATCACTAAAAATATGATAGGGTGTTTGCCTTACCCATCTAGAGGCAGGTTCTAGCAATTCCCAATCTTGG
This sequence comes from Manis pentadactyla, assembly GCF_030020395.1. Lineage (NCBI taxonomy): Eukaryota > Metazoa > Chordata > Mammalia > Pholidota > Manidae > Manis > Manis pentadactyla. Next base: position 100,891,610 of record NC_080038.1, on the reverse strand, counting down.
ATTGTATCTATTGAACCTTAGTATCACTGCCAATGCCATTTAAAAGCACTGCAACCCAGTATATTTCTTGAGGATAAAAGCAGTAAAACAGAAAACATTACAGTGGTTAAAGAAAACAGTGGAATGGCTGAATATTTACTCACATCCATTAACCTTCAATATGAATAAATTGGATTGAGAAAGAATGTTTTGCTTTCAGCATGACACGAGTAAATTAACGGTTTGATCAGAGTTTTCTATTAGAGTTTTCAAGTATGAGTTGGAGAGTTTGGTATCAGAGAGCTCAGTAAAGTCACTGAAGAAATTATTTCAACCTGAGAAAGAGAAGAACTTATCAGAACTAAAGGCCACAGCTAGCTTAAATATTTGCATTTCATCAAAATAAAATGGCTGTGATTTACTGTTTAAATATTGGCTCGTTGTTCTTCTGGGTATTCTAGGCCCTACCCCCCAACTTTAAGCTTCTTCCACCCTTCTTCCAGCCCCTCCAACTAGGGAAATGTCTGAGATTAAATGAAGATTTGAGCAATGCCAGAGAACTAATTACTTGAGAAATACTGAACTAGTTGGGACCAGATAAGAAGTATATGCCAGGGATTAAGGAGAGGCTTTGGCTAGAAACAAAGGAAAGACTGAGATGGTCTAAGACCTAAGATCCTTAAGCTGCCAGTTCCAGATAAGGTCAGGAATATTAAATCAGGAGAGAATTCGGGAAAAGAGGTAAAAGACAAAACTTGGTAATCCAAGGTAACAACTGTTGAAAACTCTGAGGGTGAATGTAGGAGGTGGGATAGGGATGGGGTGTCTGTGTGCATCAGAGAGAAGTGATGTGTTTGGAAAAATGAGTCATGAAGGTGTAGAATCCTTTGTGGTGCCCATACCTTGGACTAAATCGACATTATTGCAGCTTCTGCTCCTTTCAAATGGGCTGGTTTGTAGTGAACTCCAACAAAGTTGGCTTTACCTAAAATTGAGTCCTTCAACAGATCAGAGAGGCAAGATTGCATGGTATTGCTGTGGCATCCTTCTTCTCCCATTAGTCCTCAAGACACAAAAGACACAAAACTGGGAATAAGGAAGTTATATACTCAGGTTCAGGTCGAAAATGAGAATCCACTAGTGTCCTCTGTCTTGTCAGTGACCCACCTTTCTACTCTTACCTTGTTGCCATTTATGAGCTTGAACCCTACCTCTTCTGTGATCTTACCTTGGCTATTGACTCAGTTTTGTATGTTTATGACCTTGCTCCCTTTTTGCTGCATCTGTTTTACTTCAGATCCTGATTAGATTTTATATTTCTGAGGCTAAAAGCCCAACCACAAGTCCTAATTGCCCCTTGTATGAATGTTTGGGGATTTTTACTTGGACTGTGCTATGATTCCTATGAATCCTATGGTAGTGGCTCAGCCAAAAGTGTCCAAGATCCTCTCCTAGCAGTGTAACTTTGCTGAACAAGAAAAATGGGGGTAAGGAGAAGGATAGAAGTGAAATGATATTAAGGAGACATTACGGCAGCTCAGAGATCCTACTTAATATTTTGTATTTTATTTCACAGGGAACAAGCACCATTTTTTCTTATAAAATGTTTATTGGTCAGAGAAAAACATACTGCACAGGCTGGGTAATTGCTCTGGCCCAGAATAGTGTTATGCAGGTCTGGAAAGGAGCCAGGCCCAAGGAGGACAGAAAATATCAATGGGAATAGGATAGGAAATTGAAATCCAATATTAACATGCATGATAAAAAAAATCTGGTGACCTTAGCTGACCACTAAATTAAACCTGACTTAAAAGGTGGCTTGGGGCTTTAGGAACAAGAGTCCTCAGGTATATTTTCCTTTTGACAACTATTTGTGACTACAAAAATAAGTTGAGGAGTGTCAGGGTGAATGCCCTTACAGCTAAATTGAAACATATGGATTTATGTAGAGAAAGTCATAGACATTTACCTTTCAAAATAAACTCATATACCAAACCAGGAAACATCCCCCATAATGACAGCATATGAAAGGTTATCCCCTTAGAAAAGACATTCAGTTCTGAGTTACCTATACTATAGACCTTGAAAGTCTTTAGTCTTCATCTAGTGAAAAATGAAGATGTTTGACTTAGTGATAAATGATCTGCCCAAGAGTGTTTGCTTCCTTCTATTGCTGCCTCAATTGTATATTTAGTGGATTAGCTGTGATTGATGATAGCATTTTAAATGCTTGCTAGTTTTTCTGGTGAAAAGATGGCATATTTTAACTATATTAATAGTTTCAGGTTTAAGTGTAGCACTATGTATTTTTATAATCCTTCAATAGTGAAGCCATAGTTTATACAAATAGATTCGTTCTGTTTTTAGCCCAAGCAACTCTTGACAAAAGACATTATTTAAAGTAATGTTGCTCATCATTCTGTAAAATGTGAATGCTCAAAATCTGAAGGCTACATTGCTTTGATATGCACTAAGTTTGTACTTTTGAATGTCTGACAAAATCTGTACATACCACTAACAGTATCTTAAGTAGTTTGTACAGCTGGAGCCAAATGTGCTCCTGAGGGAAAAAAATATCACCAACCGTTTTAAATTTAAAATAAATAATAGAGCTAAAGGAATAGTTTTGTTCAAAAATGCCAACTTCTCTAAAAACTGGTTATGGAATATTCAAGCAATTTAAAGGTTTATTAATACAATTTATACAATGTAAAATGTTAGTAATTACAGTAGACTGTTGGGTGGCTTTTTTACCTTAGGCAATATTATTTGAAGTCTGGTATATATTAGAATTAGGGTGAGTACCCTAAAACTTTAGAAGAAATTATATCAATTGAATATTATTTTCTACTTGGTCTATTCCTCAGTGAAAAATAATAGTTTATACTCTTAGTAAATATCACTATGAGGGAGAAAATGCAGGGGTTTGCACATATTGACTCCTTCAGTATAACTACCCCATTGCAATATTGTGCTCTTTGAATGCCAACAGCTAAGTTCTGTAAATGGAGAAGAAAGAGAATTTAATTTGTCAAGAAGTTTATCAAGATAAAGAGATGGGGTTATCTCTCTGTAGTGCCAGATAATGAAGTATTTACTTAAACCTCTAGGCCTTGAAGAGAACTCTCAATATTTCTATTATTGAAAATGAACCTAGACATGGAGGTTCATATGTATTATGCTTGCAAGATTCAAGCCATTTTCTCATAATGACAGATAACATTGAAATGCGTATACTTAGTTTATTTAAGTCAAACTAAGATACAACAGGTTTCCAAAGATATGTAAATAGTCTAATGAATGCACTGGGAGCTAGATCTTATTTACAGGTAATAGCCTCCATTCTATTTTAGATCTGGGGTGTATTTTTGAATGTGAGTGTATGTAGTTGGTGTATATATATACACAGGTGTGTGAACATATTCAGATTTTTTAATATTTATTTCTGTAGAGGGTTTGTGGGGTACCTAATCAAGTACAGGGAAATAATAGGGCACTCAGAAGTGAGAGACAGAGTTCCTTTCTAAGTGATGTATATAATAGCACCTTGGTTGATCCATGCCGACTTAGGCTTGAAGTACATTCTTAATGCTATAATTGTTTTCCACACAAAGTATTTGACTTTTAGCATTCATAAGTAACAACTACAAAAATGGGCTCATTATTATGAATTAGGTTCTCATATGCCCTGGGTGCAAGAATGTGCAGTATTCTGGTCATAGGCCCAGGCAAACAAATTCATGTGGCACAAACTTTGTTTAATCATTCAGTATTACCCTCTACTACTATCCAAAAATGTTAACTTCCTAATAGCCCCAAACTTGGCAGCATATTTAAAAGATGTCTCTGAGGACTTAATAATGTGTGTAACTGTTGAATCACTGTGTTATATACTTGAAACCAATATAATGTTGTATATCAGCTATACTCAAATAAATAAATGTTTTTTAAAAAGCTGTCTCTGGCTTCTAATGGCCCTGAATGATACCAGCTTCCCATCTACTGTATGATTATAGTTTTCAGTTCTAACAGAAGCATACATAAAGCTCTGCCTGCATTTCCATTATTAACACACCTACCTTTGTCATATTTCCCCATCTGAGCCTCCTAATAATGTGCAGCAGAAGCTTGAGACAGGCTGTTTAGGCATAAGCTCATATGCTGGGCCCCTTCTCCTTTAAGGGAGGACCAAGAGTCTTCATTTCAAAGGGCAGATCAGAACCTATGAGCACTTCATATATAGTATCTTCATTGGATTGGCAATTTAAACCTATTTGAATGGTTTCTAATTCAGTCTAACAGCCAATCAATAACCAGTTACATCTATAAATCAGTGGTAAAGTTAGACTTTGCTTGTCTGAAGGCTAGCTTATCCTCAACTATCCTCATGGAGTACCTCATAATGGAGTACTTTATAAATAATGAAGACCTCTGAGAGCAAGAAGCAAAAAAACGATTTGCATTGAAGTTTTGGTGTGTTTCTGGAAATTTTCCAAGAATGATGTGAGGAAAATCAACTTCAGATAATATGGAATACTAATCTCTTCTGTTTGAGTAAACCTTTCCAGAACACATTCACACATATCTGTGTACTTGATGTCAATAACAACCTTACGGGGAAAGTAGGACAGGCATTGTGATTCCCATTTTACAGATAAGGAAATTTAACAAACTTTGTCAAGGATACATAGACATCAATGATTCAATCCTCATTCTCTGATTTTTTGTACTTCTCTGTTAGAATTATGGTAGTGTTTTGTTTTTGTTTTTTTTCTTAGTGAGATGGATTAATTAATGACATTGCTCATTTGTATCTCTGAGTCCTTTCCCAGTGTGTTCTCTTGCCTAGCTTGCCTAGAATGTCTCCTTCCTTTTCTCCTATAGGCCTTGTTCAAATCTCACCTACTCTGTGAAACCTTCTTTCATTATTCATGAATCCCTCTCTTATCAGAACTTAAACGGAACTTCTAGTTTATACTGTAAAACCTAGCATTTAATTTTTACTGTCTTATATTTTGTCCAAATTGCACTATGGGAATGAATCAGGAACTGCTCTCTTTGTACCAGTGGCCTTTAAACATCTACATCCCTTGACCTTTCCCCTCCCATGGGCTTTTCTGACGATCCTGTGCCCAGAATTATCCCTTTATAGGAAAAGTGTCAGATGTATCTTTTTATTAGTCCTTTTGCCTGTCAGATGGTGATAATAACTACTATTTTATAGGACTGCGAGGGTTGAACGAGAATGAATGCAAAAGTGCCTGTTACTGTTTCTGGCACATGGTAGGTACTAGTGTATAATGCAGGCATTAAAGTATTAAAAGGAGTGAGAGGAAGGAAAGACAGTAAAGTTTTAAGTCATTTTTAGCCTTCTTAGTGATTTCCTTTGGCTTTAGTCGTGCCTTCATTTCCACCATTCCCTCTGTGAACATCTGTGCTTTGATTACATAAACATTCTTGTTTCCCAGATTAGTCTATCCATAATAACGTCTGTGAAAAGATGAGGTATGTGTGTAAGCATAATCTCTATAAAGAGAGGTTAAAACCACTTCTGCATACATATTGTCTACAGGTACTCATGTCATCCAGTCCAATTTAATGCTGCCTTTGTGTGTGTGCTGAGTGAAAGATACAAAGATATGTGCTGAATTACCCACTAACCACATTCAATAGAGAGATGGGTAGAGTTTTTCCCCACTGATATTCATGAACTTATAGACACTGTCTCCTGATTGCCCTGTGAAAAGTCCTCCAGTATATAATTACTAATCCAAATATAATCATGTGGCCTTAAAAAAAACCCTTTATAACACTTTAAGATGCTTCCTGAGGTTACATTTTCAATTGTACCTTTTGATATAAAAGTATGTTTCATCCCTGGCAAAATCTCCAGTGTTGAAACTTTACTATTTTGATAAATAACACCATTCTGCGTCATCTTGTGATGATCTGAACTTGATGTGTACATTAAAATAAGGAGTGGAAAAACCAGTTCACACACAAAAGAAAAAACCCCTGCAATTTTGGCCAATTTTAGAACCAAATTGAAACTTTCTCCTATTTTTGAGGCTGTTATTGATCTTTTAAAAAACATACTTTTTCTAATGATAGGTGAAAACCTGAATACAGTTAGCAGAAATCATAGACTTCAGTTTCAAGAAAGTTTCAGAGGTGATTGTGAATAAAGTTGCACAACTAACTGATGATTTAGGAACATTGCTTAAGGAAGCCTCAGTAAAATTCCTATGCAGAGAACTTTCTACCAATCAGCATTCCAATAAGAAATCTTTCTTTGACCATTTGTACACCAGAGCAATCATAAAAGGATCCTTGTAGGGGAGACCTGGCTTCATTGATATATCTGAAATCAATTTTGGGGAGCTCTCTCCTTATTGCTCCTGGGAGAGCACGAACTGTGTTTCTTTTCTCCTTTACATCCAATAGATATTAAAAGAAGTGTTGACTATCTTAAAGATTCTCAATATTATAAATAATGATCTTAAGCTCTCAAGAGACCAAAATTCTCCAATTTTTCCAGACTCAATGCTACATGTCATGTGTAGCCTGTATGTCCTGATTGTTCATCCCACTAAAGAATGAAAAATGAGAATCCTGACAAATTTGGTGTTGGATTTTAGACTTTAATAATCTTAGCTCTGCAATTGGGCATTTTTATTGGCATTTTGAAAATATTTTTAAAAACTTGTAAAACAGGGATTTGAAGTGACTTCACAAGGATTGTAACATGATACATGGTGCACATTCTTTGCAGAAATACAAGTTGAACATTGTATAAAGTCTTTAAATTGTCGATACCTGCTTTTGAGGAAGAACACTGGGATATTCAATGTACCGCACATCCACTGATACGTAAAATAAGGAGATAGCCTAAATATGTTCTTAGGACCCTTCCATCCCACTTTCTATACCTGTTTTGTGAACTCCCATTAATCAAGTATCTTATGTCTTCCCACTGACATGAGCACATACAGAATCTTACACAGCTTGGACACAAGGTAAACACTTGATAAATATTGGTTAATAGTGAGTATGAAGGTCCCTTTGACTTTATTTTAGCCACTTTCCCTCACATGCAAGGCTGGCTTCATCAGAAGTTCTAAGTTCATGGTTCCAAAATAATTTAGGCTGTGTGCACTCCCAGTCAAATCAGTCCATCTGAGTTCCATTCATTCTTTCTGACCATTGACACTGCATCCAATCCAAGCCACTTGTTCAGTTATAGTTAATCATTAAATCACATGACCTAGCCAAAAAGGAGAGAGGACATTCTGTCACTTGCTTTTGTGCTATTGTTCTCCTTCACAATCTTTCTCTCTCTCTCGTTCTCTCTCTCTACTAATATATATGTGCCACTCCTCCACTAATTGCTCTGAAGTGAGATTATAGTGCCAGGTCAGCAGAGAAGAAACAAATGCCTAGAAAGTGCAAGTTGTTTAGGACACCATGATAGAAAATATCAAAAATACCGTATATTCATTATGTTTTTAGCATGTGGAATGGAACAGGCAAGCTGTGCTCCCATTTTTTTCCAGTTATATTGCAACCATCTTAGCCTCTTACAGAAGGTTTAAAAAATTACCTATTGTATGTATTTTGAAATAATTACAGATTCACATGTAGCTATAAGAAATAATTCAGAGAGGTACCATTTACTTTTTATCCAGTTTTCTCCACTGGTAAGCTCTTACAAAACTATAGTATAATATCACAAACTGGATATTGACATTGATAAGATCCGCCATTTTTACTCAGACATCTATCCCAGTTTTACTTGTACTTGTTTGTATATATGTGTATATTTAGTTCTATGCAATTTTATTTTGTGTGTGGGATGGTGCAGCTACCACCCCAGTCAAAATACTGAACAATCCAATCACAAGTATCCCTCACATCGCCCTTTTGTAAGTACATTAACCTCCTCTTGATCCCTGCCTCACTTTTATCAGTACTGAATCCTGGCAATCACTAAGCTGTTCTCTGTTTCTAAAATTTTGTCATTTTGTCATTTCAAAACGTTATATAAATTAAATCATATAGTATGTAACCCTTTGGGATGGCTTTTTTCTCTCAGAATAATTCCCTGGAGTTTCATCCTTTTCATTCCTTTTTACTGCTGAATGGTATTCCATGTTATAGGTGTGGCACTGTTTGTTTAACCATTCACCTGTTGAAGGGCATCTAGGCTCTTTCTAGTTTTTGGCTATTGTGAATAAAGGTGCTTTAAACGTTTGTGTGAGATGAATTTTCATTATTCTGAGACAAATGCCCCAAACTGAAATTGCAGGTTATATGGTAGTAGAATATTTCGTTTTATAAGAAACTAACAAATTGTGTTCTATAATGGCTGTACCATTTAAAATTCCTAACAGCAGTGTATGTGTGATTCAGTTTCTACACATCCTTGTCAGCATTTGATAGTGCCAATATTGTTTTATTGTAGCCATTCTGATAACTGTGTAGTGACATTTAATCCTGGCTTTAATTTGCATTCCCCTGATGATTAAGAGTGTTTAATATCTTTTCATGTGCTTATTTGACATCAGTGTACATCTTTGGTGGAATATCTCTTAAAGCTGCTTATTTTCTAATTGAATTGTTTGGCTTTTTACTGTTGTTTTTGAGTATTTTTATATATTCTATATGCTATTCCTTTGTCAGATATTTGGTTTGCAATTTAAATTTCCCTTAGCACTTCCTCTTTGACCCATGAATTATTTAGAATTGTGTCATTTAATTTCCAAGTATTTTCAGACTTTTCCTGTTGTCATTCTGTCAATTTATTTCTAGTTTGATTTTACTATAATCAGATACCATAGTTTGTCTGATTTCAGTTATTTAAAATTTTATGTTTGTATTATGGTACAAGATACAGTCTATTTTGATGAATATTCTTTGGACACTTAAAAAATGTATAGGCTGATATTCTATGGGATATCCTATTGATTTCAATGAGATCTTATTGGTTGTGTTTTCTCTTCTACATAATTGTTGATTTTATGTCTGGTAGTTCTATCAGTTGCTGAAATGGGGTGTTGAACTTTCCAACTATTATTTTTGATTTGTATATTGTTCATGTCAGCTTCCTCAGGTTTTGTTTTTATATATTTTGAGGTTCTATTGTTTGGTGCATACATATTTTAGGGTCATTGTGGTTTCCTGATGGATTGATTATTTTACCATTTTGTAATGTACCTCTTTGTCTCTTCTTTCCTCTGGTCTACTTTCTCTGATATTAATATAAGCACTCCTTCTCTCTTTGGCCTAACCATTGCATAGTGTATCTTTTTCCATCCTTTTACATAAAACATACCTATGCTGTTGAAATTCAAGTGAGTTCTTGTAAACAGTATATATATATATGCTGCCCTTTAATCCACTCTGCCAAATCTCAGTTGTTTGGTGCATTTACACCATTTATATTTAAGATAATCATTGATTTTATTATTTATATAGTTATTATTTTTATCATAAAATATACATACCATAATATTTATTATTTAAATGATTTATAAATGTAAATTCAGTGGCATTAAATATATTCACAATGTTGTGTATTCATCAGTGCTACCTATACCCCCAATTTTCTATCTTCCTGAATATAAACTCTACCCATTAAACAATAACTCACCCATTTCCCATCCCAGATCCTCTGCTGACCTTTATTCATACTTTCTGTCTTTATGAATTTGTCTCTTCTAGGTTCTCTTTCTACTTCATATAAGTGGAATCATGCAATATTTGTCTTTATGTCTCTGGCTTACATAGCGTGATGTTTTCAAGGTCCATACAAGTTACAGCATATATCATAATTTCATTCTTTTTTCTGGTTGAATAATATTCCATTGTACATATATACAACATTTTGTTTTTTCCAATAATCTGTGGTTGAGTACTTGGTTGTTTCTATCTTTTGGCTACTGTAAACATTGGTGTAAAGACATACCGGCATCCCTGCTTTTAATTCTTTTAAGCATATACTTAGGGGTGGAGTTGCTGCATCATGTGGTATTACTGTGTTTAAATTTTTGAGAAACTGCCAGTTTTCAACAGTAACTGCACAATTTCCATTCCTTCCACTAATACACAGATTTCCAATTTCTCTACATCCTCACCAATGCTTGTTTTATGTTTTTTTCCGTTTTTCTTTTTTACATAATAATCATCCTAATGGGTATGAAGTGTTATCTCACTGTGGTTTTGATTTGGATTTCCCTATTGACTGATGATGTTAAGCATCTTTTTATGTGCTTATTGGCCATTATCTTCTTTGGATAAATGTCTTTTAAAATCCTTCACCCATTTTTAATTGTTTTTGTTGTTGAATTATAGTTTTTTAATATATTTTGAATATTAATCCCTTATAAGATCTGCAAATATTTTCTCCCAGTCTGTAGCTGTCTTGTCTTTTCTTTTTCTTATTAATGTTTGATGTACAAAATTTCTTAATTTTACTGAAGTCCAATTTATATATATTTTTATTTTGTTGCCTCTGCTTTTGGTGCCATTATCAAATAAATCATTGTCAAATCCAATGCCATGGAGATTTTCCTCAAAGTTTTCTTTTAAGGGTTTTATCATTTTAGCTCTTAAATTTCTGACTGATCCATTTTGAATTACTTTTTTGTATGTGGTGTAAGGTAAGGTTCTACCTTCATTCTTTTGCCAATGGATAACCAGCATAATTTGTTGAAAAGATTGTCCTTTCCTTATTGAATGTTCTTGGCACGCTTATTGAAAAATCAACTGACCATATATGTGATGATTAATTTATGGTCTTTGTATTCTATTAAATTAGTCTATATGTCTGTTCTTGATTTTATTATTTGTTATTTTTAAAAAAATTTCAGTTTGTTTCCTCTAGTTCTTGTTTCCTCTTTCTCTTTTCTTGCCTTCCTGTGGGTTACCTGAACATTTTTTAAGATGACCTCTTGATTTTTTGTAGTGTTTTTCATTGTATCTCTTTGTATAACTTTGGTACTTGTTGCTTTGTATATTACAATATACATATGTGACTTATGACAGTCTACTGGTATCAACATTTTACCACTTTGAGTGAAGTATAGGAACCTCACCTCCATTTAGGTAACTTTACCTTCCCCACTTTTAAGTATCATTGTTTTTAGTATCAAAAAACATTGTAATTTTTTCCATCATCAAACATGATTTATAAAACTCATTGAATAATAGGATAGTCTGGTCTATTGTATGTACTCATATTTCTTCTCTTTCTGTTGTTCCTTCTTCCTTATGCTACAAGATTCTTTCATTTACCAATTTCATTGTTTAAAGAACATTCTTTAACCCAGCTTTAAGGTTAAGGGTAGGTCTGCTAGCAACCAGTTCTTTTCATTTTCTTTCATCTGAGAATGTCTGCATTTACCCTTCCTTGTTAAAGAATACTTTTGCTGAATAGAATTGAAAGTTTTCCTATTTGGGGAAAAATTCAGCTATCATTTCTTTGAATACTCTCTCAGCCCTGCCCTTTCTCTCCTCTGATACAAATGTCAGATATTTTGGTGTTACCCCACATGTCATTGATGTGCTGTTCATTATTATTCAGTTTATTTGCTCTCTGTTGTTACATTGTATGAATTATATTACTGTGTCCTCAAGTTTGCTAATTCTATCAGTTGTTACCTCCACTCTACTATTGAATCTATCCAGAGCTTTTATAATTTCTTTTATTATATTTTTAAGTTCTGTAATGTTAATTTTTAAATAACTTCTACTTCTGGAATTTTATTGTCTTTTCATTTGTTTCAGGAGAATTTTAATTGATAGTTCAAATATTTTTATGATGCCTGCTTTAAAATCCTTTTCAGATAATTCCAACATCCAGTTCATCTCAGTTCATTGCACTTTCTCATTCAAAGTGTGATTTCTCTGGTTCTTGGTATGATGGGTGATTTTTTTATTACTTGCTGGATATTGTGTCTGTTATATTAGGAGAATCTAAGGTCTAAGGTCTATTTAAATCTTTTCTTTCAATAGGCGGTCACCTGTTTAGGTATAGCACCTAAGTTCTGGCCTACTTTTGCAGGCTATGGTTCCAATAACTAATTTTTAAAACCTTTATGGAGCACTTTCAGTCTGACTGGTTTATCTGGTACTGCTGAAGTGAAAGCATGTGTCTACACAAAAACATAGAGGAATGCCTACAATAGCTAAAAGGTAGAAACAGCCTAAATGTCTATCAAAAGATGAATAGATAAAGAAAACATAGTATAACCATAAAATGGAGTATTATTCAAGCAATAAAAAGGAATAAAGCACTAATGCATGGATAAACCTTAAAACAATATGCTATTATGTAAAAAGATTTGTGCAGTCATCGCCACAGTCAATTTTAGGATACTTTCATCAAGCCATAAAGAAACTCATGCCCATTAGCAGACTTTCCTAAGTCTTTCCTAAGATTGTGTACACTCTTGCTCATGTGTGCTATCTTCACATCCCTATGAATATCTCAGAGGTTTTCAAAGCACTCTACGAACATCTCTTTCCCTAATTTAATCTTTTTACATTTATTTCTTGGTCAGCCTCTTGTTAGTTCTACCTAGTAATACTACCCCAGGCGGTCATGTTAAGTAGTCACCACTGATCATTTTTGATAAAGTCCCTATGGATAATACTGTTTGTACAGAGTGAGCTCTGTGTCAAGTGAAATAAATCAAGCCCTAAGGATGGAAGTTTTCATCAAGCTTCCAGACATGTCAAATAGTGAGAGTTGTCTAAGGAGAAGTCTTTTGGATTGCTTCAAAACTTTCTGCCTTCTCCATTCCAATGGTTGCTAGCCAGCTAATTTTCAAGCTACCGTAATTGTGAGGCTTTTGGTTTTTGAGGATACCATAAAGCTTGGGATTAGGGAAAGATAAAAATGCCACTAAGTTCTCAGATTTTACAGAGGTTCAATCATTATTCCTTAATAAAAACTCCTTGGATTGTTGCAAACCTTTAATTTCTGGTGTTCTGAAAAGGTTGACTAACAGTTTTTCCCACTGTTGTCATAAAATATGAAGGAAGGGATTTCTGAAGTCCTTATTCCACCATTCCAGAAGTGCTCCTCTTGGATGAATGGTTTTAAAATATTCAATTCAACATAGAATATGTATGTATGTGTGTGTGTGTGTGAATGTGTCCATCTGTCTATGTGTATATTAATCTCTCATACATATATATGTAATTTTTCTATTTATCTACTTATGTATACTTTGTCTTTGTGTTCATTCTAGAATGTTTATTTACAGATATGTTGTTTTTGCAAACCTTCCTGGTTCTGCTTTAAGGGTCAGCCTCCTTTCCCTTACATCTTCATCCATAGCTCTGTGTTTGGCTTTTAGCAGCAGTGCAATATTCAAGACTTTATCTTTTGGGCTTGGGCACATGAGTAGTACATAAAGGATAAAAACACAATATGTCTTCAAAAGAGCAAGAAGATTGCTGTGATAATAGAAAATCTATTTAAATATATTTGACAATCCTTCATGTAGAAACTAAAGAAAATCCAGCATAAATAACTTGAGTATTTTGGATATGTATGAGTGGATGCTCTAAAAAATAAAACTTTATTATAAATGTCCTCTGAGGTTTTTTTTTTTCTATTTACTTGGTTATGCCAGCCAGGATCATGATCAAAACCAAGCATCCAAATTCACAAATATAACCAAAAAGAAATAGACATTCATTAAATCCTCACAAAGAAAGTTTAGTTGGCAAAAACTGAGGGTAGCCTGAGTGTGAATGTATCTAATTTACCAATATAATGCTGTACTTTTGTTGTTTTGTCCATTCACAGTTGAAATGCCGCTATCCCCCATTGAAATATTAAAGAATTCGTTGCTACATACTGACGAACAGCTAATCATGTTTTCTCAGCACCTATTTTGACAAAAACATGAAGCAGGCAAAATTCTGTCTTTAGCATCCACAGAATTCCCAGATTTTGTTCCTTGTATTTCTTCTGTCACAGTACATGGACAAACAGGTAATCCTTCTATAGGGCTCTCCAAGTGACCACACATTTTTTAAGAACAGGCATTTTCATTTAAGAAAGGAGACAAAAACTTGCAAAAGGGAATACCTTCCTAACCTGAAGAATCACCTCAACCTGAAGTATTTCCTTGTAAAGGCTGCTAGTACTCTAATGTCTCTTTTCCTCCCTCCCCTTCCTTTTCCCTCCATCCCCCCTTTCCTTTTTTTCTCCTCCCCTACCTCCCTTCCTTTTTCTTCCCCATCTCCCCTCCCTCTTCTTTCTTTTCTTCCAGGCACAAGTGAAACACTTATTTTTACATTGTGCCTCTCAAATATAGAGTATTAATCACATAAGAGTATAAATAATAACACACTGTTCATTTGGGATTTTTCTAAGCAATGGAGGCTAACAATGATCTTTCTGTAATTCCTCCTCTTCCGTCATCCTGAAATGAAATCACAGGATCTGTGACTAGAATATTACTAAACAGACCAAAACTATTGTTTAGTTACTGATGGGCAAGAAGAGTTTTCTTAGTTTCTTTCATCTTCATTTTTTTAAAAAACTTCCTCTTAGAAAACCATCTGTATTCAGGAGATAAAGAACTTTTACACAGATGTGTGATAAAATCCAGTCACCTGTTAACCCAGATCAAATAGCAGGCAGCAATTCACTCATTTACCCAAAATAACACCATGTCTGTGTGTGTACAATTACAGTGTAGGTTAAAAATGGGTCATTTCATTTTGTTGTGGGACAAAGAACACTGAAGAAATACAGGCAGTTGAGTCAGATAAACATAAGCTTACATCTCTGTTCTGTTATGTATTTGCTAGGCTAGTTTCCTTATATGTAAAATATGAATTTCCCATGTCATATTAAGAGTTGAGATGTTTATGGTTAAGGGGATTAAATGAGAAAATATGTGCAAATTTTCTATGTCATATTGAGAGTTGACATGTTTATGGTGAAGAGAATTAAATGAGAAAATATGTACAAATTTTCTAACACTGTGCCTGGTATATAGTAAATACTCAGTGATTATTGTTGGCTTCTGCTGATGTTGAAAAAGAGTAATCCTGTGGATTACCAAATGAAGCCACTCAATACTTAATAGATTTTTTTCTGTAGTGTCAGTTGTCTTTAGTGCCTTCTAGCATAGTCCCCTTTAGCTTAACTCTATAAAGGGATATTATTAGGGGCTGCGACAAGAATAGATAGTACTAATGACTTTTTCCCTTATGTTCCTTTAAATCTTTTAATCATCAAAATCTATTTGAATTAGAATTTATATTTTACTAAATAGTACCCTAGTAGTTTGAAAGGATTAATGCCACTTTCATTGGAGTATGTTAGGCCCTGAAAATAATCTCAACATAAATCTCTACACATTTGTGTGAATTAATCTCAGACTGCTTTTCTTTCCTCCTGAAGGCTCAGGCTGTCTAAAGAGTAAGCTTCTATATTTTCTTAAGCAATCTAAGTTTAAGAAAATCACTGAACATTCATTAGTAGTTTCTTTCATTGTGGAGAACAATCCTATCCTATCAGAAATCTACTGTAATAGAAATGACATGAATAATAATAGCAGAGTATAGTTTAATAACAAGAAAGTCTACTGAGATGAGCTATAGGCAAGAGGTAGATGAATGCTTAATGCAAGATCCAGAAGAAGGAGGCAATATCTAGGTATATGTGTGTTGTATGTGTGTATAGAAGTGTTTGTGAATGTGTGTATTAATGTGTATGTATGTAATTTATAAAGTGAAGCTCCTTAGGAAATAACTGTCTTGTTAGAGATGTTGCTCTTTTGGTTCCAAAACAAACAGGACACTGGAAAACATCCACTTTCAGCTATACTTTGTTTGCATAACCCTCCCTCCCTGCCACCCTCCCCCAGTGCAGATTTTACATATGGTATCACTAATTTCTCTTGTCTGGGGTTAATGCCCAAATTATCTCATTACTGGGTTGCTTAAGTATATCAAAAGTTGAATTATTAAGGAGCTGTGTGAGACCTTGTTTCCTGATAATGAAAGTGCAATGGCCATCTGAATGTAGATTAATATCTCACTTGGGGTTATGTAATATTTTCTTTATTCCATTCCAGTTGCAGTCCCCCTTCCTAATTTTTCAAAATGCCACTGAAGCCCATTTTATGAAATTGCAAAGTAATCTGATGGTGATGAATCACTTTTAGAAAAAGAAATTTTGCTGCAGCTATGGGTTTGCATTCCCCATGCCATTTTAGTTAAAATGAGGAATGTTTGGAATTTATACATAACCAGTATTATATTTTGCCCTTATTTATTAAAATGGGCTCTTGAAATAGTGGCTGGTTTTAATTATACTTTGTCATTGTGTGAAGAGAGAAAAAAACACTCTCCTCCTTGCATTTAGCTATTTGTTATCAGTTTAGGACTTTTAAAGAATAGTTTGTTAAAATACTGTTGAAAAAGTTATGGTCTGAATGATTGTTCTCAGAGACAAATCTATGAATTATCTTTCTACCTGACAATTTATCAGACCAGGGCCTCTGAGAGGGGCAGCCCAGTAGTTTTAGCACCAATGCTTTCCCTCACTTTCTTCCCACCCCTCTTTTCCAATATAATTATTCAGTCCTGCATCAAAATTAAGAGGTTAAATTCTCCTGTCCCAGCACACATGACTTTTTGCCCAACTTGGGCAGTTCATGCTACTCACCTTCAGTTTAAATCCCAAGAACACTCTCCTGATCTACCATATGTAGCCTTACCCTCATTTTCTCTTCCCTCTGGTAGGTGTTAGAAAGATTGAGTTTTCTGTCTCTTGAAACCCCTACCTCGAAATCACAGGTTACTCTGCTTAGCTGAATGGTTTACTCTGTGAAATGTGATTATTGGTTATAACAACAGGTAAGAATCTTGTTCACTTGATATGTTTGGGATAGCAGGAAGGATCACTAGCTTTTTCTTAAGCAACTATATGTTTACCCTCTAAGGAATAGGCAAATCCATAGTTGTTTTTTTTTTCCAATGTTGGATCAAGCCACAATGTTTTCCCTTTACTAGATTAACATCTATTGAACACTTATATGCCATCCATTCAATGGATAGTAAAGGGTGGAGAGTGTGTGGAAGCAAAGTATATTGAAGATGGGGTTCCTACTCATAAAGACAAAAATAAGCTCTTGGCTTCCTTTGAAGGTACTTGGTTACTGATTTGATAATTCTCCCAGAGCCTAGAAAGGCACTAGACAATTCCAGCTCAAGGTTCTAATTCTGGCTTTGCTAAAAATAAGTATTTAACATGAAGCAAAATAATTTTACCTCTTTGGGTTTCTCTTTATATAAAATAGGGAATTAAACTAGATGTTTAATCTCTTTATCATACACACGCACACATATGAGCCCACATAGAATACATGCAAATTAAGCAATCAGGAAAGAGAATAATGAATCAAAGAAAGCTCCTTCTAGAATATAAATCTTAAATTTTACTTTTTCTCTTAAGTATACAGAGTAATGGCTGTGCTGAAAAATTTTGCCTTAACTAAAGTTTCAGTTTTATCTAAAATCTGTGAATAAACTACTCTTCAACACAATCTTAGTATCTGTCCTCTCATTTTAGTTCTACATGCAGAAAGCAATCTAGGATAGTTTTAATAGTTTAGTCCTAGGTATATCCTACTCATTATAGATTAAGCATTTCTAGCTTCCGCCAGAGACCATTTATAGCATTCTGCCAAAACTAGTTTACATGCTCTAAATTTGACTGTACATCCTTTGAAGGCAGGGGCAGTAAAATCTTTTTCTTTCTTTACAGTATTTAGCACAATGTCAGGCACATACAGATACTCAGTAAATACCTTCTGATACAGATATCCTTGGGAAGTGACATGGAGATATGGCACCAATGTTTGGGCATTCCTATTTGAATTTTGTAAATATTATAAATTGGACCAACAAAATATGACTGTGGTAATCAAAGTCACATCAGCTCCAATTTATCAGTGCTTACTATGTCCCAGGCATTTCCTCTATCTCATTTAATCCTTATAAGAACTTGTTTGTAGGGAAACTGAGGCACAGAGTGGTTACATTGTTTTTATGAGGTTATATAGCTAATAAATAGTGGAGCTGTGATTGAATCCATGTCTGGTTGTTAAGCCTTTAACCATGTTTTACTGACTTCTTGCCGTTCAAGAAAAACCCTTTACCAGATACCATTAACTAGCACTTACCTGACTCTATAGTCTTCATTTCTCCTCCCATTTAGAAAGAAAATAACACAGCATTCATTTATTTTTCAAGCTTCAATCCTCAGAGACATCCATGTTTTCCCTCTTTAAAACTCACTCTACAAAAGGCTTTTTCCTGAGAAGTAAAGTTAGATTGGTATCAAGAATCTCTTTGAAGGGGAAGAAACATTCTCATTTTATACTAACAAGTCATAGAAATTAATAGTAGTGTAACCTGAGAGCTCATTATTTCAAAAGTAGATTATTAGTTGTATACTATTGTTGATGTATTTTCCTCTGTTATTACTTAAAGACAGACTTGCTTTTACATTAAAGGTGTTAAACTAAATATACAAGAATGTTAATATTCTCAAAATTCAACTTTTTATGCAGATGGACCCTCTATTTGTAGACAACTAATCAGTCCATCCTGATGAGGACTGCTTTACCTATCCCTGAATTTTAACCTGACTGTGGAGAATCAGAAGGTTCCAGCCATCAATATGTTTGCAAATTTAAGGAGTAAGGAAATCAACTGTTCTCCTACTTAGTAGATTGCTAGTCTAGCAGAGAAAGTGTTGTCAACATTTCTGAGTGGGAAAATTGACCTGCCTTTCTGTGCAAGGGGCTTTCTCTCTTTGTTCAAGGACAATGGGCTTTTTTTAAGCAAATACTTCTCTGACTTGGTCTGGTTTTAAAGCTGCTTGTGGCTGCTTATTTGCTGTCAGTAAGCCTGTTATCTTTGTTCTCTAGCTTTTCTATCTTTTAAGGGCCCAAGATCCCTTGAACATGCTGAATGGGCATACTTTATCCCTGACATTATTGATGTTGCACATATATCTTATTAGACCATCCAAATTGGCACATATTCCAAGGATTTGCAAGGGATAGAGGTAGCACCACTGAAAGCCAGAATTGATGGTCCAAGTCACCCAGCCAAGTGATGATTTTGTCTTCCTGAATCAGAAATCAGAACTCTCCAAGTCCCAGGCATGAACATGGTCCTTAAGAAGCTGACCTTTGTGCAGCTATACTCCATGGTGACATTACTTTACCAAATGCCTAATCTCAAACAATTTGGCCTTTTATCAACTGCTTTTCATTGTCAAGACATACTCAGTCAAAATATTTTTGGAAAAAGCATGCTTTCAGCATAAATGAATAATATAGTGAGTCAGGTTGTTTAGAAATCACAAGTTAAAATTGCTCTGTCTCTGTAGCTAATAATTTTTGGCACTGGGATTATGTTTCAGGATGGGAAAACAATCTGCATGAGTGCTCTCATTGGTCATGGCATATTAATTGGCTGCAGACATAGTGTTTAGAGCCATAGCTTAAGGTTGACAAGAATGATAGCTTTCATTTGTATGCAAAGCTCCAACTGTCCCTTCAAGATAGATGATCAGATAGATGCTGCTTCATCTGTCACTCTTTCTTTACCTTGTAATAAATGGGGGAAAAAAAGGAGAATAAAAGAACAATTCTCATACATGCTTTGCAAACTCACCTTGAACCAAATGAGATGCCTCAATCATCTTGCTTCTCAAAGCACAGTTATTTTCTTTTCATCAGATTAGGAAGAGCGTGATCTGTGTCTTAGTCCATTTGGGCTGTTATAACAATAATACCATAGACTGGATGGCTTACAAACAACAGAAATTTATTTATTACAGTTCTGGAGGCTGGGGAGTCCAAGATCAAGGCACTGGCAGATTTGGTGTCTGACGAGAGCCTGCCTCCTCACTGATGGCCATCTTCTTACTGTAACCTCACATGGCAGAAGGGACAAGGGATATCTCTGGGATCTCTTTTTTAAGGAGGCTAATCCCATTCATGAGGACTCCACCCTTATGACCTAAGCACCTCCAAAAAGTCCCACCACCTAATACCATCACATTGAGCATTAGGTTTCAATATATGAATTTTGAGGGGACACAAACATTTAATTAGACCATTGCAAGCTGGTATAAGGTGAATGTGTATATGTTGAAAAATATGACACATAGGATACTATCTCTGAGATTTAGAAACTTTAATAGTGATATCTTTAACATTGTATGAGATAAATATAATCTGATTTACAGTCCTAGTGAAATGAAGTATCACTTTCCATTACTCCCACCATGCTACTTAATTGCCTGGACAAATTCTTCAGGGAAGTCCTGTCTTTATATGAAAGCAGGGAGCCACCATCAGCATAAGGAAATACATATGGATCCTGAATGAGCACCACATTCTCACATATTTCATGGTGGGTTAGGATTAGATTCCACTACATATAACAGAAAACCCTACTTAAAAGTTTTTCAAACATAAGCATTCGTTCTTTTAAGCAAAAAAACAAAAACAAAAACAAAAACCAGATCAGGAGCTAGGCAGTCCAGGGTTGGTTTGTAGCTTTAAGAAGTCATCAGGGATATGGATTTCTCCTCTACTTCTGCTTCTTCATTTTGTGCATATAATTTCTATCCCAAAATTACAGAATGGCTGCCAGAGCATTAGACATCAAAACTGTATTCTGTGGAGCAGATTAGTTAAAGACATGAGGTAAAGTTAACCTGGAAAACAAGAACCAGGAGAAAATCAAACATAGAAAAAGGGCATTATGATAGAAAAATGGAAGGAAAATCCTAGAGCAATTGGTCTCCATACTTCTCTTATAAGAATCAGTGATGTGGCAGGGGAGGGGTGTTAAAAATGAAGATTCACGCTCTCCACCTAGACCCACTGAATTGTATTCTCTAATAGTGGTGCCCAGGAATCTGAATTTCAATTAACCCTCTAGCTAATTCTGATGATTAGGCAATGTATTATCTAGGGTGACACTAGCATTTTTAACAAGCAAGCCAAAAGATGCACAGTGGCAACCATAATACAAAGTCCTCAGAAAGTGTTCTTCATTCAAGGACCTAGGCTTCTTCATTCTTGACATTTTACCATCTTTAGCATGTGGCTTCAGAGGTTGCTATGAACATCTGTATCAAGCTGATGGAAGAGAAAACAGCTTGAAAAAAATTTGTATGGAGGATTTTGATGGGCCAGACCTAGAAGTGGTATGTGTCACTTCCATTCACATTGCATTAGCTAGAACTCAGATTCATGGTCACATATAACTGCAATGGAGGCTGGCACATGTGCAGGTATGTGCCCAGAAAGCAAAGTAAACAGATTTTGCAGAACCTGTACCAGTCTCTGTCACAGGATAGTTTGGGGTCAAGCTTGGCTTCATGGGTATGTGACCTGTGTAGTCACACAGAGTTCCATGCTCAGAATGGTCCCACACTTGGTTTAATGATCTGTTGTTACTATTTTGAAATTCTCAATAACTTTTGAACAAGGGGCCCTATATTTTCATTTTACACTGGACTTTACAAATCATTTAGTTGGTGCAATTTGGAAAAGAATAGCCCAGAGTAGGTGGCCGAGCCAGAGAAGTATCGCACAGTGCGGACCTTTGGGAAATAAGCAGGCACTGTACTTCAGAGGTGTTGATTAATGAACCAGTGTTATTGACCACCAGAGAGCCCCTTCTTGGGGTGCTGTCCTGTTCTGCATTTTTTATCAGTGACTTAAATGACATATAAATTATACTTATCACATTTGCAGATGAGAGGAAGTTGGGAGGGACAGTTAATTCTTTGGAAGACATAATTCTTATTCAAAAAGATCTTAGTAGTTTGGAACGATGGGTTGAAACTAACCAGATGACATTTAATCAGGAAAAAAATGTAAAGTTTTTCATTCAGGTCCAAAAATCTAACTGTGAAAGTACAGTCTTGGGATTTTATTTGGCTAAGAGCACAAGCGGAGTGACTAGGTTGCCAAAAATGCTAATTCAGTTTTTGTCTGCATCACAGGAAGGTATGTCCAGAACAATAGAAGTATTGGTTCCACTGCACTTTAGATGACATCTAAAATTGTGTGTTCAGTTTATTGTGCCATATTTAAGAGGTCTATTGACAGACTAGATTGTGCCCAAAAAAGGATGTCTAGGATGGTAAGACGTTTTGGAATACATATCACCTAAAAGACAATGGACAATTGAAGGAACCGAGAGTGTTTAGCCTGGAAAAGGGAGGGTTTTCAGAATAGCAGGGGGTGAAAGAGATCAAGAAATCTGCCTATAAATATTTTAGGCATTGATATATAAAACCTCACAGAGTTTTATTGTGTGTTATTCCAAAGAGCAGAAATAGGACCAACAGATAAAACATACAAAGAGACAAATTTTAGCTGAATAGAAGGAAGAAATTTTTAATAGTTACCAAAAATTGAAATGATCAACCTTGTGAAGTAGTGAGCCGATTGCAGAAAAGTCATCAAGCCAAGGCTGAATGCCAGGGACTCTGTAGAGGGAGTTCATGTGTTAGGAATAGAGTCGAATTATAATTCTGTAGGAGTAAGTGCTTGTTGAAATAACACAAATTGATGGATTCTGTTCAGCTTATACTTCATAAAGACTCTAGAGCCAGACTGCCTAAATTCAAACCTCAGCTCTGTTTCTTACTAGCATGTGACCTCAGGCAGGTCCCCTAATTTCTTGATGCCTCAGTTTTTTGTCTGTAAAATGGAGATAATAATAATATATACCTCATCCATAGACTTGTAAGCATTAAATGAATTAATATCTGTTAAGTCCTCAGAATAGTACCTGGCTTATAGTAAGAGCCATGTGTTATATATTATCATTTTCTAGAAACATAGTTGATAATGATTGTTCTCCATTTTCTTCTGTAAATGTAGCCTTTCACTGTAGTTAGATAAATTTACACTAGACAAAAGTAGAATGCCATGGTGGCAAAGCCTTTTAAAACACTGAACAGGCAACTGAAATGGTCCTGTGGATTTTCTCCTCAGGGGCCTCTAAGAATGGCATAAGACAGCTCTACCTCTGGGATGCATTGCTGGAAGTTGTAACTTTAGGAGGACATTTCCCACTTTATAGCCTATATTTTTAGAGTTTTATAACCTCACAGAGCTTTTATATTTCTTATTTCATGTAATCCTCATATTTACCACATGAACTATACAGGGCAACTATAATCCCCATTTTGAAGATTAGGAAACCAGGCAATAGAAAAGTTAACTAAATTGTCCAAAGTCACAATGCAAATTTTTAATGGAGTCAAGATCAGAACTCAGGTCTCTGAAATTTCAGCCCAGGGCTCAGAGAATATACTGTGTGGAGAGAGAGAGCTGCTTTTAGTCTGTCCATTCTATGGAAGGTATTTCATTAAGCTGATATAGTGGCTCCTACTATTCTGCCAATAATTTGTCTACCTGCTTTGCAGGAAAATGACATCAGCCTGAAACTTCAGCCAACTAGCTTAATTTCCTTTTGATTTTGCAGCTGTTCAGGGAAGTCAATAAAATTATTGACTTAAACTCAGTGTATTATCCACATAGATACTATTGAAACACACCTGCCAGCCCATCCATTTCCTTATGCATTATTATACATATTTTTAAGCTTGTGGAGAAAAATGCAATCCTTTTACCAGAGCAGAAGCTGGTTATGAAAGCTTCAGATCTGGATATCGCTACACAAAGACTGTGATGACTCAAGGTTTTGGAAAATTGAATTTCTGAAGTGAGACTTGAGTTGGTGATCCTGGTGCTCTGTCTCTACATTACTCTCACTTCCCTTCAGTACCCACACTCTTGTCTTTTTAACCTTCTTCTCCTTATCATACATATTTTCAGTTATCATTACAATGGATTCCCGCTCCAGGAATAAATAGAGTTTTGAATAAAGAATGTTCTCTTTAATTGGCAAATTAACAATAATTGCTACCATTTATTGAGAACTAAATATGAGCCACTTCTCTACTTCACACTTTAGAAGCATGATCTCAGCTAACCCTCATAAGAATCCTAGAGTGGGTACTACTATCACCCATAGTTAGGTGTTGAGGAAGTGGAATCCCAGAGAGGTTAAGAAGCTTGATCTAGGTCACTGAGTAAGTGGCAAAGCCAGAGTCAAACTCAGGTATTCTTAACCCAGAGCCTACGTTTTTCAACCTAATACAGGGTTTGTGACCTAGATAGTGGGTGGCAGATGTTTCTTCAAGTTGGAAGAGGCTTTCCTTATAAAATCATAACATATAAGCAGCCATCTGTTCTGAATTAGGGTGAGATCAGCCCAGTGCTGATGAACATCACAGACATTTCCAAGGTCTGAATATACATAACACAGGCAAGGATAAGAAGATTTTGCCATCCCAGGAACTAAAATTCCGTCCTCAGTAACTAGGCATGCCTTTTTTTTCTTTTGGGCTTTCAAACCAAGTGGCTGTATGCTCACAATCTCCAGCTGTCAGGCTTACGATAAAGCAGTGATGGGGCTTCAGTCTATAGACAAAGATCCCAAAGGCCTGAGTTTCAGTCAGACATGTAAGTAGCCAGTCAGGCTAAAAGCAGAGTTGTAGACACTGAGTCACCTAATGCAGTAAGATAGATCTGCAGTGTTTTTATTGGTTTGTACCCCAGGTAACCACTCCCACAGAAGACAATTTCCTGAAAAGCCTTTTGTTCTCTCACAAATGACCTGACCACCTCTTGACCAAGGACACTCTTAGAGAGAGGTGCATGTTTGCTGTAGAAACTTCCAGCGGCACCAGATCAATGTGGCATCAGGCCAGAGCAGCCTGGAGCACCTGGGTTTCCATCTGAACTGGAATGTTCTACAGAGAAGCATTAGCCCAGATCAGGGGATGATGGGGTCAGGAGGGGGATGTGCAGACCCTCAGGTGAATTAGACCACACTTGGAGGCTGCTTCATTTAAACCAGTATACAGAAAACTGTAGTGGGGAGTGACGGAGAGTGACTACTCAAAGCATTAGCCTGCCTTCTAGTATTCAAAGACTGCTTATTCAGAGATGCAGATTCTCCTTCTGAGCATTGGGTCTAATCTGTTGACAAAATCATATCAGGAGATGAATGATAACTGCTGAGGAAATGCTTTTCCTATCAGAAAATATGGGCCATCTTAAAATTCCAGTTAGAGGGAAAGTTTGATTAAAAAATGCAAGACACTGTATTCAGGAGACTTGAATCCTACTTTGAAAACATTCTGAGATTTTCATATAAGTTTCTGGAGACAACAGTCCTTACCCTACTAGCCTCCCAGTTAGACTTAATAAGATAATAATTGAAAGGAGAAAATGCTTTGTAAATTCAATTGATTTTTTTCTCTTTTCTTCGGTTCTTCTGCATTGGGTAATCACATCTTGAAATCATCTAGCTTATATTTTCTCCTTGCAACTGTGAACAGTCATAATTGGCTTCATTTGAAAATCAATTTCAGCATCATAGATTCATCTACTTATATTTGATTAATTAAATTGGTGCTCATCAGTGTTACAGAGACAGGGAACAAGTTAGGAGACCCCCCAGAGGGCTGCCATCATGTGGGAAATTAGTATTTCTAAGGGTCAGGTTCTGACTTCAGTAATGAAAATGGAAAGAAAAATGATTTTATTTTCAGATATTGTTCTAGTAGGATTGAGTAAATTTGAAATACTATTACATATTTATCTTAGATTCAGGCGGAAAGATCCCAGCTTTAAAAGTCAGACAGGCATAGATTTGGGTAACAGTTCTGCCACTTTTTTGCTAGCTGGGTGACCTTAGTCAAATTACCCTACCTTTCTGAACCTTAATTTCCTCAACAATGAAACAGGAATAATAGTAGTATTCACCTCATAGGAATGTTGTGAGTATGAAATGTAGGAGACTACAGAATAGAAGTCAGGAATTGATATTTAAATGCTGATGCTGGCCTTTAGTAGTTGTGTATCCTTAGGTGAGTAATGTAACTTCCTTGAATCTATTTCTGTATCTGCAAAGTGAAAATAACACACTGCCATTTATAGATTTTTGAAGACCATGCACTTGATTTGCTCTCATGCAAACACATGGGGTTACTCATGATCATGAAAAATTATCTTGGAATGCGAAGCTGACATGAAGGACGGTAAAGGGATAATGCCTGTGACTGATACTAACTCTATTTTCTACTTCGGACCACAAGCTGATTAAGTCTCTATGTTAGAATGGCTCTCCACTTAATAGGACAATTTCCTCCTGAGTTCTAAGTATCACAGCATGTTTAATGTCCACCAAAAGGTTATGAAATAGAATCTTTTCCTTGTCATTTTTCTTTCCATTTTCATTACTGAAGTCAGAACCTGACCTTTAGAAATATTAATTTCCCACCTGATGGCAACCCTCTGGGAGGTCTCCTAACTTGTTCCCTGTCTTTGTAACACTGATGAGCACTAATTTAATTAATCAAATATAAGTTGATGAATCTATGATGCTGAAAGTAATTTTGTGAAGTAGAATATTTTTCTTGTCATGAAGTTTTTTATTCTAAAGCAATTGCTAATTTAATATCTGTAATTGTAGTCCTCATTACGGTTTATTAGCACATCCAAATGGTTAAAATTGCTTAAGTGATACTTTGCCTCATTCTTTTGTATTACAAAATAATATGTTGAAAGGCTATGAATGTCTAATGAGTTTACTTGCTATAAGTAAGTAAATCATTAAGCTGAAAATAGAAGTATCAATACCAACCCAATCAACTCATTGCCTTGATGGACCTGTTTGAAATCCTGACTGTGACTATATTCAAAAATTGATTTGGTGGACATGAGACCAGTAAAGAAAAGTTCATTTCATAAAAAAATACATGCAATGTATGTCATTGTTCCCTGTGACAGCCAGGATATCATATTCCTCTTTAAATTAAATTTGTATTTTATTTTATTATCTCTTATGTCATTTTAGCAGGCAGAATAATAGCCCCACCCCCAAAGATATCCGTATCTTAATCTGTTAGAAGTGTGTTGGGTTGTACATCAAAGGCAAATTAAGGTTGTAAATTGAATTATGGCTGCTAATCACCTGACTTTAAAATAGGGCAGTTTTTCTGAATTATCCAGGTAAGCCCAATATGATCACAAGGGTCATTAAAAGTAGAGAAAGGAGGTAGAAAAGAAGGTTGGAGTGATGTAATGTAAGAAGCACTCAACTGCCATTGTTGGTTTTGAAGCTGGAAGAAGGCCAAGCACCAGGGAATCTGGACAGCCCCTAGAAGCTGGAAAACAAAAAGCTACATTTTCTTCTAGGATCTCAGAAAAGGACACAATCCTGTCAACACCTTAGTTTTAGTCCAGTAAGACCAGCTGCAGATTTCTGACCTTCCAAACTATAAGACAGTAGTAAATCTGTTGTTTTAAACCACTAATCTGTGGTAACTTGTTACAGCAAAAGTAAAAACTAAAACAGGCAGTTAAAACTTTGTGCTGTTTACTACAGCCATTTGTACATAACTGTCTCTCATATTAGATTAACCCTTTTGGTATGACTGTGTATTCTTCAAATTGTACCTTATGTCCCCAGCCCCAGTACTTTAGTAGTGTGTTTAGTAGAGTGACTTTCCACAATGAGAACTATAAACATTTGTTAACTGATAGGAAGAATGAATGACATTAAATAATCCAAGATTGAATTTTCATCCCACCCTTTACCTGTAGAATTGTGTGGACACAGATAAAGGTATTCAGTCAATTCATCCCAGTCTCCATCAATTCAATAAAATGAATGTATTTTGATGATTCCAACAGGGAATCAGGGTATAAAAAAGAATAACAAAGGAACAGAGTCTTAACAAACAAGGAAGAGGGGTGATAATATAGTTCAGTCGCTATGAGCTCAGACTTAAGAGTCATACAGACTTAGGTTGAATCCCGGACCCATAATGTATTTATCAGGATTATGACTTCAGGCAAGTCACTTAATCTCAGCCTCAATTTTCTAATCTGTCAAATGTTGATAATATTAGGACCTACTTCCTACATTGTTGTGAAGATATAGTGAGAGAATGAATGCAAAAGAGTATGGCATGGAATGCATGTTAAATGTTAGCTGTGGTACAGTGGCAAAAATATTGAACTTTAATTCAGGAAATGTGGGTTTTGGACGTTTTTTTATTAGTCATTTGCAATATGATGTTCAGCAAATCCCTTCCTTTCCTGACTTTCAGTTTCTTCACCTGTCAGCATAGCCACATGAGTTACGCAAGTAAGAGCTTGTCTAGCTCTAAAGTTATCTATCCATCCTTGAGTATCATACTATATTCTTAGGCATCACTATCTGTGCCAAATTTCTAGAATCTGAAAGATCGATAACCATAGAACCAAATGAAGGTCTTGAAGCAAGTTGAAGATTGATCCACCTCATAAAGGTGGTGTGGTACACACACACACACACACAACGGAATATTATTAAGGCATGAGAAAGAAGGAAATCCTCCCATTTGTGAGAACATGGATGGAGACTTGAGGGCACTATGCTAAGTGAAATGTCAGATAGGAAAAGACAAAGTCTATAAAATTTTGCTTATATGTAGAATCTTACAAAGCCAACTCACAGAAACAGAGAACAGAATGGTCGTTACCACAGGCTGGAGTTGGGGGAAATGGGGAAATACTGATCAAAGAGTACATATTTAGTTAGGAGAAGATTAAGTTATGCAGATCTAATGCACAGCATTGTGATTATGATTAACAGTACTGTAGTATATGCTCGAAAGTTGCTATAGTAGACCTTAAATGTTCTCATCACAAAAAGAAATGGTAATTATGTGGTGTGATGGAGGTGTTAACTGCCACTATGGTGGTAATCACATTACAATATATAAATAAATTATCAAATTAACATGCTGTGTACAATAAACTTACACAATATTGTATGTCAATTATATCTCAATAAAGCTAGAAAAAAATTTTAAATGTATCTATCTTATATGTTTAACCTCGCATATTATTTCACTGCTAACTACTTCCCAAATTTGGTGTGGAACCCAGAAGTACACTATCTTGTGTTATTTCTTTAATAGTAAACACATTTGGAATGTGTTGTGGACATCAACAATATAAGGGTCCAAGGAATACTGCTTTAGAGAGAAAGCAAAATCTTACTTGAATGGGAAGAGGCAAGAGTAAAGAAAAAGCATGCTCTGTGAAGAAGGAAAAACCTCCATCACAACCTCTAAGTTTTCATTTCCCTCAAGGTTGTTTCTTTCAAGTTTGAAGAAGTTGTTTTATGTCTGGGCAAGTTTGTGCTGAATAAACATTCTTCTTTCTAGAGAAGGAGCCTGTGTCAAATGGCACTGAGAAGAAATTGCCCTGCTTTTATGCTCAAGCTTTCCCTAAGCTCATGCATTGCTCAAAACTCAAATATTAGTGGAAATAAATATGGAATCTAGAGGAAAGAGCATTTTAGGGCAACTTCACAGCAACCCTGACCATTCACCACCCTCAAGTCATATCCACTGAATTGCCAGGCATGACACAAGCTCTGAGCCAGATGCCCAGAGCAGTTGCTAGGGGAGCCCTGAGCTGCACAGGAGCAATGGGCAGGTAGGTTGCCCAGCACTTCCCTGCCAACTTAGCATCTTCCGGTTAAACAATCACTATTCATAAAAAGAAAATATTTGACTTTACTCTCTTTGCTAAACAAAGGCAACTACTTACAATGGCTTTAAATGCTGGCAGGACTATTTTTAATGCAACTAGAATGTGGCTTTTTATAAAGCAATTTAGTCCTATGAATATGACCTCCTATCTATTTGACTCTCTGTGGTTCTCAGTAACTTTATCTTCCAAATACACACATGAGAAACATGAACCCTTGTCATCAGTAAGAGTAACTTACCAAAGGAAATTATTCTCAGTGGGGGTAGGGAAATACGGGAGATGCATATCAAAATATCTGAAGGTTGAGCCACCAATGGTTTGAAAACAAATCTCCAAATGACTCTGGGAATCACTGGCTTTATTTTTTTCCTGAATCCATTGCAGCCTTTCCATTGTAAGTGGAACACCTAGAGACTCCATATTGTCTCTGGATGGAGTCAGTAAATAAACAATACCTGTCAGTCTGCCCTGTCCTGTTTTTGAGAAAGCAGAGAATATTAGAGTTTTGGTGGTAGAAATATTTATAAAAATTAATTGCTATATTACTTAGTTAATGGAGGTAACATGCTGAAGTAAAAACAAGACTTGACTTTTTATGGATATTGGTGTATTTTTTTTAGTTTAGAATATGCATGGGCTCTCTTTACTAAGATTTTGTTAAGGAGTATAGGAATCACTTATAATAATGCTGGGTAGAATCCCGAGGAAAATAACTTTATCTATCTTCATCAACTTCTACTGAAGGCCACTTGTTTGTTGGCCAATGCCAATATGAAGGCAGGAATTCAGGGAAGGGTCCTGGGGCCCAATATATACCCTCTGTTTAACCTTCTACTAAGTAGTAAGGCCTGTCATTCCACATTTAGAGACAATATTTCTAAAGCAACTTTCATTAGGAGAGGAGGTACAGATGTCTTTAAGTTCATGGTAAGGTTTAAATCACAGAGATTTCTTTGCAACAAATTTTTATTAGATATGATCCTAGGTGCCTAAAAGCAGGCTGGAGAAGAAACATCTTCAATGTAGGGTACCCCAACAAAGAACCTTAGGGCAAAGGAGATACATTATATACAAGATTGGTCCTGTTTGGGTTTATAAGCTTGGAGAATTAATGATGCTATTAAGTAATCACATTTATTGTATATTTTTCCTGGATGATAATCTAAGTAGGGGACTCTCGGACTAGTAATCCTAGAAATGAAATGTTTATAGTATAGAGACTTGAGGTTCACCAAGTGGCCAGTAAAATGTGTTCATCATAATTTGGAATTAGGAAACCTATGTGATTAATTCAGAAAGAAATATTCATTTCCGAAGAATGAGGGTGTTTATCATGTTTCCAGAGCTCAGCAATTTCTGGATTCGTTCTGCATTCAATTTATGAAATCTTGAAACTAGTCAACTCTTTTGGCTAGGCTTGGCTAATCTCCCTTCATAGCTGCAGGAAAACTTTTAGGGTATTAACAAGATCCCTGGCTCTCCCTGAATTTAATTTGCTTAGTAAGAACCTCCATGTTGTCTTTCTACATGAAGACTACTTTCAAGCCTTCTTTCCAGAGATCCTCAATTCCCTCAGAACATCAGGAGACCTAAATTTCCTGCAAGACCATGGTTCTCAAACAAGGGTTATTTTGCTCCCCAGGGGGCATTGGCCAACATTTGGGGACATTTGTGCTTGTCACAACTGGGGGAGGGTGTTACTGGCATTTAGTGGGTAGGGACCACAGATGCTGCTAAACATTCTAAAGCACACAAGACAGTTGTCGGCAACAAAGAAATATCTGGCACTGAAAAGTAATAGTGCTGAGGTTGAGGAATCCTGCTACTGGGGATTCTTCTTTTCCTCAAGGTGTACATTGCAGTCTTGGCCAGGGCAGGAGCTCAAAACTTGTCCATTCAGTCTCTTGCCTGGGATTTTGAATATTGATCAAAATGATACATGGACAGAAAACAAGACACAATGCAACAAAACAAATTTTAAAAGACTGCAAAACCCATTGGAGTAAATTCAATCCAGTGATGGGATCGAGGTGAAATTGTTGTATTGTCCCTTTTGCCTGTACATCTAGAGCTGGCCTGGTTTCATCCCTATATCTAAATTTATTCCCCCAGACATCCTGTCTATCCTTGAGATAGCCTTCTGATAGATTACCTTTTTGCTTAAATTAGTAAGAGTTTGCTTCTGTCCATGGTAACCTAAGAATCCTATGGGAAGCACCCATTTTTAGAGAAAGGATACCATGGGAAAATGAATTGGGAGATTGTATTTGTTAACATGGTGTCAGACACTATCTTAATTGCTGGGTTAAATGAGACATTGTCCTTTTCTTTAGGAGCTTACAAATTTAGAGAAACTGGACATATCCATCTAAGTGAGGTTTAATTTATGCTGAAAGCAGTGTATGTTATGAACCAAATGAGTGGATCAAAGAAATAGTAAATGCTTTAGGATTTCAAAGAGAAGAAAAATTAGCTTGGGCTTTTATTAGGAGAAGCTTTCTGAAGGATGTACAACCTAAATTGGCTTTTGGAGAATATATGTAGGACTTGGGATGACTAAAGGAAGGGGGAAAGTCCTGGACATTGTGGGCATGGCAAAATCAGAACTCAGTTCAGATTTTTGCTTTATTAGTCAAAAGCTAAATGACTTTAGGGAAGTTATTTGTAAAACATAATGTAAAATGCCTTGGGACAGTACTTAGCACACAGCAGATACTAAATAAATGATAAGTATGGTAACTATTTTTATTTGTTTCCAAGCTTAGGGAATGTGTTTAAGCCAAGATACAGAGTTAGAAATTAATGCAATATGGTAATGGGAAAAATTAGGAAAGTAACTTGGCTATAGCATTGATAGAGTAGAAGAAGAGTTGGTAAAAAGGTAGGAAGGTACTTTTTAAGGCTACGTTGTGGCTGCTTCTATGTTCCCAGCTAACAGGTTCAGATTTTATTCTCTTGTAAATGTAGGAGACATTGGTAGATTTTCAATGACTAAATGTTGTAATAAAAATAATGACTTTACAATATGATTTCAGTGCTGGTATGTTGAATGCATTTGGAGGGATCCATTTCATTGACCCTAACACACACATCCCATAGTGGCTTCATTTATAGAAATGAATGAGTTAGCATTTAATCCCAGTGGGTACAAATGCTTAGTGTCTTTCGCATCAAGCTGTCCTTCTACTCCCTCCCTCTTGGCTCTCTGGCAACTCTAATTAAACAGGCAAGTCAACAACCAAAAAGGACAATGAAACTTGTAATGACAGTATGTAATACTTAGGCAGTATAGTCAAATAAACTAATTTATTCAATCAAACAACAAATTATACTGATTTCTGAATACTAAATTCATGGAAATTGACCAATCATTTCAGGCAAACTAGTGATCTGGTTGTACTGGTAGACACAACCTTTCCTATGATGGAAATGAAAGAGCTAATTTGGATGTTCTCCTCAGGAAAGTGTCAAACATAACGCTTAGCTTTAGGAAGAAGCAGGCAGTAACAGGAGTAGCTTCACTAGCGCATTAAGATTAGTGTCATGTTACATACAGTAAAGCAATTATATTTAAGGATAATTAAACATAAGCAACAGAGGGGAATGTAAGGGAGGAATTATGGACTGAAACATTAGTACCAAACTGCATCACTTGCTCCCATTCTTTCAGTCAAAACATGAAGCTTGGGCAACAAATTCAAAGACTAGCTCCAACCCCAGTTAGTCCCTGTAGAGGTCCAGGATAAGTTTTCTAATAAAATTGTAAATCTCCATTCTATTGTTCAGGGAGCTTGGTATTGACAGTTCTCCTCTTCATTTCCCAAATAGTAACTGGATTTTAGATGAGATTTCAAAAAGAAAGAAGAAGAAGAGATTGCTGCCCATGGCAGCATGTGCTCTAGCTAATCTGCATATGCTATAATTGTGCTGGGTACTGATAGGTTTGTCTCTGGGCTGGTGGTCAGGTCCCAGATGAACTGCTGCAGTTGCTGCTTTATCATCACAAATGTTCTGCCCTTCTTGGCAATTCCCAGGCCTAGACATGATATTGGAATTTAATGAGGCTCCACACCCATGCATCCCACTGGGATGTGTTAGGGTAAGGGCAAGCTCATCCCATTTCATTCATGGGCTCAGGGAAAATCATGTATGTGTGTGGAATACCCTACAGGAATCATGTTTCAGCTGGCTTTTTGCCACAAAGTCACTCCGGTTGGCCTAGGAAACTTACCTTAATTAGCGTAGTCAAAGAGGCTAAAACCAGTGATTCAGTACTATTTTTACCTCTTTGCTGTCCACAGCTTATTTCTATCTTCCTATCCATTTTGCAAATGGGGTCTTTGGTCACAAGGGGGCACCAAACAAGACAAGGCAAACTTCATTTAGCTTCATCCCTAAGTTGGCCATAATTGTAACTACATTACTTGACAAAGTCATTGTGTAGATCACATGAGATAATGTATCTGAAAGCACTCTGAAAATTATGAACCATCTCTAAATATAAGGTGCTTAAATTATCATTAATATTAATAAATGTTGCTTCAGTAATTGACCTACCAATAATAAAATCAGGGGAAATAGTCCAGGGTAGGAGGTAAGGATGAGGAATAATGACTTCAAAATCATACCCCAATGAAAGTAGGACAAGATACTCACCTTTGAGCATAAAATACGTGACTTAAAATTGCTTTTCACCTAACCCTTTCCAATTATTTCATTCAGAGGCAAGACATATTTGGAAATAAGACTAAGAACAATTTCCAGGAAGTTAGGAGTCTATAATCTGGATGTATAAGCAACAATAATTCTACAGAGAAACCAAAATAAGCTTTTATAAGTAAAACATAGGTAACTGGGTTTAATTTAATTTTAATTATACTCATATTTTGAATACATAGTATATGCATGTTGTTCAAAATGTACAAAGGATATGTAGTGATTACATCTCCATCTGTCTGCTAATACTGCCCTTTCCCCAATCCGCATCACTCTTCAGCCACCCAGTTCATCTTCTCTGAGGAAACCACTGTTACCCATTTTATAAGTATCCATTTAGAAATATTCCATACATGCAAAAACAAATTTGTATATGCATACACACACATTTTTTTCACACAAAGGAGGGTACATATTGTTTGGAACCTTGCTTTTTCATTGAACAGTTTATCTTGGAGATATTTTCATAATAGATGTACAGATTTTCCTAATTCTTTTAAATTCCTGCATGATAGCATATCATTATTTGAAAGTATCATACTATTTAACCAGTCTCCTACTAATGAAGATTTTGGTTGTATCTGATATTTTGCTATTATAAACAGTAGAAAACAACAACAAAATCAAACATCTATTATGACTGGATTTTTAATCCAAATGTTTAAATGTCTAAAGTATATCCTTTATGTTTCATATAATATATATTTATTTTCCATATTTCCATTATTGAGTTATAGTTGCTATACAATATTATATTGGTTTCAAATATACAACATAGGGATTCAACAGTAACATACATTATTAAATGCTTATCCCAGCTAGTTTAGTTACTATCTGTCAATATAGAAGATGTTATGAAACTATTAACTATATATTCCATGCTGTACTTTCATCCCCATGACTTATTTATATTATGATTAAGATTTTGTGCCTCTTTATCCCCTTCACTTATTTCACCCACCCACCCCAACCCCTCCCCTGTGGTAACCGCCAGTCATTTCTCAGTATCTATGAGTCTATTGCTGCTTTGTTTATTTTGTTTTTGTTTTGTTTTTAGATTCCACATACAAGTGAAAACATATGGTATTTGTCTTTTACCACCTTTCTTATTTCACTTAGCATAATATCCTCCAGGCCCATCTCCTGAACATAAAGATGAGTAATATTTTTCAAGACACATCTCCCCAGGAAAGGGAAACAAAAGCAAAAATAAATAAGTGGGACTACCTGAAATTAAAAAGCTTCTGTACAGCAAAGGTCACCATCAGCATAACAAAAAGGCAACTGACAGTATGGGAGGTGTAAATGGTATGTCCAATAAGGGGTTAATATTCAAAAAATATAAGGAACCCATATGATTCAACACCAAAAAAAATATAGCCTAATTAAAAATGGGCTGAGGACCTGAATAGAAACTTTGGATGCCTTTTTTCTCTTTATCTTGTCTGATTGCCATGGCTAGAACTTCCAGTCCTATGTATGTTGAATAAAAGTGGTGAAAATGGGCATCCTTATCTTGTTCCTGTTCTTAGAGGAAAAGCTTTCAGCTTTTTGCCATTGCGTATGTTAGCTGTGGGTTTGTCATACATGGCCATTATTATGTTGAGGTACATACCTTCTATAGGCATTTTGTTGAGAGTTTTCATCATGAGTGGATGTTGAATTTTGTCAAATGCTTTTTCGGTGTTGAGATAATGACTTTTATCCTTCTTTTGTTTATATGGTGTATCACATTGATTTACAAATATTACACCCTCATTGCCTCCTTGGAACAAATCCTACTGGGTCATGATGGATGATCTTTTGATGTATTTTTGAATTCAGTTTCCTAATATTTTGTTAAGGATTTTTGCATCTATGTTCATCAAGGATATTTGTCTAGAGTTTTCTTTTGTTGTAGTGTCTTTGTCTGGTTTTGGTCTTAGAGTGATGCTGGTCTCAAAATGAGTTTGAAAGCATTCCCTCTTCTTCTACATTTTGGAATACTTTAAGAAGGATGGGTATTAGCTCTTTGCTAAATGTGTAGTAGAATTCAGCTGAGAAGCTATCTGTTCTGTTATTTTGTTTATTGGTTGATTCTTGATTACCAATTTGATTTCATTACTGGTAATTGCTCTGTTCAGATTTTCTGTTTATTCCTAGGTCAGCCTTGGTAAGTTGTACTTTTCTAGAAATTTGTCAATTTCTTCTAGGTTGTCTAATGTATTGGCATACAATTTTTCATATAATTATTGTGGGGAAGTTGGGGTACTTACGGCCAGGATCCTCACTGAACTTAAACCACCTGATGATGTAACTGGCCTGTTACTAGGCTACCACTTCCACACCTTTAGGCAATAAGCTATTATTGCGCTATATAGAGAGCTCGGCCCAGTGCTCTGGACGGAGGTAGAGACGCTAGTGCTGGACCTACTGCTGGGAGAACAAGCCAGGTAATAAACCCTTTCACCTCAAAGAACGTTTTGCTGTCATTTTCTTTGGTCACACTGAATCCATAGTGAACCTGCCTGGGGCTCAAACCCATTGGCAAGACAATTGGTGTAGTCAAGAGGATTCATTGTTGACCAAAGAAAGAGACAGGCTGCCCTTACGGGAGGGGTGCTGCAGCAGGCTGCCCCTGTGAAGGGGAGACAGTGGCTTGTCCCCCAATGGGTATGTGGTCTGAGGTGGCCTGCCTCCTAGAAGAGTGGGCCCCACCCTAGGACTGGAGGCAAGTGGACGTGATACCTGAGGCAGTAGGGGTGGCCCTTGGTATAGTAAGGAGGTCTTTTGAGAGACAGAGTGCCTGTGAGGCAGCGGGGACTGTGGGTTGGCTGCTTCTCACAGTATTAAAAAAGTCTACAGAAGAGAAGGACATGCTCCTAAAAAAAGACCCACGAAATAGTGGCATGAGAACACGAGGTGCAAACTTCAATGGAATCCCCGAAGAAGGAAATAGCATTGATGCAAGAGGAGGCAGCACAAGAACGCTGTTAGCGAGGTGCCATTGAAGAGGTAAAAGATTCCTTACAGAATGGGACGGCAGTGCTGCCAGGTGTTCTGAAGGAGGAAATGGCCATCACAGAAAGATACGAACTCCTGAGGGAAGCACAGGTGGAGGTGGCACGAGAACACCAGCTGCAAAGCATTGAGGTGAAGGTAAGACCTGCTGAAGACTGAGCTAACATTGCTGCGAGGCACAGTAGAAAAGGTAAAGGTTGTAGCAGAGGAGGCACTCGGGGGAGGGGAGAGAAAGGTGCCCTCAGCCCCAGAAATGGAGGAGTTGGGGAAGGATGAAGGGGTGTTGCCGGAGGCACTGACCCCTCCTGTATTGAAAGCACACCCAGTGGTTGTAAAGAAAATAAAGACCCAGCAGCTGAAAGTTCACCAAGGAGAGGAGAAGCCCCCTGCCCAGGTCATAGAGCACTCTGTGCTCTGCCCCTATACTCAGGCTGAGCTGGTGGATTTGGGCTCCCGGTTTAGGCAGAAGCCCTCAGAGTCAACATCAGCTTGTCTCCTAAGTCTGTGGGACTTAGGGGTGGATGGAATTGTTCTGTTGGGATCAGAGATGGGAAAGCTGTCTTCCCTGACAGTGCAGCCTACCTTGAGGCAGCATTTACAAAATGCACATCAGACCCCAGGGAGTCACTCCCTCCTCAATTGGCTTATGGCTGCACTTCGTGCTGTGTGGCCCAATTTGGATGGCCTCCCATCTTCTGTTTGATGGCAAACGTATGCTGAACTCCAACAGGTGTTATGAGAGCTAGGCATAAGAAATGCCATCTATAGACCAGAGATTTATGGCCCAGATGAAGAAATTTTCACTACTGGGATGAGAAATATTGTGCTTTAAATGGCTCCCACATCCCTCTTTGGGTCTCTAGTGGTCATTCTTTCCCCTCATTTAGGGCATCCCATAAGTGAGGGGACAGGTACAGTAGCAGACTTAGGGGAGGCTGAAGCAATGAGAACCCAGGAAGAAATAAGATCTGCTACTCACAAGAAGAATTTAAAGGGCCCCATGAAGGTTACGAGGACCCAGATGTGGGTTGATTTAAAAGGGCAGGAGCAGATGGAAAGTCAAATAGGACCTTACTAGAGCTATGGCAATAACTGAAACCAGAGCAGCAGTTCCAGCCATTAAGACCAAAGAGGCAGAGATCAGAGACAGAGCCACAAGTCTGGCCTGTGTGTTTGCAAGACTTCCTGCTGGAGAATGAGCCAACCTCACTTGAGCCCACACAGGAAGGTGATTGGGGAACACGGTTTGCCTGAGGGAAAGGTCAAGGTTTCTGCCCTGAGGGACCATGGGGGAACCGGAGGCCACATGTTGAAATAGCTATCCATTAGTCCCCAGTGAACATACAACGTGTCCTGGCTCTGGTGGACACAGGGGCTGAATGTTCACTGATTCATGGTAACCCTGAGGGGTTCCCCAAGATGCCCACTATCATAGATGGATATGGGGGGAAGGCGATCAGAGTAAAACAAGCCCAAATCCCTTTGGGAATAGGGTGTCTACCCCCAAAAGAGTATACCGTGTATATATCTCCCATCCCTGAGTATATTTTGGGGATTGATATCCTGCAGGGTCTATGGCTGAAGACCACTGCGGGTGAGTTCAGACTGAGAGTACATGTGGTAAAGGCAGTTCTGAGGGGACATGCTAGGCACCCGCCCATGGCTTTGCCTGAGCCTCGGTGGCTTACTAATACCAAACAATACAAACTGGAGGACATAAAAAGGTTGGAGAAACTCTCCAGGAGCTGGAAAAGGTGGGTATTATAAAGCCCACCCATAGTCCTTTCAATTCCCCAGTGTGGCCAGTAAAAAAGCCAGATGGCTCCTGGTGTATGTCTGGATTGCAGAGAACTGAATAAAGTTATACCCCCTATGCATGCTGCTGTCCCCTCTATTGCAGGCCTGATGGATACCCTCAGCCATGAACTAGGAACATACCATTATGTGGTAGATCTTGCTAATGCCTTCTTTTCCATTGACATTGAGCAGGAAAGTCAGGAACAGTTTGCCTTCACGTGGGAAGGACGGCAGTGGACTTTCACCATCCTCCCACAGGGATACCTCCACAGCCCCACCATCTGTCATGGACTTGTAGCCCAGGACGTGGCTACATGGGAGAAACCACCAACGGTGCGGCTGTACCATTATATTGATGATGTCATGCTCACGTCCGATTTTCTTTCAGATCTAGAAGGTGCAGCACCTAGACTGCTGCAGCCTTTACAGGAGAAAGGATGGGCTGTGAACAGGACCAAGGTTCAGGGACCTGGTTTGTCTGTCAAATTCTTGGGGGTCGTCTGGTCGGGTAAGACCAAAGTTATACGAGAAGCAGTTATAAATCCAGGCCTTTCCTACCCCTACAATTGTAGCATTGCTACAGGAGTTTCTGGGTCTTCTAGGCTACTGGAGAGTGTTTATCCCACACTTGACACAAATTCTGAAGCCTTATACCGGTTGGTACGAAAGGGCGTCATGTGGGACTGGGATGAGACATGTGCATCTGCCTTTACTACAGCAAAATGGGCAGTCAAGGCTGTGCAGGCTTTGAGTGTGACAGACTCATCAAGGCCCTGTGAGCTGGATGTTCATGTGACTGAAGACAGTTGTGCCTGGGATCTCTGGCAGTAGCTTGAATGAACTCACCATTCTACCGGATTCTGGTCACAACTCTGGAATGGGGCAGAGGTACGATACACTTTGATAGAAAAACAACTGGCTGCCATGTCTCTCGCCATGCTGGCTATAGAACCCCACCATGGAATGGCCCGAAAAGGTAATAACCACCTATCCCATCTTGGTGTGGGTACAAGACTGGACCCAAAAGTGAAGGAGTGGTGTGGCACAAATGCCCACACTGGCCAAGTGGGGTGCTTACCTACAGCAGTGTAGTGCCCTCTCTAGTAACCTCTTGAGTGAAGAATTCCACCGCTTATTGGGGCCAGTGACTAGTGAAAAGCAGGAACACCTTGCTTTTGAACTATTAGTAGCTGAGAGTCCTATTGGGAGGGAAGAGCCCCTATACCCAAAGATGCATGGTACACAAATGGCTCCAGCTGTGGGCAGCCCCCCAAATGGAGGGCCATAGCTTTCCATCGTAGGACTGAGACAATATGGATGGAAGATGGTGAGGGGAAGAGCAGCCAGTGGGCAGAGTTGTGGGCTGTGTGACTTGTGATCAGCCAGGAGCCCTCCCCTATAGTTGTCTGCACTGACAGCTGGGCTGTCTATCAGGGCTTGACACTGTGGCTACCGACCTGGTACCATGCCAACTGGCTGGTTGGTCACCGACCCCTTTGAGGTCAAGAATTGTGGCAAGACTCATGGGCCTGTGGTCAGACCAAAATAATTACAGTATGCCATGTGACAGGTCATTTGCCACTGGCATCCCCAGGAAATTATGAAGCAGATAAATTGGCCCAGATACATTGGTTAGAAGGAAAGCCTGCCTCTGATGTAGCCCAATGGTTACATCAGCGTTTGTTGTATGCGGGGCAGAAGACAATGTAGGCTGTAGCCCATAGGTGGGGCTTGCCTTTGACCTTTGAAGAAGTTAGTAGAGTCCAGGAGGAGTGTGTCATGTGCTCCAAAAGGGACTTAACCCAAGTTCCACAGCAACATGGGACAATAGCTAAGGGGCCTATACCCCTTGTCAGGTGGTAGATAGAGTATATTGGGCCTCTGCCTGTGTCAGAAGGATATCGGTATGCCATGACTTGTGTGGACACAGCTACTGGACTTCTGGTTGCGTTTCCTACCCGTTGTGCAGACCAGCAGATGACCAAAAGAGGCCTAGAACATCTCTTTGCTGCCTATGGCTGACCACAGGTAATTGAGAGTGATCAGGGCACCCATTTTACTGGACATGCACTGCAAGAATGGGTGCAACGCCAGGGAATCAAAATGAAGTGACATGTGCCATACAGTCCTACCACAGCAGGCATGATAGAGAGGCACAATGACTTGTTAAAATCCGGACTAAAGTCAGATACCAATAGTCTGTGGGGATGGTCAGTCTGCTTATGGACTGTGCTATGGCGTTTAAACGAGAGACCCCGAAAGGGACCCCTGAACCCCATAAACATGTTAACATATATAGCTGCCTCCCCTATACAACTGCAAGTACAAACCAAGGAAGAATCACTGAAGCCGAGGTTCAGCCACCGGAATAATATCTCGCTGCCAGCACCAACTGCACTGAACTCCGGAGACTCCATTGAGTGGACGTGGCCTTGGACCTTTCAACACAGGACCACTCTCTTGCATGCATCCTGCCTGATGGACAAGATTTGCCTATGTTGGTGTCATTAAAACATGTGTCTTATCGCCCCTAAAGTCTTTGTGGATTGGGAACTTCCTCTGGCTTGAGGATTATTATAATTTTTGTTATTAGGAAACTCCTCTAGCTTGAGGGTTATTATAATTTTTTTAACTGTATCAAAATCTTGTATCTTAATTTTTGTTATTATCTCTAAGTTGTTGTTATCCTCTGTTGTGTTGTGTAATCTGGTTACAGTGCTCTAGCTTTCTCGCACAGGGACCACTGCAGAAGATTGAAAGCTTGTAGATTGTAAGGCAAGAATCCTGGAGGGGTGGAGTGTGGGGAAGTTGGGGTTCCTATGGCCAGGATCCTCGCTGAACTTAAACCACCTGATGATGTAACCGGCCTGTTACTAGGCTACCACTTCCACACCTTTAGGCAATAAGCTATTATTGCACTATATAGAGAGCTTGGCCCAGTGCTCTGGGTGGAGGCAGAGACGCTAGTGCTGGACCTACTGCTGGGAGAACAAGCCGGGTAATAAACCCTTTCACCCCAAAGAACGTTTTGCTGTCATTTTCTTTGGTCACATTTCATCCATAGGAACTTGCCCAGGGCTGAAACCCATTGGCAAGACAATTATTTTATAATTCTGTGAATTTCTGTGGTGTCAATTGTAACTTCTCCTTTTCTGTTTTTGATTTTGTTTATTTGTGTCCTCTCTTGTTTTCATGATAAATTGGCTAGAGGTTTGTTTATTTTCTCAAAGAACTATCTCTTGGCTTCATTGATTTTTTTTCCATTGTCTTCTCATTTTCTGTTTCATTTATTTCTGTTCTGATCTTTATTATATCCCTTCTACTAACTTAGGTTTTGTTCTTTTTCTAATTTCTTTAGTTGTGAGTTTAGACTATTTGGGATTGTTGTTGTTTCTTGAGGTAGGCCTGTATTTCTATGTACTTCTCTCTTAGAACTCCTTTTGCTGTATCCCATGTATTTTGAACCGTTGTCTTTCTGTTTTCATTTGTGTCCATGTATTGTTGATTTTCTTTGATCTGTTCATTGATCCATTGATTATTT
This sequence comes from Manis pentadactyla, assembly GCF_030020395.1. NCBI lineage: Eukaryota > Metazoa > Chordata > Mammalia > Pholidota > Manidae > Manis > Manis pentadactyla. Next base: position 100,848,878 of record NC_080038.1, on the reverse strand, counting down.
AGAGGCATGTTGTTTAGCCTCCCTGTATTTGTGCATACTTTTGTTTCTTTGTGTAATTTATTTCTATTTATATACCATTGTGATAGAGAAGTTGCTTAATACAATTTCAATCTTTCTTAAATTATTGAGGCTCTTCTTGTAGCTTACTATGTGATCTCTTCTGGAGAATGTTCCAGGCACACTTGAAAAAAGTGTGTATCCTGCTGCTTTTGGGTGGGATGTTCTTTGTATATCTGTTAAGTCCATGTGATCTAATGTGTTGTTTGATATCTCTGTTTCCTTATTTTCTGTCTGGATGATCTGTCCATTGATGTAAGTGTGGTGTTAAAATTCTCTGAAATGATTGTGTTGCTGTCTGTTTCTCCCTTTAGGTATGTTAGTATTTTTTTTTTATATTTTGGTGTTCCTATGTTGGGTGCATAGATATTTACAATTGTTATATCATGTTGGACTCATCCATTTATCATTATGTAATGTCCTTCTTTTCCTCTTGTTACTTTCTTTGTTTTGAAGTCTATTTTGTTTGACATAAGTACTTCTACTCCTGCTTTTTTTCTCCCTTTTATTTGCATGAAATATCTTTTTCCATGCCTGCACTTTCAGTCTATGCATGTCTTTAGGTCTGAGGTGTGTCTCTTATAAGCAGCATGTAGGTGGGTCTTGGTTTTTTATCTAGTCTGCCACCCTGTGTCTTTTGATTGGTGTACTCAGTCCATTTATATTTAAGGTAATTATTGATAGGTATGAACTTGTTGCCATTTTATTGTTTTCTTGTTATTTTTGTAGCTCCTCTCTGTTCCTTTTTTCCTCTCATAATCTTGTTATTTCTTGGTTTTCTTTAGTGTTATGCTTGGATTCCTTTATTTTAATTTTTAATTTATCTATTATAAGCTTTAGGTTTGTAGTTGTCATAAGATTCATAGTTTCCTAAATATGTAACAGTCTATATTAAGTTGATGGTAGCTTGATTTCAAACTCATTCTAAAAGTACTACTTTTTTCTTCTTCTTCTTTCCCCACTTTTCATGTACAAGATGTCATAATCTGTATCTTCTGTGTATCCCTTGACTTATTTTGTGTACAGCTGGTATTACTACTTTTCTTTTATTAACTTCATAGTGGCTTTGTAAGTAGTTGGTCTGTTGCCTTTACTGTAGGTTTATTTTTATGTTGAAAGAAGCTCAATACTTTCTGCTCACAAGTACCTGGCTTTCTTTTGTGGCTGAGCCATACTTGCGGCTGGTGGGCTGTTCATGAGGCCCCCTTTCTACTTATCTGTCAACAGTGATTAGTCTCTACATGCCCTTTGTGTGTCTGAGGTGCTTCTGCTGGGATTTATTGTGGGTGGGACTGTCCTCTGCCTACCATCAGCAATGGGGCACTGCCACTGGGCTGAGTGTGCTGGTTGGAACAGGCATGCTGTGGGGTGTGGGGGTTAAGCCAGTGGTACAGATGTAGAGTTTAGAGCTGACTCCCACAAGTGTTTGGCCACTTGAGCTGAGGATAGCCTGGGAGAGCTGGGAAAGTGTAGTCCACCACCCTCTGCCTGCAATCAGCCAAATCGAACCACTGCTGGGCTGAGTGTGCTGGGCAGGGCGGGTATGCAGGCGAGTGCCGCTGAGTATCTAAACTGCCAGAGAAGGAGATGAAGGGTTTCAGAGCTGGCTCCTGCAAGCTTCTGACTAATTGGACTGAGGGAGGGATGGGAAAGTATCATCTACTTGCCCTTTCTCCTCTGGAGAGAGTTCCCTCTGAACCCCTTCCCTCTGACACACTTCCCACTGCTGGTAAATTTTTCATACTGCCACTTATGTGTTGGGTCTCAGTGGGACCAACAGAGCTTGCCTGTCCTCCACAAGCAACAGAAGTCTCAGCCCCCCAGAATGTTCCATTTTTCCTTGGTGTTCAGCAATGTAAATCACCAAAGTCAAATACAATGTGGACTCATGTTCCCAGAGCAGATCTCTAGGGACAGGTGTGCTGGATTCCTAAGCATTTATTACCCCTGCTCCCCAACTCTGTTCCTCTCCCTCTTGCTTGTGGTCTGGGAGGGGAATGGGCTTGGGTCCCCATGTGTCATAGCTCTCCCCGTTTACCCTTCTAAATGTGGTCCTCTCTTTTCCATAAGGTGTAGATGGTCTCTTCTGGAGTCCTCAGGTCATATTTAGGGTTAGCTGTATTTGATGTAGTTGCTTCCTCAGTGTGTATGTGGAAATTCCTCCAAATCTTGGAAATTACATAGTACCTGGGGCCACACAGCAAAGTTGTGGAAAGAGAAAATGCATATGCTTGGAGCCTGGGATTCTCCATGTAATATTTAAGTATCATATTATTAAGAGTAACTGAAAAATTTAGAAAACAGACTATAGATATTATATTTGTATGTTTCTCTACATTATGCCAAATCAGCTTAGAAACATATATTATTCAATTCCATAAGGACAAGGTGTGTTATTGGCCATCAGCAAAAGTTTGTTGGAAAAATAAGAACAATTCACTGAAATTTTCCAATTTTAGGCAGTCTGGATACCAGGACGATGAAGCTCATCTTATCTACAGTTCCTTCTAAAGTGAATTTCTGGGTGTATTTGTCATCAACAACTATTTTGGAAATCTTACCATATTTGTATATTTCTCTAACCTTATCTGTCACGTGATCAACTTTTGTTTCTTTTTCTAAACAGCCTTGCAAATATGAGATAAAAGTCTCTTATTTCAGCAGGGAATCCTAAGCCAGTCAATTAATGATGTTTTAACAGTTGTCTTTTATATACCCAGCTTTATCCTGTTTCCTGTGAATTACAAAGAAGTATAAAACATTTTACTTTCGTAGTTAAGAATCCATTGGGATAGTTGAAGCAAGACATAAATACAGGAACAATTAAAAGAACTCGGGATATAAATATTAGCTTGATATAAGGTTTGTCATAAAGCATTTTGCCTATGTGCCAAGTTCTCTCATTTCTTCATTTCAGGTACCTCTCAAAGCATTGGTTACTGCATCCTTTTAGCTGGTTTTGTTCTTCTCCAGCTAATCCTATATATCAGGCCAATCATTTTTAGATAGCAATTCTTTTGAGACTTTTTTATTGTTCTTTCAATAATCTAAAATGGCCCTTCTAGTCTAATGCATCATGTCCAAATTCTCTGCATATTTCACAGGATTCTCCAGAACTGAGCTCCATCCTATCTATCTAGTTTTGTTTCCAATTACTCCAGATCATGAACAGTTTTCTCTTTACCCCACCACACCCAACTTCTCACCAGATCATTTTCCTCTAGTCACATTATTCTTGCTAAATTCTACCTCTTTTCTTAATTTTGTGTTGTTAATCTTTCCTGTATTTCTTTTTCCTTACTCTCTGCCTTTCCAAATCTTCCCCATGCCATAAGGTCTATGTGGAGAGCCATTTTCTTCATAAAAATATTCCCCAACACTGCCAGCCAATACTGACCTCTCCTTTCTCCATTCCTTTACATATAGCCTTGTAGATGAAATGCTACAATTTTTCACTGGATTGTCTTCTTTGTTCTATTATTTATTTATTTTGGTGTGCCAATTCTGTGTTTGTTGTAAATTGAGGGTGGAGATAAAGGCTTTAGTTCTTTTTTCCTTAGTACTTACACAGCAGTTGGTAGACAAAAGGTGCCCAATCAGTATTTTTGATGAATTATCCTAACAACGGTATCAGTGCTTTACTGTACTGTTCTGGAGTTTGAGGTGGGGAATGAGGAATGACTCAGAGGCATGGAAGATTCAACTGATGAGAAATGTCCATTAGGGTTATATTTCATTAAGAATATTTCATGCCAGAAAGTAGGCATGGATATTTAATGCTTACCTTATTATACTTAAAAAATCTATATTTCTTTACACTCACAAGCTTATAATAATCACTCAGAAGAGTCTATTTGTTTGATCTTGTTGGAAAGTGTAGCTGTCAAAATGGCCTGTTTACAGCAAATCAGTGGTGCTCTAAATGTGCTGGGAAATGGATATTGTACGGCTAGAGTAACAACTCAAGTAGGAATACTGTCTAATAAATGTTTACACACCATCAAGTCTACAAACATTAAATATCATGCATGATAGAATCTTTCTTATCCTGTAATTTATCTCAATTTTCCTATTACCTTCTTTCATTTTCTCTTCTAGCTTTACTCACAGACAAGCCTCCCAAGCCATTGTTCCCCATGGAGAATCAGCCAAGTGTTATAGATGTCCAGCTGGGTAAGTCGCCTTCTGGGAATAATAGATCCTGAAGTTGCTCTCTGTTAACAGATGGGGAAAACTGCATGAGCCGGGAAAGGTTTATTGCCACTGTTATTACATGCAAATCAATTTGTGTCTGCTCATTTATAACCCTGGAGTTCAGTGCAATAGCAGTTTAAGGAAATGAGTTTGTATTGCATCAAGGAGTGGGTAATACTAATTGGTTACACTGGGTATTAAGTATGCTGTAGAACACAGCTTTTTAACTCCGTGATTGATAGATTCATGGGTATCATGCATTGGTGATTGGCACAGAAACCTCATGATTGTCAGCCAAAAATTTTTGTTTAGAGAGCATTAACTCCTAGAGAGCAAACACTTTTAAAAATAAAAGAGCCCCTCAGTACAGCCTTTAAAATGATTTGGTATTATTTCCAATGGCACAATCCAGGGCTTTTTAAAAGTTGTTTTTAGGTTGAGATTCTGAATATTTATAAATTATACGGTGTTGGGAAAAGTAACAAGTTGATTTATGGGTGCTGCTGTTCTTTTCTGCAGACTCAAATTAGGACTGAAGGTGTTGAGTCTCCTTTTTGAGTCCCTTACTGCTAATCCTTGTGTTTCAAGAACTGTAAACTTGAAACTCAGAGGTCTGCTAGTATCTCTTTCAAACCAAAACCTTTAACATCTGTGAGCTTTCATGTATCGTGGGTTTCTTTCTATTCTTAAATTCTAAGAAAATGTTCTTCAATTCTAAGCAAGAGAACTGAGTAAATATACTGTAAATGTATTATAGGCTTATGTTGGGTATATTATTTATTGAAATATGTGGCCACAACAGAACCTACCAATTATATAGTCAGGGAAGATGAATTGGCCCTAATACTTCACTCACTTTGGAAGTTTTTGACTCAACTTCTGATCTTTCCATTCCAACTTGGATTGTTAGAGGCTTATTTCTATCTTGAAAATAGGTGAGAGAAAATTACATTCCTAAGAGCTTATTCATTTTCTGAAATGAAATATAACACATTGTAGTTAGTGCAACTTAGCACTGTGCGTATCAAAGTTAAGTATTTTAAAATAAGAAGAGAAATAATAAACATGTCATTAAGAATGGGCTATAGAAATGGTGAATAGTTTGTAGATAATGCTGAAGTATTAGACTATGGCTCTCTTGCCACCACTTGAATTATTTTGTAGTCATAATAGTTTGTTAAAGCCAAATGTACACGGGCTGACACACTCGCTCAGTAATTTTTCCTTACATATTTCCATCTATACTGGGATAAAGGTACCTCAAGATTATTCCATGATTTGCCAGGGGTTACATGAAGCCAGAAGTTGATCTTGTGTTATTAGTTCTTAGGGGCATTTAAGTGGTAAATTGTCTTTATATGAAAACTTATATATTGACTAAAAAGCAAAATTCACACAACTATTTCAAATAAACATGCATCTCTTTTGGTTCACAGCCCCTGGGTGGATACTTCTTTATTCTTCTCTGTCACTAGGCAAGCTTTAACAGAAAAGTTTGAGAAGTACTGCTTTAAAGCAAGGAGAGAGACCCTTGTAGGGAATACATTTCATTCAGATTCACTGGGTTTAGCAGTTGTATGTGCCTTTCAGGGTATCTCTAAGATATGTGATTTGTAAAAATATGATTTCCAACATAGGGATATATGCCAAAATAACCTACCATTAACACAACCTTGTAAAATTACTAAAGTAATTTGCTTCCAACTTACATTAGAGGCAAGGGTGGATTTTACAGATTTTAGTTTGCAACACAATTTGTAAACAACTTTATTGATAGAAAGATGGAGTCTTTCTCATTTTCATCCCCAAAAGACTGTTTCTCTGAGATGCTAAAGCAACCATGTAATTCAGAGAAAGGAAAACAAAATCAAATAAACCAGATCCTTGGCATTTCAAAAAGCACATGACTTGTTACTTTTAAGTGATCTGAACTTTTCCACAGATTTATTTAGCACCATGTATTCATAACTGGAAATCACTTTGTAACTTACTTTTATGCCTCAATAGTAAGGTGATACTATTAAGAGCACTATAAATGCCAAAGAGCTCCTTAGTGTTGGGGAGTTCTGCAGTTGGAATGATGAAGGTTTGGAAACCCCAGGTGTAAAAGGGATAATGATACTTAGGGCGATTGGACATCCCTGTGTATATCTGGAAAACTTTCAGAATTCAGTAAGATGATGAAAACTTCAGGAAATGATTTTCCTTAAAAATTTTTTAAAGTATATCAAGCCCATTCAGTTTTTAGATGTCTTCAAATTAGAACTAAAACTAGAACTACCAAAAGATACAACAATCCATATTGCTAAGTGCATTACCAAGTTCAGGTTTCCCAAATCCCAATACTTAAAATTACTTGAGACAACATTGTAGCAGACAAAAGTTGGCCACAGATTTTTTGCTACTCCTACATTTAAACATAGTGTCTCATTCCTCTCTCCTTGAATCTGGGTTGGCATTATAGACATGCTTGACCAATACAGTATAGCAGAAGTGATATTCTGAGATTTTGGAGACTAGGTCAAAAGAAACCTTGCAACATTTCTTCAGGTCTCTTGGTCTGCTCTGAAACTACCATGCTGTGAGAAGCTCAAGCCACTTAGAGAAAGAGATACCATTTGAAGAAAGAGAGTCCAGTGAGCACCAAGCTAATAGATGTGTAAATGAAGACGTCATGCTGGAATGGATCCTTCAGCCCCAGCTGCTGTGGCTTATGCCATATAGTTTGGAGAAAAACCATTGAGCTGAACTATTCTTAAATTCTGATGCAAAAAGTCATGAACAAAATCAAATGGTTGTCATTAGCCACTGTAAGGTGTAGTTTATTAAACAACAGTAGGTACCTAGAACAAACATTAATTTTATCTAGAGCATTGTGAATTCTATTTTTCGCATGGATAAGAATTCCATGTAGGCATTTTGTGCAGAATGAGAAATACTGTGGAAACTAAACTGGAGTATCTGCTTTAAGGTAGTTTTAGAAAATATGGCCTAGAATAATAATTTATGTGTTTGTTGATAGTTATACTCAGTTTTCAGTTCTATATATTTACAAAGGCAATCCAGTAAATGAAAATTTTCAGTGCAAGTGAATTCTTTTTAGTGCATGGAGTTGGCATCAGTACAGATATTTTGTTGTGTCTCTAGAGAAAAACAAACATCTTGACTTTCTCTCTCCTATAGTGTAATCCATTAGTCATCCACAAGGTTCTAGAAATTAACATACTTTTCACTGACATAGTAATGTCAGTTTGGTTGTTGTTGTATTCACATTGTTAATGCTGAAAGAATATTAATCTTAACCAACTCACCATATATTTTGAGATGATAAATGCATTATTTATTTGTTTATTTTTTAATACGGTATGATTGATATACACTCTTATGACGATTTCACATGAAAAAATGATCTGGTTACTACATTTACCCATATTATCAAGTCCCCACCCATACCCCAATGCAGTCACTGTCCATCAGTGCAGCAAGTTGCCAGAGATCCACTATGTTCCTTCTCTGTGATACACTGTTCTCCCCGTGATCCCCCACACCATGTGCACTAAACATAATACCCCTCAGGCCCCTTCTCCCTCCCTCCCTACCCACCCTCGCACACCCCTCCCCTTTGGTAACCACTAGTTCATTCTTGGGGTCTGTGAGTCTGTTGCCATTTTGTTCCTTCAGTTTTGCTTCATTGTTATACTCCACAAATGAGGGAAATCATTTGGCACTTGTCTTTCTCTGCCTGGCTTATTTCACTGAGCATAATGTCCTCCAGCTCCATCCATGTTGTTCATGGTATGCCCTATAGTCCTGACTATAATGGTACGATTTGTTTCTTTCTTATGGCTGAATAGTATTCCATTGTATATATGTACCACATCTTCTTTATCCATTCACCTACAGATGGACACTTAGGTTGCTTCCATATCTTGGCTGTGGTAAAAGTGCTACAATAAACATAGGGGTGCACATGTCTTTTTGAATCTGAGAAGTTGTATTCTTTGGGTATATTCCAAGGAGTGGGATTCCGGGGTCAAATGGTATTTCTATTTTTAGTTTTTTGAGGGACCTCCATACTGCTTTCCACAATGGTTGAACTAGCTTACATTCCCACCAGCAGTGTAGGAGGGTTCCCCTTTCTCTGCATCCTCACCAGCATTTGTTGTTCTTAGTCTTTTTGATGCTGGCCATCCTTATTGGTGTGAGGTGATATCTCATTGTGGTTTTAATTTGCAGATAAACACATTCTTAACAAAATAACATGAAAACTATTGCTTTCACAAAGCAAGCTTATTCAGCTAAAGCTGCCTGTGGTAATGTATGAAATATAAAGAAAAACAATGTACAAATCCAATTTAGTCCTGTTATCTTCCATTTATTTTCTCTTTTTGAAGATAAATTTAGCTTTAAATTTGATAAATAAAATTTTACCATACCAGGGAAAATTATCTTTTTTGGCAGTTGAAAAATATTTTTTCATTAATTTTTCTAAGAAATAAAACACTGCATTATAGTATATTAATTTACATTGTACTTTAATACCAAAGTATTGAAACATCATAGTGACATGTGCCCCACTTAAAGTGTATTGATTCTAGGTAGACCCTTCTTTGGGCATTGCTTTTTTTATAGAACCCAAACACATGTTCTATAAACTGTAACATTCCTAGAAGCTTTGAAAAAACCATGAGCAGATATGGATGAAAAGATTTGAGATCCTACATCTAATTTCAACCAAGGATGAATTTGGAAATGTGCTCTATTCTTCTCATTGATGATAAATATTTCCTTAGAAGTTTCCTAAGATATAAAGTAAACCAGTCAGTGTTATGCAGAAAATAAATTTAAATACCACTTACTTTCTCTTTTAGTGTCAAAAAGTCAAAAAGAAAGGCTGGGGGCCTAAAGCATATCAGAAAAGCTGAGACTTGGTGGAACAGTCCAAGCTAACTGAATACCTCAGCTGTTTCAAAAAGCCAGGTAGTTTATCTTCTAGATGAATCTTAATCCAGTATGAAAGATTTTCCTTATTTCTCTTCTCTTCTCACTCAGAATTTATTTTAATTTTACAGACTATTTAAATTCATTTTTCATGACTATGTGACATGCTGCTTTGCTTGGTCAAACTTATTCCATGTGTATAAGGAGTATTAATCTTTGTCAGAAATCAATTTTACCAGCATATCAGAGATAGGACTATAAGGCAAAAACAAATAATTAACAGAACCCCAAATTAGGAAATTAGCTGTTCAACCAAATTAAGTTTATTTACCTAAAAACATATTTTGCGTTCTTAGCAGATGCCAAACACTGTGTTAGATCCTGGGGATGTAGAGGTGAATAAAATTAGGTCTTTGGTCTTCCGGTATTCTGTTCTCAGTCTAGTGGGGAAGACAGCTATAGAAGCAGAAGTACAATGCAATATAACAACTGCCAAAGCAGATAGGAAAAGGGAGAGTGACTTTTCTGTGACAAGACCTTATAAATTAACAGTTCTGTACTCTCTTTTACTCAATATAATAACATATCTCTGTAATCTTAACCCGAGTACATGATTAATTTGAAAATAGTTAAAAATTGCCAAAGAGGTAAACTTTTGAAATAATAAATTGTTTACCATTTGCTTCAATATAGCAAATATTACAAGTGGAAACTTAATGATACCCTTGAGTCTCTTTGGCTTAGTTAAACTAGTCAGCTCTTTCTAAAATTGTCAGAAAACAAGCTGTCTAAAGCAAGTTGCCCACCAATTGAGCTAAAATATCAAGTTGGAATTACCATCAATACAAATAACAATACGTGATCATTTCATTAGTTCAAGATATGACTGTATATGTATTGTGTGTATGATTGTGCAAACAAGGGATTTAAAAAAATTCTTTGTTTTTGTATACTCCTACCCTTTTAACTTTAACTCCTTGAAGACCTTCATTTAATCTTGAATACATGAAGACTTTGGAGAGGGAGAAGGGTATTATGAGTTCACTCAGCTTTCTTGGCACACATAATTGGAGCTGGTTTATGGCAGCATTCACTCTCCCTTGTAGAGACATTCTAGGGTTACTAAGTGGTTTCCAAAAGATCTTTTTCATGAAGAATAACACGCATGAGGTGAGCATGGACTACCCCAATCTACAAACTGTTCTATTGCCCAGACAGTACAACATGTCCATTATTTACAACTTTAGAAAATCTGGGCCAAGCCTTTTCCTTAAAAGTTAACTAACATATTAATCCTTGAGACTTACACTGATTTACTTTGTCTAAGTTTCTATAACTTAGTGGTACTTGTTTTGAGACTTTTAAGACTGAAAAGAAAGGAGTTAACAGTTTACTAAATATCTGTAATGTAACAAGTTGTTTATGAATATCTTAGGGATAACATGATTGTTGACCAGACCTCTGTGCATATATTGCTGTTTTGGGGCATTGCTGAAGTTTATTTCTCGTTGGAATAGTAATATAAGCTTTAAGGTGTTTTATCACATGTTCCTTAATGCCAATACCATGATTTTACACATGTGGAAATAAAATTACTTGAAAACTTACCGTATACTAGGCAGTGCAATGGGCATTTGTACATACAGTCTTAGTATTGTAGTTGGTATTGTTGAACCATTTTGCAGATGAAGAAACTCAACCTGAAACAGATTAAATAACTTTCCTTAGACTACATATTTAGTTACTGGCTAAAATGGGATTTTGATCAGACTTGCCTGAGTCCAAAGTTTGTGTTATTTTTATTATAACATACTGACTATGGTAAATTACCTAGGCCCAAATTATATGCCCCAAAAAACAATCAGTCTAATAGGAACATTTAAATCATAATAATAACTATGTGATATGTTTATAATTATATGTAAAATATAGTTATTCAACAATAGCATTACTACTACTAATAGTTATTGTTATAACAATATTCAGTATAATTTAATAGTAGCTCTGCCAGTGATTATTATTATATTTAGTATTATTTAATAATAGCTCTACTACTAACAAGAATAGTTATTATTATTATAATAATTACTTATATTATTTAATAACTCTACCATTATCAATAATAATAATAATTGTCAGTAGTATTATTTATATTGGTGGTAGAGCTATCATTTATTGATGCTTACCAGGTACTAGATGCTATGTTGAGTACTTTATATGGATTACTTCATTTAATCCTCCCAATAACTTTGAGATAGATCCAACTATATGTCCTACTTTTAAGACCATTTTAATAATGGTATTGATATTATGATATAATAACATATATAAAAATAATGATATTATTGATATTCCATTACAATTGACCCACTTATATATTTCAGTGGTTTCACAGTGTTGTGCAACCATCACTATAATCAATTTCAGAACATTTCAACATTCTAAATAAACTCCATTTCCATTAAAGTCACTTCTCAGTCCCTCTTCTTTACTCCCACCTCTAGCCCCAGGCAACCACTAATAAAATTTCTTTATCTATAGATTTGCCTATTCTGGACATTTAATATAAATGAAAGCATACAACATGCAGTCTTTTGTGATTGGCTTCATACACTTAGCATATTGTTCTCAAGGCTCAAACACATTGTAGCTTGTATCAGTACCTCATCCCTTTTTATTGCTAAATAATATTCCATTATATGGATATACCATTTTATCCAATTATCAGTTGAAGGACATTTTGGTTGTTTTCACTATTTGACTATTGTAAATAATGCTGTTATAGACATCAGTGTACAAATTTTTGTGTGGGCATATATTGTCACTTCTTTTGTGTATGTACCTCAGGGTAGATTTGTTGGGTCATTTGGTCACTCTGTATTTGACCTTTTGAGGAACCTCCAGATTTTTTTCGAAAGCAGCTACACCATTTTGCATTCTCAGCAGAAATGTACAAGCATTCCAATCTCCTCACATCCTCACTAACACTTGGTATTTTCCATTTTTTTGGTAATCATTATCCTTATGGGTATGTAGTGGTTTTAATTTGCATTCTCTGATGGCTAATGATGTTGAACATATTGTCTGCTTATTTGTCATTTGTATGTCTTCTTGGAAGAAATGTGTATGGCCCCTTTTTTTTAAATGAGGAAATTTGGCTCAGAGATCTCATATAACTTACCTAAACTAGTCAGCAGTTTATAAGTAGTGAGGCGTAAGTTGACATTCTTGTGTTATGGACCATAATGCCAATTAAAGTTAGTACGGTTGTTTATTCAGTCTTGTTACACTGTCGGCTTACTGTTCCTTGTTTTGAAATTAATGTTTGGACAGAAGGTGCTTGATCCTATATGAATAAGTTAATCAAATTCAGTGTGATTTGATTCAGTGAGTAAAGAAAAGTGAATAAAAGAGCATTATTTTGACATTTTGACCTTTGTAACTCAGGCCAAAATACTTTTTCAAATAACAGACTAATGTGGAAGCTGCAGATGTACCTGAAAACAGTCTATGTAGCACAGAGCAGTATAGAAAAGTTTTCTGGAGTGATGTACACTTAAATGGCCAGAGAGCCGCATATATTCCAGTATCTGAGCAGTTATCAAAAATTCATCTTTGTCATTCAAGGATAGGAAAGATAAATCAGAAACTAAAAAATAAATTAGGAAAATCTCTGCATTTGGAATTTATTAGAAATATGTGTCAACTGAGGATACTATTCCCCAACAGCATGTTTTGTCATTGTTGATATCAATACTAGCTTTATAGTACTTTTCAGTGGTTCTATCTTCTATCCTTTTTTTTTTTTGAGAGGGCATCTCTCATATTTATTGATCATATGGTTGTTAACAACAATAAAATTCTGTACAGGGGACTCAATGCACAATCATTAATCAACCCCAAGCCTAATTCTCAACAGTCTCCAATCTTCTGAAGCATATCGAACAAGTTTTTACATGGTGAACAAGTTCTTACATGGTGAACAGTGCAAGGGCCGTCATCACAGAAACTTTCAGTTTTGATCATGCATCATGAACTATAAACAATCTGGTCAATTATGATTATTCGTTTGATTTTTATACTTGATTTATATGTGAATCCCACATTTCTCCCTTATTATTATTATTATTTTTAATAAAATGCTGAAGTGGTAGGTAGATGCAAGATAAAGGTAGAAAACATAGTTTAGTGCTGTAAGAGGGCAAATGTGTATATGATCAGGTGTGTGCCTATAGACTAAGTATTAATCCAAGCTAGACAAGGGCAACAAAACATCCACGAATGCAGAAGATTTCTCTCAAAACGGGGGGGGGGGTGAGGTTCTAAGCCTCACCTCTGTTGATCCCCAATTTCTCACCTGATGGCCCCCCTGCGACTGTGCCTGTCTTAGGTTGTTCCTCCCTTGAGGAATCTTACCTGTCTCTGGCTAAACAGTCATCTTCCAGGGCCATACAGGGAAATGTAAAGTTGGTAAGTGAGAGAGAAGCAATATTGTTTGAAAAAGTTAACTTTTTACTTTTTTGCAGATTTATGCCCTGTGGCTTCTATGCCCAGCATTTGTCTTGAGGTATCTTTACCACTTGGAAGAATTATGATACTCAGTAATTTCTATATGAGGCACGAATTCTACTTAGGGGTTGTAATTAGGAAGGAAGAAGAGAAGCTATAGAAGTAGCAGATGGAAGAAAACATGGGAAGATTGATTATTTCTTTGACATATCTTCTTGTAGAGTAACATAAGCATGTATAGGTTTCAAATTACTAATTAAATTGCATGCACACATTAACATAATAGGAATACAGCTACATAACCAAAGCAGACCTACAATTACCAGCCATATCCAGTGAAACCAAGAAAACCAGTTAGGCACCCTAGGCATTTGTGAAAACTTATCAATGATATGATGGATATTGTCTAACTGAATTTGAATATTTTGAGAAAAATCAGACAAATTAAAACAACACATTCCTGGGAACTGTTCACATCCCATATGTTCTTTTAACAGTAGATAGTCTATAGTCGCAAGATTTTGGAGCGCTGCAACTTGCACTTCTCCTAATTCTTGGTTGAGTTCCGACAGTATAGATCCAGTCAAATTTGTTGTTTTACTGTATGCACAGGCCAGCTTAGATATCTCCTTCTTCATTCCAATGGCAAGTCTAGGAACCGGTGGGATGAATGCAGCTACAACTGCAACAGCGCCAGGATCTTTGTTGAAGTTTTTTGCTGATCATCTTCTGGTATGACTCTTCCTGAGAATGTTGATGTTGGAAGTTCTTCTTCATATTGTATCTTAATTCATTTTCTGGGTAGCCAAATTAGGCTTTGATCCTCTGTATAAACACAAACAAACCCTTTGCCCACACTTTGATATGCCCTTTATACCATTGTGAAGAACTTATTGGGGATCACCACACAGGAACTGCTTTTTTTTTTTAAGAGAAAGGAATATTATCAGAAAAATGTACTTCCATATTTCTATCCTTTTTTTATCAGTTAGTAGTGGATGCTTTTTAAATATCTGAAAAGTGAAAAATAAAGCTTCGTATTTTGACTGTGTCTAAACACCCAACATGAATTGGCAAAAACCAGAATAAATTAGGCACCCTTTCAAACTCAAATATTTTATTTTATATAAATAAAACTAGATTTTATATTATAGGCAAACTTGTAGAAAATTAAGGGAAATATCATGTGGCTGATTCATAAACTACTTTTAAATGTCCTAATGATTGATGTGGATGGGTGGCCTTGCATCATTTATATAATTCCCTTAATTATTCTCTATATTTTACAGTATAGATATGGCTTAAACTTTGGAAGAGCTCTTGCTCCTTTAGAAATAATTTTCTAGAGATTGATTAGCAATATGAGGAGTGGCTCATAAATATCTGGTCCTGTTAATAGACACGTGTGTTGCTGTGATTTCGAGAACACCAGAAATCTTCCCCCTTTCCTTCTAACCTCTACCCTGAGTATTTCCTGTACTGTTCCAGTAGGAAATCATAGATCAGAAGTCAACACAAAATAAGGGCCAAGCAAGAGATTTGGAGGAAGAACTCAGAGGTTTGTGAAGGCGAAGCTGATAGTCTAGAATCAGGGTAGCAACCTGAACTCTGGAAGCTTAGATCTTGCAGAGGCTCCAGCAAAGTGGTGAGCAAATAGTTCAGGTCAGAGAACACATCAGTCTTTGGTTTTAGCAAGGTTGGGAAGTCAAAGGCTGCAAAGCCATCAGAAATCAGGCAACAAATGGATACTGAAAGATCAAAGGTATGGCATTAGACATGTAAGTGTTGGCGCTTGATTTTCTCACAAGAGAAAAGTATTGTCTGTGGGCATAGTCCCTGAAAAGGAAAGTTGGAAAGAACCGGGGCTTAGGGTAAAGCAGAGGAGGACACACATGGCAATTAGGAGCAGTTTAAGACCCCCTGGGTAAGAAAGGGAGCTCCATCAAAAAGAGTAGAGGTCAAACGTGGCCTGAGACCACTACTGATAGAAACAGTCTAGTGTTTGCCAATATCTGAATTTTGAAAATTGAATCAATAGGTAATTTATTATGTCCAAAAATACACTTTGGTTTTGTTTACAAATACAGTATCAACCCAAGACCTTCTGTATATTGAAATTTTGCATATGCTTTAGATGTTTTCCAAGAACAGGAGCTCTGGTCCACTGAGAATCTATATCAGCTTAATTTCTTTAACTGCAAATGTATTTAGAGCCCACCCATTGCTGTAATGATGATTTTCCATTTATAGCTAAGCTATTTGATACGATTTTAACTTGGTGAGATGATAAACATGATGTGTCTCAAGGCTGATTGTGATGAGGAGTCAGCCAAAGAACAAAAAGAATGTGAACGTGTGGAGTGAGACCCTGCATTAGAGGTCAAAGCCAAGTTTAAAAACCCTCTTACCTCAATTATGGGAAAATGAAAGTGCTTTAGAAAGGAAGAGAATCATGCTAATTCTAGATAAGAGAATTTCTGAAGGGGAACAGTTAATTTTAATGATATCTCATATTTATGTGATATACTTCCCCAAAGAACTCAGAGCTTTTCTCCAGGCACCATTTAATTAACGTCTTTGATATTTCTGTAAAATAGGATGAGCCATTATTAACCATTGACATGTGCGGGCATTATAGTTCTTTGTGACATCCAAAAGCAGTTTTAACTGAATATACTAGTGAGGAATCAGCTGTATCAGTACTGAATAAATGATTTTTAGCCTGACCATTATTAGACAGCTCAGGATAACTGTTGACTCTTCTATTTTATATGTAGTAGTGTAGAGCAGGGCTGATCTATCTACTCACTTCTATTTTGCTGCTTCCTATCTCAGCAGTAATTAGCTTATTAACCTAATAATGGATGCTATCATGAGTGACCACTTAGTATATCAAACTAGTAGCCCTGGAACTTCGCAGATTGTTATTCTGTGCTTGCATTTATTCTTTGGTTCTATGTGCTGATTACTGGAATTTTAGTTGTTTTTACATTCTTTTGGGGAGCCACAGAAAACAAAACAGATCTCAACAGCTTGAGGCAGTGCGAAAGAGAACCTGCGGTATTGCAGACAAGCCAGAGGGAGAAAGTACTACAAGCTCCTGAAAAAGAAATCGGCAAACCTCTCCAATTGGAAAATCACATAGCCTAGAGAAAATGCATCACCAAAAAAGGTTTAAGAGCCAGCAGAAATTCTGATGTGCAAAGAATTTTTTTAAAAGACATATAAAAAAGAAAAAATGCTGGCAATAGCAGTGGACACAGATTAAAATTGGGGGAAAATGAGAGGGAAACCCTGCCTTTGTGTAATATATAGAAATAGGTCAGTAACAATGGAGTTTCTCAATTATCAAAGGCAAGTCCATGGTTCAGTTAGTTCACTAGGCTCGTGTTTCTTTTAAGCCTTCTTTTTGACGTCTAGTATGTCTGCATATGTCAATGAAAAGTCCTATTAATCATCTTCCAGGTGTCTTCAAATGGATTGTTTTATTGTATTTAATCTACTCTTATCAACATTCCAAGTCTATCCTACTGGTCTTTATTCTCAGAAGGAAACTTAGTGGAACTTATTTCATTCTACAGATCTGAATACCAATGTCACACCCAAAGTCACTGAAGAAACAGACCAAGATAATCCAATGTAAAATGCCTCAATTTCCTTCCCCTCTATTTCAGAATGTCCCTTCCATGTATTCTTTCTCTTCCTCTTTCCTCTGGTCTAGGAAGAAGAGGTGACATTATCTCTTTCCAAATTTAAATTAATCTACCTCTGTTCTTGATTCCACTTGCTCCCGTATGTTTTGATAACCATCAATACCCCTTCTTTCAACTGAATTTTCAACTCTGTCCCATAATAAATATACTCAAAATCAATGGCTTGAAAAAGTATACAGAGACCATTTGTTTTAATATGTCTCATTCACTTCTTACCTTACTGAAACCTGACTTCAACCCCACCATTCTGTGGAAGCACATCTCTCAGTTGGCTAACTAACTGTCATCTTATAATTACCTAATTCTCTATTGCCTCTTCTTTCTCAGGATCATTTTACACCTAGGCACCACTGAACAAATTCTTTGCTCGTACCTTGTCTGGCACACAATAAATATTCAGTGTGTGATGGACACCACCTCTTTCTTCAGCATTTCTTGTTTGCTTTCCTAGTTCTCAACCTAATTGTCTTCTTTCTTTTTTCTCAAGCTCTCTTCCTGATCTTTCTACAACTGCTTCTTTAATTGTTTTTAGTGGGAAAGAGAATGAGTACAAGTCTTAATGCAGGCCTTGATTAAAGAAGATAGAAGTGCCTGCTTTGGTTTATTTGGTAAGGAGGAGTGTCTATTCTTAATTAATGAAAGCTTTAAAAAAAGAAGGGACTCTCATTCTCAACTAGGATTGGTGATAGATTTCATCCAGTCTCTAAGATATGTATTGAACATCTACTGTGTGTAAGGGCCTATAGAGGCAAACAGATGGCTAAGATGCAGATATGGCTCTTACACTGACTAGAATTCAGCTGAGGTAAATGAGATAAACAAATAATACAAGATAAGAGGTGACATAAGTTAGGTGGTAAAGTAGGAATCTCCAGACCTTGTCCCTTAAAGAAACACCCACTAAACAAGAGTAGTCAAAAATCCTTTATAAGAACTCCAGGAATAGATGGGAAGTCACAGTACCCAAGGTAAGCTCAAAGCCAAGAACACTTGCATTGAAAGGATTTTTTAAAATGTATTTCAACCATGTCAATTCTTCCCCAAAGTTGGCACAGCTTGAAATTAAGGAAAAGCCCAACTTGCAGCTTCTCCCTTGGGAGGGAAGGAGAAGAGTGGAATACACATCCACCATTTCAACTTTTTGTAGGACTGTGAAATGGACTACTTTCTGTCTCTCCTATATTGGAGTGCTGATGGGGAACCAGCATACCTGAGATACCTTGGGGACCACAGAAAACAAAAGTGATCTCAGCAAATTAAGGTGGTACAAGAGAATCTACATATTACAGACAGAAACCAGATGGAAAAAGTACTACAAGCTCCTGAAAAAGAAATCAGCAAGCATCTGTAATTGGAAAATTACATAGCCTAGAGAAGATGCATCCCCAGAACAGTTCTGAAAGGCCTCCAAAATGTATATCCAGGCTGATTACTGAAGATATTTCCCTGTATGAAATTTTTCTGTAAAAAATGGAAGATGTGGCTGTTTTAAATTGCATGGATAACAACACAAAATTTCAGGGTACACAAAATGTAGGAAAACATGACCCAACCTAAAGAACAAAATAAATCTCCAAAAACAGATCCTAAAGAAATGGCAGAATATGAATTACCTGTTAAATAATTTAAAAATAACCACTATGAAGCTGTTTAATGAACTCAGGTAAACAGTGTGTGAACTAAGTGAAAATACGTGCAAAGAGATAGAAAATTTTTATAAAAACCTGAAATTTTGGAGCTGAAGAACACAGTAATTGAACTGAAAAATTCATTAGAGAAGATCCATAGAAGACTTGATCAAGACGAAGAAAGAATCAGTAAACTCATGACAGGTCATTTGAAATTATCCAGTCAAAGGAGCAAAACAAAAAAGAATGAAAAAGAGTGAAGAAAGCTTGAGACTAATGGGACACTAACAAGTGGACCAATGTAGGAATTATGGGAGTCTCAGAAAGGGAAGAAGGAGAAAAAAAGGGTGTTAGAAAGCTTACTTGAAAAAATAATGGGAGAAAACTCCCCAAATCTGGGGAAGGTAGTGGACATCCAAATTCAAAAAACCCAAAAGATTCCAACCAGGATGAACCCAAATAAGTCCACAACAAAGCACACTATAAGCAAATTGTCAAAAGTCAAAGACAAAGAGTTTTGAAATCAGCAAGAGAAAAGTAGCTCATCACATACAGGGAAACCCCCATGAGACAATAAGTGAGTTTCTCGGCAGAAACTTTGCAGGGCAAAATGGAATGCTATATTCAAAGTGCTGAAGGAAAAATAACCTACCAACCAACGATACTAGAGCTGGCAAAACTTGATCTCTTAAAAAATGAAGGAGAAATAGACTTCCACAGACAAACAAAAGGTGAAAGAGTTCATTACCATTAGACCTGCTTTACAAAAATTGCTAAAGGGAGTCCTCCAAGTTGAAATGAAAGGACACTATGCAGCTACATGAAAATATATGGAAGTATAAAGTTTTTTGGTAAAGGTAACTATTAGACCAATACAGGATACTGTAATACTACTATAGTGGTGCAGAAATCACTTTTAATTATGGTATAGAACTTAAAAGACAAAAGTATAAAATAAATATGACTAAGATGTGCTAATGGAACACAATATAAAAAGATGTAATTTGTGACATCAATAGCACAAAGCTTGTGGGGGGGGAGTATAACAGTAGTTTTTGTGTGAAATTCAAGTTATTATCAACTAAAATGGATTGTTATAACTACAAGATGTTTTATGTCCAATACCTGTAGTAAATACACAAAAGATGAGAATGAAATCGAAACATGTCACTACAAAAATTTTTTAGAAAATAAAGGAAGGCAAAAGCAAAAGCAAAGATGGTGAAAAAGCTGCAAGACAGAGAGGCAACAATTAACTAAATGTCAATCATAGGTACTGCCCTATCATAATTACTTTAAATCAAAATGGATTAAGTTCTCCAGTCAAAAGATAGAATGACTGAATAAATTCTTTTTAAAAAAGAAAAAAAGACACCTATATGCTGTCTACAGAAGACTCATTTTAGATTTAAGGACACTCATAGCCAAAAAGTAGAAGGATGAAAAAGCATATTTCATGTGAATGCTAACCAAAAAAGAGCATGGATGTCTATATGTATATCAGACAAAATAGACTGTCAAAGACATAATATAGTGATAAAAGGTTCAATTCACCAGGAGGATATAAAAATTGTAAATATATATGTACCCAACATCAGAGTACCCAAATATATAAAGCAACCCTTGACAGAACTAAAGGGAGAAGTGGACAGCAACACATAATAGTAGGGGACTTCAATACCCCACTTTCAATAATGGATAGAATGTCCAGACAGAATACCAATAAAGAAACAGAGTATTTGAACAGTGCTGTAGAGTAAAGCACCTAACAGATACTTACAGAATATTCCACCCAACATTGGCAGAATATACATTCTTCTGAAGCATACATGGAACATTTACCAGGATATATCACATGCTTGGTCACAAAAAAAAAATTTCTTAAGAAATTTAGGAAGATTGAAATCATACCAAATATCTTTTCCAGCCATAATGGAGTGAAATTAGAAACAAACAGCAGAAGGAAAACTGGAAAATTCATGAATATTTGGAAATTAAATAACACACTCCTGAACAACCAATGGATCAAAGAAGAAATCAAAAGGATAGTTTGAAAGTATCTTGAGGTAAAAATTAAAACACAACATAACAAAACTTAAAGAACACAGCTAAAGCAGTACTGAGGGAAGTTTATGGTGAACAACACCTACATTAAAAAGAAGAAAGATTTTAAATTAAAAAACCTAACTTTACACCTCAAAGAACTAGAAAAAGAACAAACTAAGCCCAAAGTTAGCAGGACACAAAGATTAGAGGGGAAATTAATGAAATAAAGAAATAGAAAAAATTAAACAAAACTGTTTTTTTTTAAAAAGCAACAAAATTGACAAACTTTATCTAGATTAAGAAAAAAAGAGATACTCAAGTAAAATCAGAAACTATAGAGAAGATATTACAGCTGATTCCACAGAAATTAAAGTGAGTATAAGAGGCTACTATGGACAATTGTACACTAATATATTGGATAACCTAGAAAAACTGGATGAATTCCTAGAAACATACAACCTACCAAGACTGAATCATAAAGAAATAGAAAACCTGAACAGATGTATAACTAATAAGAACATTAAAGCATTAACCAAAACCTCCCAACAAAGAAAAGCCCAGGAGTAAGTGGCTTGCTGGAGAATTCTATCAAAAATTTAAAGAAAAACTAATGCCAATAATTTCAAGCTCTTCCAAAATTTGAACGGGAAGGGACACTTCCAAACTCATTTTATGAAGCTACCATAACAGGACACCAAAGCTTGACAATGACACTACAAGAAAACAAAACTGCAGGCCAGTATGCCTGATGAATATAGATGTAAGAATCCTCAAAAAAATACTAGCAAACTGAATTCAAGAGCACATTAAAATGACCTAGTGAGATTTATCCCTGGGATGAAATGATGGTTCAACATATAGGAATCAATCAGTGTGATACACCATATTAACAGGACAAAGGATAAACATCACGTGATCATGTCATTAGATGAAGAAAATATATTTGGTAAAATCCAACACTGTTTCACAATAAAAACATTGAAAAAATAGGAATAGAAGGAAATTACCTCAACATAATAATGGCTGTGCATGTAAAGCCCATGGCTAACATTACACTCAATAGTGAAAAACTGAAAGCTTTTCCTCTAAAATCAGGAACAAAGCAAGGATGCCCATACTTATTTCTATTCAATATAAGAATGGAAGTCCTAGTTAGAGAAATTAGGCAAGAAAAAGAAATTAAAGGCATACAAATCAGAAAGGAAGAAATAAAAATATCTCTGTTCATAGATGACATTACATTATATGTAGAAAACCCTAAAGATTCCACACACAAAGAAAGAATTAACTGATAAACTGTTCCAGTAAAGTTGTAGGATGTAAATCAACATATGAAATCAGTTGAATTTTTTTTGAAGTATAGTTGATATACAATATTACATTGGTTTCAAGTATACAGCATAGTAATAAGTCAGGCAGAAAAAGACAAATGCCTTATGATTTCACTTACATGTGGAATATAAACAAAACAGAAATAGACTCAGCTGCATTTTTATATACTAACAAGGAGCACTCCAAAAAGGAAATAAAGAAAACAGTCCCACTTAAAGTAGCATTAAAAAGAATAAAATACTTAGGAATAAACTTAACTAAAGAGGTGAAAGACTTGTACACTGAAAACTACAAAATATTGCTGAAAGAAATTAAAGAAGATATAAATAAATGGAAAGACATCCATGTTCATGGATAGGAAGACTTAATATTGCTAAAATGTCCTCATTACCCAAGGTGATCTATAGATTCAATGAAATCCCTATCAAAATTCCAATACCATTTTTCACATAAATAGATACAAATAAAAATAAAATTCATATGGAATTATAAAGGACCCCAGACAGCCAAAACAATCTTGAGATACAAGAGGCTGAGGCCTCACACTTTCTGACTTCAAAACATATTACAAAGATACAGTAATCAGTCAAAACAGCATTGTATTATCATAAGAATATACATATAGATCAGTGGAACAGAATAGAGAATCCAGAAAAAAGCCCAAACATATATGGTCAAATGATCTTCCAAAAAGGTGTCCAGACCTCTTAATGGGGAAAAGATAGTCTCTTCAACAAATGTGTTGGGAAAACTGGATAGCCACATGTAAAAGACTGAAATTAGACTCTTTCCCTACACAAAAATCAAATCAAAGTGGATTAAAGATTTACCCATAAGGCCTAAGACTAATAAATCCCTAGAAGAAAACATGGGGGAAAAACTTGATAACATCAGTCATGGCAACAATTTCTTAGATATGACACCAAAGGACAGGCAACAAAAGTAGACATGTGGTACACAACAAACTAAAAAGTTTCTGCACAGCAAAGGAAACAATAAAGTGAAGAGGCGACCTATAGATTGGGAGAAATATTTGCAAACCATATTTCTGATGGGCGGTTAAAATCCAAACTATAAACAGAGCTCCTATATAATAACAACAAAAACAAATTAC
Source organism: Manis pentadactyla (assembly GCF_030020395.1). Classification (NCBI taxonomy): domain Eukaryota; kingdom Metazoa; phylum Chordata; class Mammalia; order Pholidota; family Manidae; genus Manis; species Manis pentadactyla. The sequence continues at coordinate 100,825,344 of NC_080038.1, read as the reverse complement.
CCAGTTTTAAAGATTGGCAATAGAATTGAATAGACATTTCTCCAAAGAAGACACACAAATAGTCAACAGGAATATGAAAAGATGTTCAACATCACTAATCATCAGGAAAATGCAAATTAAAACCCCAGTGGGCTATCATTTCATACCTGTTAGGATGTGCATTATTGAAAAACAACAACTACAAAAACAAAAACCCAGAAAGTATCAAGTGCTGTTGAGAATGTGAAGAACTTGAAACTCTTATACACAGTTGGTAGCAGTGTAAAATGATGTAGCTGCCATGAGAAACAGTGTGACTGTTCCTCAAAAAATTAGAACTACCATTTGATCCAGCAATCCCACTTCTGAGTATTAATCCAAAAGAAGTGAATTAGTATATTGAAGAAATATTTGTACTGCCATGTTCATTGCAGCGTTATTCACAATAGCCAAGTGATGGAGGTGACCTTAAAAATCCACTGATGGATGAATGGATTAAAAAATGGGGCATATACATACAGTGGAATATCATTCAGCCTTATAAAAAGAAGGATATGAATCCTGTCATATGCCACAGTATGGATGAAGCTTGGGGACTGTATGCTAAGCGAAATAAGCCAGTCACAGAAAGACAAATACTGCATGATGACATTTATATGAGGAACCTAAAGCAGTCTACCTCTTAGAAGCCGAAAGTAGATAGCGGTTGTCAGGGTTGGGGAAGAAGAAAATGGGGAGTTGCTGTACAGTGGGTATAGAGTTTGAGTCATGCAAGGTGTAAAAGTTTTAGAGATCCGCTGTACAGCAGTTGCCATATAGTTAATACTATACTGCACGCTGAAGGATTAGTTAAGTAGATAGGTTGGGTGTTACCTGTTTGTTACCATAACAAAAAGTTACAAGACAGTTTGTGAGCAGTGTTCTAACAGAGATCTTCCCAGCCAGAAACTTCAGGCTTAAAATTCACTCCTCCCTCTACCTCACCTTGTATGTCATACCAACAATGCTTAGGATTCTCACTACTTAGAATCTTGTGCATTACTGCTCAAACAGCTTCAGATAAAATTCCCATATTTCTCACGGGACAATTACTATAATCAGTTCAAGCTGGTCTCTTTACCACCAGTCTTGCTCACCTTCAATCAATTCTCATCACTATAACAAGTTAAATGTAAATGTAAAAATGTATATCTTATCTATCTGCCCTGATTAGAGAACTTTAATACCTCTCCATTACCTACCTAGGAAAGAAAACAATTATTTTTTACCTTGATTTCTGGCTACCACCTACTTCTCCAGTACTATCCTTTTATTGCACCCATTATTCCAACTACACCAAACAATTTCCCTTTTACTTGTGCAGCAACTCATGGTTAACACCACCTGCTAATGATACCTTTCCTGATCCCTTATCCATAATTCCAAGAAAAAGGTATGTCTGCTTTTTAAAAAATCCCTACTCTATCTTATGATTTTTTCTGTCCCATGTACAGCTTTTAATTACACCTTTATCTGTTGATATGTCTGTCTCTCTTACCAGACTGTGAACCTGGTTCTTAGATATTTTGTTCAACATTTCTTCCCCCCAAATTAGCACAGTGACTGATGGTTATGAGTGTTTGTTGTATGTATATATGCATATATGAATGAATGAGTAAACAAGTGAATGAATTTCTGAAATAACCAAACTCCAGATAGCTGGCAACATCCCTCACTGCAGGCTTCCATTGATTTTTGTATATTTTTGAAGTTCAATTTTACTTTAGAAGATAACCTTGTGGTTGTATTTCATACTATGAAGAGTCACAGAATCTTAAAATTGGAAGGAACCTTAGAGGTTTTATAATTATGGGTTGGTAAGTACAGCAAATATAATAACCACAAAATCACAGTGGCTTAACATAAGAAAAGTTTGCTTTTTGCCAGCACCAAGTCTATTTTTATGTTCAGGTGACTTTCTATGTTTGCGGTTTCACCATCCCCTACTAACTTTTCAGAACTTTCTGCTGGATCGCCTGCATTTATCTAGGGAATAGAAGGGAGAGGGCAGAGGGTAAGAGCAAGAGGGAGAGGGAGGGAAGGAGAGAGGGATCACAAGTGTTTTTAGGTGCCAGAACAGAATGTAGTATACATTACTTCAAACTGCATTTTATTGTCCAGAGTTCAACTACATAATCAACCTAATTTCAAGGGACACTACAGAATGTAGAGTAACACATGGATATGGCTAAGCATGGACAGTCACCACAACAGTCATCTAGTCCTATGCAATGCAGGAATACCTCTGGGAGCATCCCTAAGAGAAGATTGTCTGAAAGGAGTTCTATGACAGTGGAAAACTTACTGTCTCCACAAGGCAGTCCATTCAATTATTACATGATTCTAGTCACTAGAAAGTTCTTCTTTATTCTGAGCCACAGTCTCCCTCTTACAGTAAAACAGAGTAGATCTGTTTTTCTTCCATTAGGCCCTTCAAATATTTGAATGCAGCAGCAGATTTCCCCAGCATCTTGTCCTGTTTAGGATAAATATCTCCAGTTTTTTATAATTTCTTATAGGAACTTTACACTATTTTGGCTACCCTCTTCTGGATATACCCTTGTGAAGGATGTCAGTTTACCTCTTAAAATATGAGACCATATACCAAATGTGGCCTAACTCTTGTGGAGAACAGGATCCTGACTTCCTAGAATCTGGACACTGTAAAATGAGATCATCTATATGAAAGTACTTTTCACACTGCAAAGCAGCATGCACATGGAAGGTATCATTATTATTCTAAATGTAGCTTGAGATTGTAGAGCTTATTCAGCAGCCACATCACACTGTTGGCCGGTATTTTAAACTTGTGGTCAGCTAAACCCCAAATCTTTTTTACAGGAATTGCTACATGAAAGGGCCCCATAATCATTTGTTCCAGGGTCAGTGATAAATATGCCATTCATTTTTTGCCTTTGAGGAAATAGGCTTAATAATGTCTAGATTTCCAGAGCTAACTACCTATTTAAAATTCTTGACAAGTTTTAGGTCCTATCAACCCACACAAACCACTTTGACCAAAATCAGTGTTGTTGGTTTTTTCCAACAAAGTATGAATTCAATTAGCTAATAAGCATCTTTTAAAATTTTTCTCTACATGACAACAAATACCTGATTTAAGGCTTCTTTTATCTACTTGTGGCATTGGTATGGGAACAGCCTTAAACATTTGATCTCCTCTTTAGTAGTTAATGGTTTTGTTTTCATTAATTGCTGTCTGTGGTCAATAACTACACATTTGCTTGTAATTTGCCAACAGTACAAGCAATTTAAATTATACAGAAGCACAGAACCATAAATAATAGCAGTCTTGAGATCTCATGATTAGTATAGTTACAGCAGAAATATGGAAAAACATACCTTTTCCACCACGATGCTCTCCTTCTCTAGGAATATTCAGGTTCATTTACTTCTCAAGTCCATAAATCAGAGCCATCTCTGAAATTCAGGATTAGCAGTCCATAATGAAAGGATCAGAATTTTTTAAAATACAGTCATTTTAATTGCTTAGTCTATTTGCACTTCCCCATAGGTAATGTGATGGTGTTTTCAAATATTCAGTTTTTTAAATATGTCCCAATGAATTAATAGGACTACTTCAATCAGTAATAGGCAAGTATATTATGTGATGTTTAAAGTATATTTACTCTCTTCAGTCTTGCTATACAAGAATTTCCAGTTTTCTAAGTAAGAGAAAAAAGAAAGAAATCAACCTCCATATTGGATAGTGAAAAGTACATAGCAGTTTTAATTGAGCCTAAAATCCTCACAGTATCTGAGTATTTACCACAATTTTTTTTTAGTATCATTAATCTACAATTACATGAGGAACATTATGGTTACTAAACTCCCCCATCATCAAGTCCCCTCAACATACCCCATTACAGTCACTGTCCATCAGCATAGTAAGATGCTGTAGAATCACTACTTGTCTTCTCTGTGTTTTACAGCCCTCCCTGTGCCCTCCCTCTATATTATGTCTGCTAATAGTAATGCCCCTTTTTTTCCCCCCTTGTTTTTCCCTTCCCACCCATCCACCCCGGTCCCTTTCCCTTGGGTAACTGTTAGTCCATTATTGGGTTCTGTGAGTCTGCTGCTATTTTGTTCCTTCAGTTTTTTTCTTTGTTCTTATACTCCACAGATGAGTGAAATCATTTGGTACTTGTCTTTCTCTGCCTGGCTTATTTCACTGAGCATAATACCCTCTAGCTCCATCCATGTTGCTGCAAATGGTAGGATTTGTTTTCTTATGGCTGAATAATATTCCATTGTGTATATGAACCACATCTTTATCCATTCATCTACTGATGGACACTTAGGTTGCTTCCATTTCTTGGCTATTGTAAATAGTGCTGTGATAAACACAGGGGTGCATATGTCTTTTTCAAACTGGGCTCCTGCATTCTTAGGGTAAATTCCTAGGAGTGAAATTCCTGGGTCTAACGGTATTTCTATTTTTAGTGTTTTGAGGAACCTCCATACTCCTTTCCACAATGGTTGAACTAATTTACATTCCCACCAGCAGTGAAGAAGTGTTCCCCTTTCTCCACAACCTCGCCAACATTTGTTGTTGTTTGTCTTTTCGATGGTGGCCATCCTTACTGGTGTGAGGTGATATCTCATTGTGGTTTTAATTTGCATTTCTCTGATGATTAGCGATGTGGAGCATCTTTTCATGTGCCTGTTGGCCATCTGAATTTCTTCTTTGGAGAAGTGTCTGTTCAGATCCTGTGCCCATTTTTTAATTGGATTATTTGCTTTTTGTTTGTTGAGGTGTGTGAGCTCTTTATATATTTTGGATGTCAACCCTTTATCAGATCTGTCATTCATGATTATATTCTCCCATATTGTAGGATGCCTTTTTGTTCTATTGATGGTTTCCTTTGCTGTACAGAAGCTTTTCAGCTTGATATAGTCCCACTTGTTCATTTTTGCTTTTGTTTCCCTTGCCCGGGGAGATATGTTCATGAAGAAGTTGCTCATGTTTATGCCCAAGAGATTTTTGCCTATGTTTTTTTCTACAAGTTTTATGGTTTCACAACTTTCATTCAGGTCTTTGATCCATTTCGAATTTACTTTTGTGTATGGGGTTAGACAATGATCCAATTTCATTCTCTTACATGTAACTGTCCAGTTTTGCCAACACCAGCTGTTGAAGAGGCTGTCATTTCCCCATTGTATGCCCATGGCTCCTTTATCATATATTAACTGACCATATATGTTTGGGTTACTGTCTGGAGTCTCTTTCTGTTCCACTCCACTGGTCTGTGGGTCTGTTCTTGTGCCTGTAGCAAATTGTCTTGATTACTGTTTACCACAGAAATTTAGTGGTGCATCCTATAGGTGGACTGTTTGCATTTTACTATGACATACCTTTTTTTTTTTGGCTAAGAAACCCTTAGTCCTACTACATGTACTAATTTCCTTGGTCTGCTATAACAAAATGCCACAAACTGGGTGGCTTAAACAACAGAAATTTATAATCTCACATCTCCTGAGACCAGAAGTCTGATATCAAGGTGTCAGCAGTGTTGGTTTGTTCTGGAAGTTTTGAGGAGAATCTGTTTCATGCCTCTGCCCTAGCTTCTGGTGGGTGCCAATAATGCTTGATGTCCCTTGGCTTGTAGATATATCAATTCAATTTCTGTCTCTGTCATCACATTCCATTCTCTCCCTATCTGAGCCTTTTTCTGTCTCTAAATTTCCCTCTTGTTGTAAGAGCACCACTAATTGGATTATAGGCCTCACCTTATTCCTGAGAACCTCATCTAATCTCTGCAAAGATCCTATTTCCAGGAAAGGTGACATTCACATGTATCAGGGGTTAGGTACATAACTTTTATTGGACATAATTTAATCCATAATATCACACCTACTTACATTGATATCCATATGACAGTGAAAATCTAGATGAGAAGTAAAATCTTCCATCTCAAAGTGAGAAGTTTATTGCACCTAAACATTTGGAAGCCTGGACATTTGAGTTTTTATATCATTTGTTGCTTCTGGAAAGTTACACTCTTAGACAAGCATATAGGCAAGTCTCATGCAGACCTTAAAAGGGAAGCCTTATGAAAAAATAGGCTGTGGCCTCAGTGCTGAATCTTCAAGTCTAGTTTACCAAGTCCAGAAAAGAAAATGCTTGCTTATATATGAAGCCCCTTTTAAAATTGGGCCGTGAAGTATTGTTTTTTCCTCCCTGCCTTAGCGCCATAAGGGATTACTTATTTTAGCTGTCTCCCTTGACAGAAATATTTCCTCATCACTAGGAAAATTCTGATTCCCTGATGTGTTTATAGAGTTTGTATTTATGGGGCAATATCAGTTTATAGATGAGGATAAAAATGAATAAGAATATTTCATTATAACTTAGCATTGAGGCGAGCAAAATCTGGCCAATTTAATCTTCAAGGTATATATGTATGTATGATAGAAATGGTGTAATAAGCAAGTACAATTACAGGGTTATATTCTTTTCTAATATTAGCCCCCAAAATGGTGGAAAAAAGTGGTAACTTGGTATGTGGAGCAAAATAGATCACACATATATTGTTTTCCTGTAAGTAGATTACAGATAATTATGAACTGAGTTTCTAGTTTATTGCTGTGTAAGAGTGAGATTTGTATATTGCCTGTATCACTGGGAATTCTTTCAGTCTAAACATATGATGCAATGTAGATCTTCCTTCTAGCACCTGATACAGGGCAGTGTTGATGCCCCATGTAGTCAGTGTAGATAATAGGCAATTCAGACAGTAGATGATCAATAAGTGCTGAATAAATAAATGTAGTATTACTATGGTCCACTAAATACAGGTGTGGCATCCACATGTGTTGTGATCCCTAGGTCCTTTTAGTGCTGGTATGGTCATATGGGATGGTTTAACTTTTGTTCTGTCTAGAACTATAAAATAACCTGCCACCCTCCCTGCCTTAACTGAGAATGCTCTTTCATGTCAATAAACATGGCCTTTGCCAATGTATTCTCATTTGCATAGATTTTAATTAGTACTTAATACAAGAAGGTAATTTAAGTGAAGGTCCATTAGATTTGAGTCGTTCAACAAAGAGTTATCAGTTGCTAATGATTGTATAGGCACTGTTCTAAACTCTATGGATATAAGATAGATATGGATTCTTTTCTTATGATAATTATTGTCTAACAGGGGAGCAGAAGTTAAGTAAATTAACCTACTACATAAATGTAAAATTACAAATTGTGATTGTTATTAATGGGAAGAAGAGGGTTCTATGAGAGAATACCAATCAGACTATAGACGGGTTAGAGATGCATGGCTTCAGAGAGTTTAAAAGCTGAGACTTAAAGGATGAGAAGGAGGCACCATGTGAAAATTGAAGAGAATATGTTTCATGAAAAGGGAATTCCATATGTTAAGTTCCTGCAGAAGGGAAAAAGTTAAAAATATTTGAGTGACCTAAATCAGGTATAGTTAGAACATTGTAAGAAGTAAGGATGTCATGAAGTGACATCAGAGAGGTAAGGAGTTGTGACATCATGCAGAACATCATAGGAGAGTTCTAATAAAAGACATCTCATGATGCAATATATATATATATATATATATATATATATATATATATATATATATTTAACTTTCTTTTTTGAAATAATTTTAGATTTACAGAAATGTTACAAAAATAACACAGAGTTCCTATATACCCTTCACCCAGTTTCTTTTAATGAGGACACTACTTAAAAAGATACTGTACTATTTTAGGCAAAAGATGAAGGTTACTCAGACTAAGATGTTGGAGGTAAGATAATAGCCTTTCCCTTAAATTAACCTACTATTTCTCCCACACTGTGTTAAGCACTGGAGATGTAGTAGTGAACAAGAAAGATGGCTCCTGTCTCCAAGAAGCTTGCAGTCTAGTGGACTTGGTAATGGATTGGATATTTGGCAGTGAGAAAGAGGGTAGTGTAATGAAAATCTCCCAGGTTTCTGCCTTAAACAATTGAATGAATGCAGATGTCACTTATTAAAGTGGGCATTTTAATTATCTATTACTTGATAACAACAACAACCAATGTTTAGTGGCTCAAAATCAATTATTTATTCTTTATTATGATGCTGTGGGTAGCTGAGTATTTCTGTTGCTGTCCGTGATTTCAACTGTGGTCATTCATGAAGTTGCATTCAGCGGAGAGCTTGGCTAAAGCTGGGACACCCAGCATGTCCTCACTCATACTTCTGGAGCCTTGGTGCTGACCTTTGTCAAAAACACCTCATTTCTCCAAGTGGCTTCTCTCTTTCCATGTGCTATTTTATTTTTCACTCTTCTAATCTGAACTTCTTTATTAGCAACTCTCTTCTAAGATTGGCAGGAGATACCAGCTATCTTAAAAACTAGGCCTGAAATAAACATCACTTTCACCATATTTTGTTAGTCAAAACATGTCACAAGCCCATCCCAAATTCAAGGGGGAGGGAAATTGATTCCTACTCTCAAAAGGAGAAACTACGTGCACTTAATTGTTGCTGGTATTCTGGAAAAATCTGCCACTGTGGAAAAATATGGAATATTTAGACTATAAATCAGAATATCAAATTTGAGGTCAGAATATTAGAGCTAAGGAGATCCTAACAGGGCTTCTGATCCAATCACATTGTTTTTCACTTGAGGAAACTCAAGCTTAGAGAAGAAAGGTGACATTTTAAGGTCATACAGCTAATTAGTACATCCTATCTGAGGTACAATTACCCCAAGTCAGCCAGTGCTTTTTACGCAACATTCCTGCTATCTCTTTGTTTAACACAATGTGATCTATTCTTACATTTCTTTCTTTCAACGTTTTTTCAAGCTAACACTTGAAGGAAATGTAACTTGTTTTCCAGGGAACCTCATGGGTTTCTAGTGTCTGTAGAAGAATAAGTAAACAGAACATCATCTTAGGAAACCAAGAAAGAAATTGGACTCGGCTGTGTTTTATTTCTTTTGCCTGTTTCCCAAATGGATTCATGTTGTGTCATTTTATTTTGTTCTTACTCTGTCTGTCAAGAGAGTTATTTGAATTTTAATGCCTCATATATTCTGTAAATTACAAATAGCAACACTCAGCTCTACTATTTTGACCTTTTCAACAATGTATAATTTTCAGGGTATGCCATTGTACATCTTCTCTTGTTTACAGCCTCAGTGAACTATGGAAAAGAGGTGAAATGGCCATCAAATCAAAATATACAATATTGAGAAGGTCAAGATAATATATCACCAGACTATTTTTCAAGGCAAAGATTAAAATCAGGATAAGTCTGTTTTATTATTCCCTCCCTTCCCTCTCTCCCCTACCACACTGAAATAAGGGAAACATCTGATTTAAAACACTGTGCACATGATGGTGTGGACGGCAGACATGAACAATATAATTAAAGTTGAACGAATGTTTGAGTTCATTTTGAAAGGGAATTTTACAGTGTATAGGCAGTCTCTAGATTCACAAATGGGTTTGATAGTGTAGCATTATTGACTACTAGTCTTGAAAATTTCTTAGGAACTGATAATTACCTCAATTTTCTAAAATTTTAATTACAAATGTAATTTTAATTCACTTCAGTGTTAATATTTAAAAACATCTAGCACATACTTACGAGAAGCACAGGGTATCAAGTAGAAATGGTAGTATTGGGATACTACAAATGATAATAATCATTACTTGTTTCATTGGCATTCCCTTTTCGTAGTGGAACTATTTTTACAAATGCGATTTAAGATGAACCCCAGTATGAAAACATGTTGAAGGGAAGTAGTTTTAGTGAAGGAGGAGATCCCTAATGAGGTCCCAGTCTCACTAGGGTCCAGCCACTGCCATAGATTCCCTAGGGCTTTTGCAGTTTAGACTTGGAAAATTGCTGTTCCATTGCAATGTAGTGCCGCTGTAAATAGCCACTGACCCTCCATAATGTTAATTTTCATTATGTTGCCCCAAAGAAGGATGAGACCCAGAAGCTCCCTGAATGAAGGAGAGCAATTTTTAAAAATTTCATATAGACCCCCATATAGCAACCTTGACAGTACTAGGCCCATGGTTAGATTCTATTTAATATCTGGACTATCTTCAACATTAGCATCCATTTTGGAGATCATAGTGCCAAGATTAGCATAAGTAACTTCTGAAACAACCATGAAAGCTAATGGCAGACATAAGCCACAGACGTACTGTTACATTATTCCCATCACTTGGCATTAATCATCAAATCCTTTCTCTCCCATCAAAATTAAAGCAAACCTGTGTTTGAATTTCACATTGCCTCAATACTGCTACTTGCATAACATAAGATTTACTTCAAGCAGCTAATGTTTGCCAGCTCTGAAAAACATTCCTCAGTAGATGCTCTTGGGTTTGAGAAATTGGAAAGAAGAGTTGTGAGGAATTTAATTTGTGAAATTCAAACACAGGTTTGCTTTAATTTTCATGGGAGAGAAAGGGCTTGATGATTAAAGCTAAGTGATGTGAAATTAAAGTAGATCCACAGACCAGTAATTAGCAAATTACATTCTATAAAGCAAACAACACTTCTCTAAGCATGTGAAGATAAGGGATATGGTCCTAGTTGTGTCACAAAAAGGCTTGGTGATACTAGGCAAGTAATTTTGCCTCCATAACCCAGATTTTTCTTTCTAATCCATGAAATGGGAATTCATTCACTCATCATTATATATTTATTGAGCACTCTCTGTTTGTCAGATACAATTCTAGGCACTGGGAGACAGGACAGTAAATAAGACCAACAAAGTCCCTGCCCTCATGGAGCTGACATTTCAGTTAGAGAAACAGACAAACATAAGGTAAGCAAACAAATACATGAGATTTTCACAGATTCTCATAAATTCTATGAAGGAAAAAGACAAAAGAATATGATATAAACTCTCTGGGGGTATGACTTCAAATGGAGTAACCAAAGAAGACTTCACTGAAGAGGTGACATTTAGACTGAGAGCTGAAGGGAAGGAATGAGCCAACCATAGAAAAAGCTCAAGGAACTTATGACAAGAAGCCAGCCTTTCATTGGCCAATATGAGGATTGTAGACTAGGACAATGACTGTGAGCATAAACTAGAGATAAGATGAATGGCCTTTATAATTGGGGCTCATTAGTAACCTCTGGCTAAGAGAAAAGTAACAATTTTCTCATGAGTTAACATGTTTGAAAATACACAAATTGTGTTTAATTTTATTAAGTAAGACATAAGCATATGTATGTGTGTGTGCTATGCCTCTGAGTTCTACTGACAGTGAGCAGTGAGCTAGTAACCAGTGAAAAATGTTTCAAAGGGGAAGACCAATGATTAGATGTAGTTTGTAGCCACAGAATATATCATTTGGACTGTTATCCAGTTGACTTCATTAGTACCGATCTCTAAACCCAATTGGAACTAGATATCAAAACCCTTAGGATCATGTTTCCTACATTTGAGCAACATACACTTATAAACAAGAGTTTTATAATCAGATAAATTTGATAACGGTCTCCTGCCATCTCCCCATTGTGGACTTTTAGAGTAAATATTGGTCCATCAAAGTCTCTGCAGTATCACTTGATAAAGACACCTATTGAGTTTTGATTAATCCATCAGTCCCTAAACATATTTCACCATGGAATAATTTATATGGGAATGTGTATGTGTGCTTGTGTATATTAGTGTGTGTGATGCCTGCATTTGTGTATGTGTGCATGTTATACCCACCAACATCTCACTGAGTGCAGCTTACAAAACATGGTCTGAGTTTTGGTAACTTGCATGAAAACCAAATAGATACTGTCTTTGTAGGACTGAACTTTACCCATGGGGTAGATAGAATAGTGTTCCCTACAAAGATGTGCATATCCTAATCCATTAAACTTGTCAGTATGCTATCTTATATGACAAAGGGGAATTCATATTGTAGCAGAAATTATCCTGTGTTATCTGGTTGGGCCCAATGTAATTACAAGAGTCCTTAAAAATGGAAGAAAGTGGCAGATTGGTCAGAGTGATGTGATGTAATGTGAGATGAACTCAACTCACTGTTGATGTCTTTGAAGATGGAGGAAAAGGGTCCCTGGCCAAGGAACATGACAGCTGCCAGAAGTTGGGAAGGGCAAGGTAACAGATTGTTCCATAGAATGTCAAGAAAGGAATGCACCCCTACCAACACCTTGATTTTAGCCCAAGTGAGACCACTTGGCTGAAGTTGACCACTCCCACTTAACACTTACATAGAAAGTGAATGCTAATCAAGATCTAATTGAACTTTATAAGGCATGCAAATCATAGAGATCATTTCACTTAGCATTTTTATATTGTTAACTGGCTTTGTTTAACCAGCTGTTAAGATTTTAGGGAAGATCATTGTGTTGGGATAACTGTTTTCTATTGCATCAACTTTGTAGGTCCAGGTTCACAAGGACATCATGAGTATGAATGATATCTATTTGTACTCATTTCATTTCTGCACAAGGTATTCTTGGGTCCAGCTTCTTGAAAGCTGGAAGGAATTTTCTTGAAAAACGTTTTACAGTAGACTGTTTTGTGCTATCTACATATAAAAAGCTCTGTGTACCTAACCTCAGTAGGGCACATACTTTGAGCTGTTTTTCTATTCATAAAGAGGAATTTTGTCTGAACCACCCACCTACCTATACATCCTCCATAACAAATAGCCAGCATTTCATTGGCCAAGGTCAAAATCACACACTGAGACAATGATTGTGGGAATGGACCAGTGAGAAACTGATTGGCTTTTCTAACAACTGAACCCATGAATTTGGTCTCATTAGTAGCCAGATGAACTGACAGAAAAAAATTCTTCAGCTTTGAGAATCATTATTTTGGCATCTTCTGTTTAGCACAGTATTGAGCAAAAGGCTCTCTCTTCTTTATACCAAACATCTTGAAATAAATATCCAAATGAATGCGACTCTTAATATCCCATGCTTAATTGAATATGTTACAAAAATGTTTTGTGTTTTTAAATTGAATTCCTGTATATTTACATACTCTATGCCACATGTATACAAGTCCTTTTTCAGATGGTTGGCTCCTTCAATAACAGAGGAACTAAAAATTTAAGTAAAATCAAGTCTAAAATATTATATGTAATGCAAATACTTAAAGATTCTAATTCCAAGCTTTTAAAGTCTTTTCTCCCTAATCTTAGTGCAACCATGTGGCATTTCTAGGTTAAAAATTGTTACAGGCAGCTTTTGTTTTCATGGATTATTAAATTTGCTCCAATGAAAGAGCTCTCAAAATAAATACAATTGGACATGGGCCTTTCACCTGTTCTCTGTGGTTTCTTTTCTTTTTGTGTATGTGATTTAAAACAGTATTAAAGTACAATTGAAAAAATTATAAGAAATTTAAAGTATACAGTGTAATGATTTGATATACATATACATTATGAGTTTACCCCAAATTAATTAACACACCCATCACCTCACGTATATACCTTTTTTGTTTTTTGATGAAAACAGTTAAGCTCTACTTTCTTACAAATTTCAATTATACAGTATAGTGTTATCAACTGTACATTAGATCCTCAGATCTTATACATCTTCTAACTGAAAGTTTGTACTCTTTTACAAAACCCTATTCCCTCACCCCCACAACCACTTTTCTACTTTCTTTTTCTATGAGTTTGACTATTTTTTTGTTTAGATTCCACATATAAATGGTAACATGCAGTGTTTATCTTTCTTTCTCTGGCTTATTTCACTTAGCATAATGCCTTCCAGGTTCATCTATGTTGGCACAAATGACAGGGTTTCCTTCTTTTTAAAAACTGAATAATATTCCATAGTGTGTGTGTGTGTATATATATATATGTATACACATACCACATTTGCTTGTCCATCATTCATCTGTCCATTGACATTTATGTTGTTTCTACATGTTGGCTAATGTAATGCTGCTATGAATATAAGAGCATAAATATCTCTTCCAGATAATGATTTCATTCCCTTCAGATATATACCCAGAAGTGGTATTATTTAATCATATGGTGGTTCTAGTTTTAGTTTTTGGGGAACCTCCAAGAAAATCTCCTTTGCTTTTGCTGCCTTTGCTTTTGGAGTAAAAAAAAAAATTGCCAAGACCAATGTCAAAGAGCTTACCCCCTATGTTCTCTTCTAGGACTTTTATGGTTTCAAATCTTATGTTCAAGTTTTTAATCCATTTTGAGTGAGTTTTGTGTGTGGTGTAAGATAGGGGTCCAGTTTCATTCTTTTGCATGTGGCTCTACAGTTTTCTCAACACATCATTTATTGAAGAGACTATTCTTTCCTCATTGTATATTCTTGGCTCCTTTGTTATAAATTAATTGTCCATATATGAATGGGTTTATTACTGGGATCTCTGAAATAACGTCAATGAATTCTGTTCCACTGATCTATGGGTCTGTTTAATGCCAGTACCTGACAATAGCATACTGTTTTGATTATTATAGCTTTGTAATATAGCTTGAAAGTACAAAAGTGTGATGCCTCCAGCTTTGTCATTTCTCAAGATCACTTTAGCTATTCAGGGCCTTTTGTGGTTCCATACAAATTTCAGGATTGTACTGTATCTGTGAAAAATGCCATTGGATTTTGATAGGGATTGCATTGAATCTGGAGATCTCATTGGGTAATATGCACATTTTAACAATCTTAATTCTTCTAATCCATGAACAAGGATTATCTTTCCATTTATTTGTTTCATCAGTTTCTTACATTAATATCTTAAAGTTTTCAGTATACAGTTCTTTCATCTACTTTGTTAAATTTATTCCTAAGTACTTTATTCCTTTTGATGATATTATAAATGGGATTGTTTTCTTAATTTCTCTTTCTGGTCATTCATTGTTGGTGTGTAGAAACACAACTGATTTTTGTATATTGATTTTGTATCCTGACACTTTACTAAGTTTGTTAATTCTAATAGTATTTTGGTGGAGTCTTTATGGTTTTCTGTATATGTAATATGTCACCTGAAAATAGACAGTTTTGCTTCCTCCTTTCTGATTTGAATGTATTTTATTTATTTCTTTCTTTAGTTTATTTGGTTAGGAGTTCTAACATTATATTGAATAGAAGTGTCAAGAGTGGGCATCTTTGTTTTGTTCTGACCTTTGAGGAAAAGGTTTTAGCTCTTCACCATTGAGTAAGATGTTGTCTGCGGGCTTGTCATATATAACTTTTATTATGTTGAGTTACATTTTACCTGTACCAAGTTTGTTGAGTTTTTATCATGAAAGGATGTTGAATTTTGTCAAATGCTTTTTATGTATCTATTGAGGTGATCATTTGATTTGTGTCCTTTATTTTGTTAATATGGTGTACCAGATTGATTGATTTGTGGATGTTGAAACACCCTTTCACCCCTGGAATGTATCCTACTTGATCATGGTGTATGATCCTTTTAATGTTTTGTTGAATTTGGTTTGCTAATATTTGTTAAGGATTTTTGCATCTATATTCATCAGGCATATTGACCTGTAATTTTGTTTACTTGTAGTGCCCTTCTCTGGCTTTGGTATTAGAGTAATGCTGGTTTCATAAAATGAGTTTGGAAGTATTCCCTAATTTTCTATTTTTTTTAAAGAGTTTGGAAAGGGTTGGTATTATTTCTTTCTTAAATGTTTGGTAGAATTCACCAGTGAAGCCATCTTGTCTGGGACTTTTCTTTGCCATCTTTGTTGAATTTTTCTGTGTTTTTTATTGAGTTCAAGTCAGTTGCAAGAAGCAGCTTTACACTATTTTGCTACATTACATTCCATCAGAGCTCTTTCTCTCTAATTCCATGAGGTGATATTTTCCTGGTGTTTTCCTATAGATAAGAAGTCTATATAAGTATTTTTTGGAAACACGGAGGCCAAAGTTGTACTTCAACTATGGCCTTTCTTTTTTTACTGTCATCAAACCCAATGAAGTATTAAGAACTATCTTCAGAACCAAAAATTAAAATGTATTATCGAACCATTTTTTCTGATTTGTGTATTTATTTATGTAGAAAGTCTTACAAAGGTGTAAAATTAATATCACTTTGATTATATATTTAACATACTATATTTAGTAAAAGTAAGAAATTCATGAAACAAGAACAGTTTCAGAAAATTCAAATAATGCATTATCCTGCAAACCAGGGTCAGAAAGTATCCACGAACATATCAGACAAAAAAAAAATGTCCAGCAGTGCTAGACCCTTTTTTTCTATCAACATATAGTTGAAAGAACCAAATGAATGTATTTTTTAAAATCTTTTCAACCATCCCTATATTTGTTTATAGGGGTCTCTCAAATCATGTGGGCATAAAAACTCTAGAGTACTAAATAATGTAGTGCTTACATAATTTCATACAATTATTTTGTTTAACTGTTTTTTAAAAATCTACTGAATTCTATTGCAAAAAAGGGGGGGATTTTCTTGGGCAAATGTCCTTAGAGGACAACCTACCCAAAGCTGAATATTATTCTTAACTGAGAAGTGCTCTCCTTCAAAATTATAGCACTTCATTTTCCTTAAACTCTTCTATGAATCCTCTCTAAGTTATTCACATCAATTAATTCAGGACCTGACAACTCCGTTTACCTTTAGGATTTGGGTTACTTGATATACAGGATAAAATTATCACTTCTACGTCTACTTCCTACCAGAAGCACCACTCTAGCACTTTTCTCATCCTTTCCCTCAATGTCATTGAAGTATTAGCCTTCATAATAACTCTAAGTCATTGTTTATGCCATGTATTGGGTAGTCTTTCAAGAATTCATGAAAATTTAAGAAGAAAGGGAACAAAGATATCTGACGTTTCTGTTGACAATAACAGGTGGCTATGGAATTAAATAGGGGGCAGCAGAGCAACTGTCAGGCATGTGTATAACATTTAAAATTTTCTAGCTGCAACCTAGATTTAAACCAGCAATGTTTAAAGTCTCCATCAGATCCAATTTAGTTTCTCTGTCAAATCATATACCATGACAATTGAATGGGTGAAGCTAGTGTTCACTAACTGCAAGTCTGTGGGTTGTCAGAAAAGCGATGAGTCAAAAATAACCTGATGGTAACAAACACCGATTTACTATCAGTGGGTATTTCCAAGGATGGATTGGGTATTTGACTAATTTTCTATGTTAAGGCTTTGGCCAACTAGCCAGATTCTATTACTAGATAACACCTTGAAAAGCTGCCAATCCCAGTTTGGCATTTACACACAATAACCACTGGAGCCCTAGTGCTTGATTTCTCCAGTGCAGGAGAAGCAGTCTGATCCAGTGTAATCTGGAGACAGGTGGGACAATAAGAGAATGTGTTCAGCAAGTTGAATCTTCAGCCGGTTGCCAGACCCTTCTGTACCTTAGTTTATTCATTTTCCAATTAAGAAGAAAGATGCCTGCCAGAGCACAGTAAAAAAAAAATCCTATATGTGGTAAAAGACTTTGCAAAAAGGTACTACAAAAGTCCCAAAACATAAAATGTTGTTAAAAATAGACATTACATTGTAATCCACAATACTAAGTGTAGCTAAGCAATATAAGCAGAAATTTCCCGGAAGTACGCAAAGTAGTCCATGTATCAAAGGTCAGCTATAAAGTGAGTCTTTTGAGGAGAAATTACTGTTGTGCAGTGAGATGAGGGTAGCAACACAAAGGAAGGAAAGGGTTAATAGAAGTTTGCTTTATATCTCTACCTAACTAAGTTCCTTAAGGACCAGTTGCACCAGTAATCCACTGTAAACAAAAGTTCTTTGTTTAAAATATTAACCTTTGTCAGCCTCCAGGACAGATCCTGCTAGAGCAAATCAATCAAATCAAGGTTGAGAAGCAGGAAAGGTGCAAGAAAGGACAGATTTAGGATAGGAATGGAGGTAGTGCACAAAAAGAGCTTTGTAAATTGTCTAGCACTATGAACATCTCAAGAAAATAATAAATACTACTAATAATAATTGTACTCTAGGCTCTGAACACTGAGTTCTTTTCTTTAGGGACGTCTGTGGATTTGCAGCCATTTTCTCCTTCACAGTCCCTAGGAAGTCAGAGATGAAGTATGCTCATTGATCATACTGTCCTTTCAGCTGAAGACAGAACCGCAGAACAAGACATTCCCAATAAGGCCAAGAGACATAAACCCCTGCGGTTCTTAACTATTTGGTGATCACAGAGAGTTTTGAGAATATAATGAAAACTACACAAACTCTGTTGAGAAAATGATGTCTATAAGCTGAAAACCGTGCATGTAAATTTCAGGATATTCATTGTGTCTTAGACCTCAGGTTATAAATCTCTGCGTATCATTGGACTACTCTAGAATCTTCTTGTATGCTGTTTTGCCCACTCTACCACTGAAGAGGAAGATCAGCGAGGATATTAGACTCTTTTCTGACTTGGACATTTAAGCCTTAAAAAATTTAATTGTCATTTCAGAGATTAGTAAGATGGAGTGTGACTGGGATGCAACAAATGATAAGTGTTTTGGGAACTCACTGGACTTTTGGGTGATCAAGGGACTATTTAATAATCCCAAGGATCTGAGCTGTCCTTGGAGCATTTAGAGCAGGAGAAAGGAAAGAAAAATTTTTCTGGGATTATTACATAAGACTATCTTGACCAGTCAGAGAGTCTTCATAGGTAGTGAAAAAGCAAACTAGAAACCTGTGACTAGGAGGAGTAGAGGCTGGAATAGCTATGACCTGAATCCCTTGACATCTGTGTTCAGCCTCACCATCAGGGAGACTGATCCAGCTTACCTGAAAAAAGTAAATAGGAAAATATCATATAAACCTGTAAGAATACACCTTTATCCTTGTGACTTGCTTTAGTACATGTGACAAGAGATTCTGAGCTGTGCTTTAATTCACAAAAAATCTATTCCTAGAGAAGCTGAGAGGTTGTTGGTAGGGTTTAGAAGTTTGTGAGGTGTAAGAATATGTTTCTAAGAGAAGTTCAAAGCCCACATTCTGGGGAAGGAGTGGGATAGATATGAATAAATAGTATAGAAGCTCAGACATTTTCTTTTGAATATGCGATTCAGGGTCTGGGGATAGCTAGTTGAGATGATTTTTCCCAGCTAGACCATGTTCTCAGGAAGTGCACATTGTTTATTTAGACAGCAAGTAACCCTGTGGTGATTTAACAAATAGGAACTTTACTCCTCTTGTTCTATGCAGGGATTTTTCATTTAATCCATTATTCTGAAGTTTCTGGAGTTTTCCAAAGTCACAGTAAGTTATTTAGTTGACTCTGACCACAGCCCTAGAACACAGGGAAGATTAGCCCATAATTACAAGATGGCTTGACATCTGTAGAAGTCAGGAATCATCCAGGTGTTGGGTATCCAGGATGTCAAAACACCTAGATGTAATGAAAGACTTTTAGAGGGCAGGGAAAGCATCTGTTTGAAAATTGTTTAGTTGACCTTTTTCATTTGTTTGTTAATGTGGATAAAGTGAAGGTTCCTGTGGCCAGCATTTTCACCTGGCCCTGTTTGACTAGCTCACTACACATGTGTGGATAAAATGAGAATTCCTGTGGCCAGGATTCTCACCTGGGCAAGACAACATGTGTGGGCAGTACGTTGTTATTGACTCTAACGAGCTCTGCCCAGTGCTCTGGGCAACACTGTGGCATGGCTGCAAGGCTGCAGGAGAGCAGAGCAGAGGCTGGAGTGGTGGCAGCCCTGAGGACCACTGTGCATGTAGAAAGGCTAGAGAGACCCAGAGGACAGCTGTGTGAGCAAAGAGGATGTCTTGCCAATGGGTTTCAGCCCTGGGCAAGTTCGCTATGGATTCAATGTGACCAAAGAAATTGACAGCAGACCATTCTTTGGGGTGAAAGGGTTTATTACCCTGCTTGTTCTCCGGCAGTAGGTTGACCACTAGCATCTCTGCCTCTGCTCAGAGCACTGGGCCGAGCTCTCTATATAGCACAATAATGGCTTATTGCCTAAAGGTGTGGAAGCGGTAGCCTAGCAACAGGCCAATTACATCATCAGGTGGTTTAAGCTCAGTGAGGATCCTGGCCATAGGAACCCCAACTTCCCCACAGAGGCCCAGAGAGTGGCTGTGCCTCTCCACCACTCCAGCCTCTGCTCTTGCTCCTGCTCTCCTGCAGCCTTGCAGCCGTGCCACTGTGTCACCCAGAGCACTGGGCAAAGCTCTTTATATAGAGTCAATAATGACGCATTGCCCACACCTGTGTAGTGAATGGATAAAGATGATGTCGTACATATATACAATGAAATATCACTCAGCCATAAAAAAGGAAGGAAATCTTGCCATTTGTGACAATGTGAATGGACCTGGGGGTATCATGCTAAGCAAAATAAGTCAGACAGAGAAACACAAATACCATATGATTTCACTTACATGTAGAATCTTAATAAAAGAAAAGAGAAGAAAAAATGATATAGACCCATAAATACTGAAAACAGACTGTTGCTTACCATAGGAAGGGGGTGCTGGAATGACTGAAATAGGTGAGGAGGATAAGAGGTACAACCTTCATATTAGAAAATAAATTAGTCACAGAAATGAAGTATAGCATAGAGAATTTAACGAACACTATTATGGTTACATGATATGCTTAGTATGGTAACAGGGTGTAATTACACTGCGGTGAGCATTTAGTAATATGTATAATCACCAAGTCACTATGTTGTACATCTGAAATCAATGTAATATATATAAACTATATTCCAATAAAAATAAATAAAACATTTAAAACAGTAGTGATATTTAAAATAATAAATGCAGTAAATGTTAAAGTGAGTAGTGATATTTAAAACAGAACAATCATTCTGAAATTTACTGGATGATAATTTTAATTTGTACTTGTGTCCAAGGCACATGCTTTGGAATACAGAAATAAGATGCATAGTACTTTTCAGGAAGAATCTCACAGCTGAATAGAAGACACAGACAAGTAGATAAGTAGAGTGCATAGTGAGTAATGGTATGATACAGATGTGCATAGAATCCTCAAATATTTCAGAAGAGGAGCAACTGACCCAGATTAGGGGGTTGAACAGGAATCCCAGCATAGAGTCGGTAAAGCAGGACTAGTTATGATGGTGTTAGTAGAACACTTGCACTTGGACTCCACATTTTCAGAATAGCATTATATCCACTAAACACAGAAACTATATTGTTTAAGCGCATAGAAATCAAAGATCAGGAATGTTTTGAAAGGCAATATTGACAGTAATTGAGTAGGCATTTATTCCTTTATTGACTCAAAGGTACTGCCCTAAGTGCTGAGGATGGGGTAGATAATCAAGATGAAATGTTCATAGAACATTCTTTCAAGAAACTAAATAACAACCAGGTCTAATACTATAAATGAAGTGGTGAATTTTCTCTCTAATTCCAATTTCATCTATGCAGCTCCCTACTAGATGTTTCAGCCTGGTGGTCCTGCTAGTACCTCTAGTTCAAATACAGTCAAAGTCCTCATGGCTTTTACTTAAGACCCCTCAAAATCTCAGCAAACATTAATTCTCACTACCGCATTCATTCATTTTCTAATGCAAAACTAAAAAGTGTGCTATTCCCACACGTACTCATGTTTATATTCAAGAGATTTTTGCCTATGTTTTCTTCTAAGAATTTTATTGTTTCATGACTTACATTCAGGTCTTTGATCCATTTTGAGTTTACTTTTGTGTATGGGTTAGACAATAATCCAGTTTCATTCTCTTGCATATAGCTGTCCAGTTTTGCCAACACCAATTTTTAACATTGTCTAATATTCACTGTTGACTATCACTTTCACATTTATTTTCTCAGGTTTTCCTCTTGATAACTCTTGATTTGGCTATTATGATACATCCCTAATATCATACACCTCTAATATATATTAAATGAGGCAATTCAGTGCATAGTGAGCCATCAATTAGTTTTAAAACCTTGGTTTTCAAGAGTTGGAACTTTATTTTGTGACTATAGCAGGCTTGTAGGCAGTGTTATCAAGCTTTTGCTATATGGAATTATTTGGTTGAAAGAGGTGATTTGACATATAGTATATCTGAGTCATAATGATAAGTCTCATGACTATATGAGTTAGTTCTTTTATGTATCAACACATAAGGTAAAAAGTTAGATTTTATTTACTCACAGAGATGAATGTGATACATGATGTCAAGTATCTGCATATTCAGAACCATGCATCAATCAAATCTGGAGCCATCTGGACATTTGGCATTATTTAGAAACAAATAACATGACATGCTTACCTGTGTACACTATTCTAACATTCAGTGTTGAGACCAATAATTACTTACGTGTACTATAGATTTAATTCCACTCCAGCTTCTGGGATACTTTATTTTTCTACCTGGAGGAACAAAAATAGTTCTAAAGAGTTCTAGTCACTCCATGACTTGGTACCTAGTTCAGTGGTCCTAAATGTTGTTTGGATATTATAGTCAATAGGGGACTTTAAAAAGTATTTATGTCTTGATCCCACTGGTATAGATTATGATGTAGTTTGTCTGGAGTATGGTCTGGATATCAGGATTTTTTTAAAAGTTTGGTAGTTAGATCTAATGTAAATCCAAGGTTAAGAACCACTGATCTAGTTCATTCACTTGCCGGTCCTATGCTGCCCTTGATATCTCAACATTTTCCCAGTAATCAATTTACTGTTTAATACCTCAGTACTCCAATGGTTCCCAATGACTAGGTCCCTGAAACTTATTTTTATCCTATCAATCACCTCCCTACTTGGATATCTACTAAATTCCACTTAAAACTCAATCATGTCCTTGATCTGGCCATTGGCGCCTATACAGTAGAGATAATGTTTACGATTTGGGGGATTATAAGCATTAGGTGAAATTAACACTTATAGTGTATTTTATAAAGAGCCTAGTGTATAGAAAGTATTCAAGTCCATGTTAGCAACTCTGTTTTTGAATGATAAAAATTTGGTAGTTAATAATTAGAGTTTGTTTAAAATCAACAATGATTTGGCAATCAGAACAAATTCTCACCCATCTTATTTGCCATTCATACACCAGACCTCTGGTATGTACACATCTTTCAGAACATAAATTTGCCTTGCAAGTACTGAAATTCTCAGAGGAAAATTGGATAGGGGTCGACTTTACGTCTAATGCGTGGGAAGTCCATTGCCTGTGATATCATAGATAAATGCTAGGGTATTTACTTTATAATTGCTTTATTGCCTGGAGTTTTCAATGAAGCCATAAAAGAAAAAAAAAAAGATCAAACTAATTGCCTCAAGATGAATATGTAATGCATAAATCTCTTGTTTAGTGGAT
Organism: Manis pentadactyla; assembly: GCF_030020395.1. Lineage (NCBI taxonomy): Eukaryota > Metazoa > Chordata > Mammalia > Pholidota > Manidae > Manis > Manis pentadactyla. Next base: position 100,802,067 of record NC_080038.1, on the reverse strand, counting down.
CTAGTAATAGGCCACCTGTTTCCCCTGCCTTCTTCCTAATTCAATATATGAATGACTAGTGTTTTCTGAAATGAATGAACCCAGACTTTGAAGTGCTGTAATATAATTTAATGACAGTTCATCTCAATTTTGCACCTTACATAATACATATATTTCTAGATTTTAAGAAAATATCCATGTCTTATCACTTTTATTGTACAGTAATCATTGAGATATCCCCTAGATAGAAGCTCCAGGCTTAAAGTCCCGCTGTAGAGGATGAATAGGAAATAAGTAGAGGAAATGAGATAGAGGTAGGCAAGTGGTGGGGTACTTGGTTGATTTGTTCAAGACCAATTTCATAATATGCTAGTATAACTGAATTAAAATTCAGTCAACCTACTCAGCAATCAGTTCCTACTGTTTGACTTCATTATTTAATCTGTCACAACATTTAAACACTGTTATACATGATCCTATCCAGATTAAGTATAAATTAAGTCTACATGAGCATCTCCACTTTTGACATGTCAGAGATTCGGGCTCCAATCGTTCAGAATTTGTGAGGAAATCTCTGAGAAAAGGGGGGGTGCAATTATTTTTCGCAGATTAGCAGTGTTAGCAGATAGGAGGTATGTGCAACCCACTTAAAACACATCATTTTCAACAATCTAAGCACTCAGTTGCTACAAATACTAAGATAATTAGAAATCATCATGACAAGCCCTACAAAAATTGTCATTGTGTTTACAGTAAAGATTTTTTTGAGGCTAATTTTTCATTATTTGCTCTACAAAAACCTATAGAATATATGTTTCTCTCTTGTCTCATTATTAGAAAAAATTGCACTTACCTGGAATAGAGACAGTATTAATTAGAGATTAAAATATATGCTTTCTAGTTAGGACTAGCTGCAGTTAAATCCTAACTCACTTCTTGGCTGTGTGAACTTTGGCAAGTCACCTAACCTGAATGAGCTTCAGTTTTCTCACCTATAAAGTGAGAATAAATTGGCCACCATGATGAGGAATCAAAGAATTTATACACAAAAAAGTGCTTAGAACTATGCCTAACACACATGGTAAGTGCCCAGTATTAACTATAAGAATATTCATGCTATACAATATAAACATTGTATGAGTAGTTCCCTCTTTGTGTTGCCACAAAACAGCTTAAGATGTGTGGCCCACCTTGCACAAGAGTAAAGACTTGCATGTTGTGATTCGTTCTTACATTCCTACTACTATTTTAAAGTTATGTGACTTTGTTAAACCATTTGAACCTCTGTAAACCCTTTCTAAAACAAGGTATATATCAGTCAGTGAAATAATCAATAAAGAATGAGGCAGAGCTAGCTTAGCTTCAGCTACTATGAAGAATCAAAGGAATGTCTGCTTCAAATGTTGTCATTCAGACTTTTCCTTATTTAAATTGATTTTTCTCCATTAATCTGCATTGGTAAAAAAAATTTAACCCTTTCTTATAAAAGTTTGAAGACATGAAGAAAAGCAAAGAGAATAGTATAAAGAACATCCATGTATCGAATACCTAGATTTCAGAATTGTTAACATTGGCTACCTCTCTATTTTTCCAGAATTTACTTTAAGGTATTTACAAATACATATTTCACCCCTAAAAACATTAGCATGCATGCCTGAAAAATGACATTTTCCTTTGTAAGCCCAGTGTTATTAAAACACCTGACAAAATTAACAGTATGAATCAGTGCATTTTTAGATATGATAGACTCCTTAATGGGCAGGGATAGTGGTTTCAACTACTCTGTATCAATGACTGATGCAAATATGGGTATATACCCTCACTGCATCCTTCTGAATTTCCTAGTCATAGAATTGCTTCATGCAGTTCTATTTTATTTGCTCAGTTTTTCCCTCTGGAGCACAAAAGGTAGAAAACCCTTACTTGCTGTTTTGTTCCATCTTTTCTACCCTTTCCCAAGTCATCAAGAGAGGAAAAAATGGAAAGAAATAAAATTACTCTCCCTCTGTAAATTCATACAGGTTGATCGGCATGGCACCCTGTATCTGTGGGCAAGTTAATAACTCTCTTTCCCCACTGGCAAAAATCACTGACTTCTCATGAACTATTGTAGCTAATCTTTGTTAGATACTTTTAGATTCATAGGTGGAAGTTTCAATATATATCTGGAGATATCTTAATCCCACAGTTGAAATGAATTGTTAGTAATAATTAAAATACTATGTCAACTTTAGCAGCAGTGGTTCTAAAACAAGCCATAATAACTACTAGTCCCAATGTTCTCCCATCTTTTCACATATATATTTATCTCTTTCTTTCTGGCTTTAAAAAATTCTTTTATCATTTTGGAAAATATTTTGTAATTCTCTGCATACTAGACATGTGAAACCTCTTTGTATTTTGTAAGATATATTGAGTGTGTTGTCAATTTGAGACTTTGCCTGTTGTATTTAAGAAGTACATGATTTAATCATATCATTCCCTGGGGGAACTCAGACCAAAATAATGCTATGGGAAGACCAGACCCCTCAAAATGCTTCACCACATGGAAAACACTTACTTATTTAACAACATCATTCATTAGCATTTCCCTTAATTCATTCTTCCTTGATGTGTTCTCTCAAATATTATAGATTAAATATTGGGTCAAATATTTGATCTTGCACAAAGCATCACATTTAGAAATAGTATGGGTTCCATCATGCCTAGACAAGCACTGTACAACTCTTATTCCCATGCTGGCGGTTACTGACAAGACTATTGTCACTCTTTGCTATTATGGGCTCCATTAATGCTGCCAGGAAAAAGGGATTCTGGCATTTTGGCAGTTGCTCTTTGCCAGGCTCTAAACTTTCTTTTAAGCTTTACAACTTGGCTAAATGGAGATTTTAGGAGTGCTATTTAACATCTCAGCTGTTGTCTTAGTTGAAAAGTACACTAAGTTGTCTCTGTTGTTGGTTCTTTTTCTGACTTAGTGCTTTCTGGGTAGGAGACATGTATTTCACATATGTTAAAGTTTGGTGCAAAGTAATAATGTTAACATTTGATGGTATGGGTCACTTTAAATGCATTTCTGAACTTGATTATCATAATTCTAAGATTGTGCAAGAACTAATAGGTCTATTTTATAGATGAGCAAGCTAAGAACATTTTAATTTAAATTTCCTAACATCACAAAGGCCAGGAAGAGAGCCCACCTCTCTTGAACTCTGGTCAACTGAAATGTGCTGCCTCCTAATCTAACTTGTTTATCCTATTAATGAGAATATGATAAACATCATCTAACCAACAGCCAGGAAACCAAGTTCTAGAGTCAGTTACAAGAATTGAAGAAATGGAAGAATAATATTGTCAAAATGGCCATGCTGCCTAAAGCAGTCTACAAATTCAGTGCAATCCCTATCAAAATACCAACAGCATTCTTCAACAAACTAGAGGACATAGTTCTAAAATTCATATGAAACCACAAAAGATCCCAAAGAGCCAAAGCAATCCTGAGAAGGAAGAATAAAGCAGGGGGCAGGGATTATGCTCCCTGACTTCAAGCTCTACTACAAAGCTACAGTAATCAAGACAATTTGGTACTGGCACAAGGACAGACCCATAGACCAATGGAACAGACTAGAGAACCCAGATATAAACCCAAGCATATATGGTCAATTAATATATGAAAAAGATGCCATGGATATACAATGGGGAAATGACTGTCTTCAACAACTGGTGTTGGCAAAACTGGACAGTTACACGCAAGAGAATGAAACTGGATTAATGTCTAACCCCATACCCAAAAGTAAACTCAAAATGGACCAAAGACAAGAATGTAAGTCATGTAACCATAAACCTCTTAGAAGAGAACATAGGCAAAAATCTCTTAAATATAAACATGAGCAACTTTTTCCTCAATGCATCTCCTCAGGCAAGGGAAACAAAATAAAAAACGAGCAAATGGGACTACATCATGCTAAAAAGCTTCTGTACAGCAAAGGACACCATCAGCAGAACAAAAAGACATCCTTAAGTATGGGAGAATATATTTGTAAACAATGTATCTGACAAGGGGTTAACATCCAAAATATATAAAGAACTCACATGCCTCAACACCCAAAAAGCAAGATAACCCTATTAAAAAATGGGCAGAGGATATGAACAGACACTTCTCCAAAGAAGAAATTCAGATGACCAACAGGCACATGAAAAGATGCTCCACATCACTAATCATCAGGGAAATTCAAATTAAACCACAATGGGATATCACCTCACACCAGTTAGGATGGCCAACATAGAAAACACTAAGAACAACAAATGCTGGCAGTGATGTGGAGAAAGGGGAACCCTCCTAACCTGCTGGTGGCAATGTAAACTAGTTCAACCATTGTGGAAAGCATTATGGAGGTTCCTCAAAAAACTGAAAGTAGAAATACCATTTGACCCAGGAATTCCACTCCTAGGAATGTACCCAAAGAAAACAACCTCTCAGATTCAAAAAGACATATGCACCCCTATGTTTATCACAGCACTATTTACAATAGCCAAGAAATGGAAGCAACCTAAGTGTCCATCTGAAGATAAATGGATAAAAAAGATGTGGTACATATACACAATGGAATATTATTCAGCCATAAGAAGAAAACAAATCCTACCGTTTGCAACAATATGGATGGAGCTGGAGGGTATTATGCTCAGAGCCAGGCAGAGACAGACAAGTACCAAATGATTTCACTCATCTGTGGAGTATAAGAACACAGCAAAAACTGAAGGAACAAAACTTCAGCAGACTCACAGAATCCAAGAATGGACTAACAGTTACCAAAGGGAAAGGGACTGGGGAGGGTGGGTGGGAAGGGAGGGAGAAGGGCAATAAGGGGCATTACAATTAGCATACGTAATCTGGGGGGAGGGCATGGGGAAGGCAGTATAGCACAGAGAAGACAAGTAGTGACTTTATAGCATCTTACTATGTGATGGACAGTGACTGTAATGGGGTATATGGTGGGGACTTGATAATGGGGGGCCTCTAGTAACCACAATGTTGCTCATGTGCTTGTATATTAATGATAACAAAATAATAAAAATAGAATTGAAGAAATGAATGTCATTAGATATAATTTAGAGATTTATCGATAGCCTTTATTCCTAAACTGATACAATGGAAAGGACCTGTACTTCTAGGTCTCTTCTATTTATGTCTCCATGTTGATCAAGGTCTCCACCAAGTTAATAATGGCCAATGATGGGTCATAAATTATAAATATAGTTTTCTTTCCAATGCCTATAAGAGAAATATATGTGTTTTTCCTTTATGAAATAGGGGAATATTAATATTTTCTGATCAAAAATTTCCCTTATATTAGCCATGGTACAATATTTTTGCAGAGGATACTGAATCAATAATTAGGTGAAAAATGAAAATGAGTCCTGCCTCATATAATGATTATTGAAAAAGAACTAACTTGGGTATTTACAAATAGTATAAATGAGACATTGACTTTTGGACAGTCTTCTCAGTGCTAACCACATGGCCATTTGGTAAGCAGTGCTAGATAGTTGTTCTAGTGAAAAATCAGAACACCCCAGGGAGTTAAATACAGGCATATAACAGTTTCAGGACTTTGGTCCTCTCCCTTAAAATGTACCAAGAAGTCTCCTCATGATCCTACCACCTTTCCTTCCTCTTTTGTACCACCAACCTCCCTTCTTCCCCGCCATCTTCTCTGGTCACACTTGATTTAACCAGAACTCCTACCACTGACTCAAATGGAAAATATGTGGAACTGCTGCCCAGAAAGCAGGCATGTGGCAGAATCCTCTTGGACTCCAGTAGTTTCATTCAGTGCTAATGATAGCCTGCAAAGCCTATCAATCATTTCAGGGGATACCCATGCTGAGGATACAGGGATATCAAAAGCAAAGGGGTAAATGTGTACCATTCAAAATGTGCAAATCAGTAGCTGTCACTTCCTTGAGGTTAATTTGGTTAGTGGACAATGTAAAAATAGTGGACAATGTAAAAAAAAAAGTTATGACAATAACTATGAGTCTTTTGAATTTGAATAGCAGTTTTCCCCTTGTCAGTGTACTTTCCCATCTGTTATCTCATTAAATCCTCACAACAGCCCTATAAAGTAGGCATGACAAGGAGGTATTATCACCTCCTGTTTGACCCATAAGGAAACCAAGTGAAATGACAAGTTAATGACAGAACCTGGACTAGAATTTAGGGCATCTGACTCTATCCAGCCATCCAGCCATTCCTTTTTTCCTTCAAATATAGCAGCTTCAGCCCTAGAATATTAGATATCTTTAAGGAGAGAAAGTGTCTTTTTAAAAAGAGGTGTATTTTTCACAACTTTGTTTATTTGGAGGAATTTCAAACCTACAGAAAAATTGAAAGAAAATTACAATCAACCTCCATATGTCCCTTTATCTAGATTCACCAGTTCTTAACATTGTTCCACACTTCTACAATCTCCATGTGTACATACAGGCTTAAGTATGTCTGTGTGTGTTTTTTTCAGAACCATTTGACAGTTAGCTACAGATATGATACTTCACCCCTAAATAATTTAGCACGTGTCTCACTAAAAGAAGGATCTTCTCCTACATATCTAGTAAATACAATCATCATATTAAGGAAATTTAACATTGATACAATATCTAATACATATGCTATATTCAAATTTCCCCAACTGTCACAGTAATGTCCTTTATAGTACTTTTCTGATTCAGAATCCAACTGAAGATTGTGGATTGAATTTATTTATCATGTCTTTCTCCTTTAACCTAGAACAGTTACCTAGCCTTTAAATTTTAAATTTATTTTAAATTGATCAACATTTAAATTGACCATTACATTGGTAGCATTGACAGCTTTGAAACAACTAGGTCAATTACTATACAAAACTACCTTTGATTTGAACTTGTATGATTGTTCCCTCATGATTAGATTCATCTCATGAACTTTTTACTAGAATACTACTTGGGTGATCCTTGTTTTCTTCTCTGTGCCTGACTTAAAGAGGCACATGGTTTATCTTTGTTCCAGTATTGGTTATTCTGAGTTTGATCATTTGCTTGAGGAAGTATCTGACAGATTAATACACTTTAAAGGTATTTTTTATCTTTTATAATTAGCAAATAATCTGTTGGGTGATACCTTGAGAGAATCTGAATACGCTGTTCCACAGAACATTTTGTTGATGATTCTTTTCTGAATCAGTTATTACAATGGTGGTTGCCAACTGGCGACTTCTAACTCCTGCATGAACTAGCTGGTATTCTTACATAAACAGGAGTTCTCCCCTCTTTTGTTAGTGTTACTATGAACTCATAGACTCTTTCTTTTCCATCTAATACTGTCCATTTTGAAATGTGCAAATCTTAAATGTGCATTTCAATGAACTGTTTTTATTACAATTTTAACCATGTTTAAGTGTTCAGGTCGTTTAGAACATTCAAATTTGTATTCAACCATCACCACCATCCATCTCCAGAACTTTTTCATTTTCCTAAATTGAAACTACATACCCTTTAAATAATAACTCGCCTTTTCCCCCTGCCCCAAGCCTCTGGCAACTGCCATTCCACTTTCTGTCTATGAATTTTGAATCTTCTAGTTATCTTGTATAAGTTGAATCATAAAATATATATTCTTTTGTGACTAGTTTATTTCACTTAGCATAGTATCTTCAAGATTGTTCCATGTTGTAGCATGTGTCAGAATTCCCTTTTATTAAGGCTGAATAATATCCACTGTGTGGATATACCTCATTTTGTTTACCCACTCCTACTTAGATGGACTCTTGAGTTGCTTCCACTGTTTGGCTATTATAAGTAATGCTTCTGTGAATACTGGTGTACAAATACCTGTTCATGTCCCTGCTTTCAGTCCTTTTGGGCATATACCCAGAAGTGGAATTGCTGGATCACAGAGTATTTATATATTTATTTTTTTGAGGAACTTCCATACCATTTCTCAATGTGGCTGTACCATCTCACATTCCCGCCAGCAATATGCAAGGGTTCCAGTTTCTCCACATCCTTGCCAATACTTTTTTCTGTTGCTTTTTGTTTTTTTATAATAGTGATCCTAATGAATGTGGAAAAGTATCTCATTATGGTTTTGATTTATATTTCTCTAATGATTAGTGATGTTGAACATCTTTTCATGTGCTTATTGGCCATTTATACATCTTTGGAGAAATTTTTACTCAAGTCTTTGCCCATTTTTAGATCAAGTTGTTTGTTTCTTATTTGTTGTGGAGTCGTAGTTCTTTTTATATTCTGAATGTTAATCGCTTATCAGATAGATGATTTGCAAATATTTTCTTCCATTCTGTGGGGAATCTTTTCACTCTGTTGATAGGATAATTTGATGCATAAAATTTAAATTTTTATGAAGTTCAATTTATCTATTTTTCTTTTGTTGCTAGTGCTTTTGGTGTTACAGCCAAGAAATCATGGCCATATTCAACATCACGAAACTTTTCCCCTACACTTTTTTTCTATGAGTTTTATAGTTTTTTTTCCTTATATCTAGATATTTTTTATCCATTTTGAGTTAATTTTTGTATATGGTATAAGGCGAAGGTTCAACTTCATTATTTTGTATGTGAATATCCAGTTTTCCCAATATCATTTGTTCAGAAGATTGTCTTTTCCCCATTGGATAGTCTTGGTACTCTTTCAAAAAATCATATGATCATATATGCAGGTTTATTTCTGGCCTCTTATTCCATTGGTTTCAATGTCTCTCTTTACACTAGTACCACACTGTTCTGATTATTGTAATTATAGTAACTTTTAAAATCAGGAAGTGTAAAGCCTCTAACTTTATTATTTTTCAAGATTGTTTTAGCATCCCTTGAAATTCCTTGTGGATTTTAGCCTGGATTTTCCTATTTATGCAAAAAAGATCATTGGGATTTTGATAAGGATTTCATTGAACCTGTAGATTTCTTTGAGTACTATTGACATATTAACCATATTAAGTCTTCTCAGCCATAAGTACAGGATGTCTATTTGTCTTTAATTCTTTCAGTATCATTTGTACTTTTCAGTGTATAAGTCTTTTACCTCCTTGGTTAAGTTTATTCCTAAGTATTTTCTTATTTTTGATGCTATTGTACAGGAATTATTTCCTTAATTTCCCTTTTGTATTATTTGTTGTTAGTGTATAGAAACAAATCATTTTTTTACATTGATTTTTATCTGGTTCAGTGATGTTTTACATATAACTATACCCATGTAATCAATGCATCAAAATATAGAATATTTCCTTCATCCCAGAAAATTATTTCATGCCCCTTTCCAGTCAGTATTACCCAAGCACTTCTGTGGATTCTGTTAACATAGATTTGATTGGCATGTATTTGAATGTTATATAATAGATTCAGATAGTATGCACCTTATTGCTCAATTTTTTTTAAGGAACAGGGACTTACTAGGTGCCTATATTGTGTTAATATATTATATATTTGGTAGCTATATAGAAATATGGCACAGAGTTCCTGGCTTCAAGGAGCTTAAGATTTAATAAGAGAAAGAAGTTACCAGCACTTGAAGAAGTGGTAATATAGGCTAGATTCAAATTGAACTGGATGGACAGCTTGGGTAAATCACATGGCTTTTGTGGTCCTGGAACGTTTCTACTAGGAGGTGAGAAATGAAAAGATTGGGAGGATTTTTCAGGTAAAAGGAAGAGAGTGTGCAAGCACATGAGGTTTCTGGGCATGTTTGGAGAGCTGTAGGGGTGTCAGTTTTACTGGAGTGTAGCTGGATGGCTTTCAGTCCAATGGTAGACAAGCATGGGTATGTTGTCCTCGATATGTTTTTGAGATGCGTTTGTATTATCCCTGGATCAGCAATTCATTCATTTTATTGCTAAAGAGATTCCTTTTCATGAATATGGCAAACTTAGTTTATCCATTCTCTTCTTAATGGTCATTTGGGTTATTTCCAGCTTTTGGCTTCTGTAAATAAAGTTAATAACGTTCTTAATAAGGCCTTTGGTAAATATATGGACACATTTATCTTGGATATGTATCTAGTGTGGAATAACTAGGTCATATGGTAATTCTTTGTACAACTGTAAAAGGAACTGCCAAATCTTTTATCAAAATGTTTGCCTGATTTTGTTATGTGATCCTTTGTCATTTTACCATTGCTGGTGTGTGTGGTGGCATTTCAAGGTGGTTTCAATTTGCATTTTCCTGATTATAAATGGTACTGAGCCCCTTTTCATGTGCTTATTGACCATTCAGATTATCTTCTTTGGAGGCTACCTCTTCAAGACTGTTGAGCACTTTTTAAAGATTGTTTATGTTTCCCTCACTGAATTATAGTGGTTCTCTGTATTTTCTGCATGAGAGAGAGAAATATAGAGAGACTGAGTATTTTCCGCCAATTTGTGGCTTGTCTTTTCACTTTCTTAGTCATATATTTTGGTGAACAAAAGTTTTGCATTTGATAAAATCTATATAATTCTTTTTCAGTGCCCTTCCCCAAAATTTAGGCCAGTTAGAGCCTCTTCAAGGTGGCTTCTGTGTTCTTTTTGGATATTTCTATCAGTTTTTGAATATTTCCTTACTTTCTGACACACAGTGTTCCAGTCTCACTGTGCAGTTTCCCTTTATCAGCCCCAGAGAGAGTGCTGGTTTCATTTACCAGAAGATGGCTGTTGAAACCAAGGTGTCTGAGCTCATTGTTATTGAGGTATCATTGATTATAGACTTTTTTTGGTATCATCAATTTACAGTCACATGAACAACATTGTAGTTACTAAATTTCCTCCATTATCAAGTCCCCACCACATACGCCATTACAGTCACTGTCCATCAGCATAGTAAGATGCTATAGAGTCACTACTTGTCTTCTCTGTGCTGTACTGCCTTCCCCATGCCACCCTCCTAGGTTATGTGTGCTAATCGTAATGCCCCTTATTCCCCTTCTCCCTCCCTTCCCACCCACCCTCCCCAGTCCCTTTCTCTTTGGTAACTGTTAGTTCATTCTTGGATTCTGTGAGTCTGCTGAAGTTTTGTTCCTTCAGTTTTTGCTTTGTTCTTATACTCCACAGATGAGTGAAATCATTTGGTACTTGTCTTTCTCTGCCTGGCTTATTTCACCAAGCATAATACCTTCTAGCTCTATCCATGTTGTTGAAAATGGTAGGATTTGTTTGTTTCTTCTTATGGCTGAATAATACTCCATTGTATATATGTACCACATCTTCTTTATCCATTCATCTACTGATGTACACTTAGGTTGCTTCCATTTCTTGGCTATTGTAAGTAGTGCTGCGATAAACATAGGGGTGTATATATCTTTTTGAATCTAATAAGTTGTTTTCTTTGGGTAAATTCCTAGGAGTGGAATTCCTGGATCAAATGGTATTTCTATTTTTAGGTTTTTGAGGAACCTCCATACTGCTTTCCACAATGGTTGAACTAGTTTACATTGCCACCAGCAGGTTAGGAGTGTGGGTTCCCCTTTCTCTGCATCCTCACCAGCATTTGTTGTACTTAGTGTTTTCTATGTTGGCCTTCCTAACTGGTGTGAGGTGATATCTCATTGTGGTTTTAATTTGCATTTCCCTGATGATTAGCAATGTGGAGCAAAATTTTCTTGTGCCTGTTGGTCATCTGAATTTCTTCTTTGCAGAAGTGTCTGTTCATATCTTCTGCCCATTTTTTAATAGGGTTATTCGCTTTTTGGGTGTTGAGGCATGTGAGTTCTTTATATATTTTGGATGTTAACCCCTTGTCAGATACATTGTTTACAAATATATTCTCCCATACTTAAGGATGTCTTTTTGTTCTGCTGATGGTGTCCTTTGCTGTACAGAAGCTTTTTAGCATGATGTAGTCCCATTTGCTCGTTTTTTATTTTGTTTCCCTTGCCTGAGGAGATGCATTGAGGAAAAAGTTGCTCATGTTTATATTTAAGAGATTTTTGCCTATGTTCTCTTCTAAGAGGTTTATGGTTACATGACTTACATTCTTGTCTTTGGTCCATTTTGAGTTTACTTTTGGGTATGGGGTTAGACATTAATCCAGTTTCATTCTCTTGCGTGTAACTGTCCAGTTTTGCCAACACCAGTTGTTGAAGACAGTCATTTCCCCATTGTATATCCATGGCATCTTTTTCATATATTAATTGACCATATATGCTTGGGTTTATATCTGGGTTCTCTAGTCTGTTCCATTGGTCTATGGGTCTGTCCTTGTGCCAGTACCAAATTGTCTTGATTACTGTAGCTTTGTAGTAGAGCTTGAAGTCAGGGCGCATAATCCCCTCTGCTTTATTCTTCCTTCTCAGGATTGCTTTGGCTATTTGGGGTCTTTTGTAGTTTCATATGAATTTTAGAACAATTTGCTCTAGTTCATTGATGAATGCTGTTGGTATTTTGATAGGGATTGCATTGAATTTTAGATTGCTTTAGGCAGGATGACCATTTTGACAATATTAATTCCTCCTATCCATGAGCACGGGATATGTTTCCATTTATTGGTATCTTCTTTAATTTCTCTCATGAGTGTCTTGTAGTTTTCAAAGTATAGGTCTTTCACTTCCTTGGTTAGGTTTATTCCTAGGTATTTTACTCTTTTTGATGCAATTGTGAATGGAAATGTTTTCCTGATCTCTCTTCCTGCTAGTTCTTCATTAATGTATAGGAATTCAATAGATTGCTGTGTATTAATTTTGTATCCTGCAACTTTGCTGAATTCAGATATTAGCTCTAGTAGTTTTGGAGTGGATTCTTTAGTGTTTCTTTTTTAATGATTATAGACTTTTTAAGTGGGTAAATGAGTTCATACTGATACCTAATTCTAACCAAAACCACAGGTTTCATTCTCTCTTTCCTCTATTTCATATTTGTACCCTCTACCTAAAGTGTGAACCCCAATTCCCTAAAGCATTAATGTACTCATTTATTTGTTCACTCCTATAATACAATCACAATAGTTTTGGAATTTCTAAACCCATACTAATATTGACAGTCATTTAATTAAAATTGAAAATTTCCATGTAGTTATTTTGCCCTTAAAGTATATATACTGAGTGTACGTAGTCAGAATACCATGTACAAAATTGACATTGTTTTTCCACTGTAGGGTTATCTTTTTGACATACAGCTAGCTACATTTTTTTCTGATTGTATCTAATTGTAAGGTTTTCCCTCATCATTTTTCATTTATATATTTGAATATGTAAAACATCAACATAGTTAAAAAATGAACACTATAAAAAGGTCAGAGAAATTCTATCACTTTCACCTGATGCCTACCTACTCCTTTTATGTAAACAATTTCATTTATTTTTGCCCTATTATTCCTTCATTACATTTTACAAAAATACACTATACATTTTTTTCCTATGTTTTCTTTTTTATAATCTTCTTTATTTTATGAAAGGTAGTTTATTACATATTCATTTTTTCACTTGGCAGTATATCCTGGAAAATCAGTCTATGTCAGCTCATATCAATTCATAGAGATCCTCATTCTTTGTAAAATTTAATTTTGAAATAATTATAGACACAGGATGTTGCAAAAAAATGTATAGGAAAGTCCTGTGTATCCTTCCCAGCCTTCCCCAAGTTTAACATCTTGTACAGAAGTTCTTTATCAATCCTGGAAGTATGACATTGGCACAAGCCACAGAGCTTATTCAGATTTTACCTGTTATACACTTATTTGTGTTCATGTGCGTTCAGTTTTTGGAAGTGTTATCACATGTATAGACTTCTATATTTGCCACCACAATCAACCTATTCAACATAATGTCAGCATAAGACTCCCTTGAGGATGTGGAGAAAAGCATACCCTTGTGCACTCTTGATGGAAATGTAAATTTGTGCAGCCACTCGGAAAATAGTATGGAGGGTCCTCAGAAATTAAAAATAGAACTACCATTTGTTTCAGCAATCCTACCTTTGGGTATATATCCAAAGGAAATGAAATCACTATCTCAAAGAGATATCTGTACCACATGTTGCATTATTATTCACAATAGCTAACACATGAAAACAGCTAGTATGTATCCGTGGATGAATGCACATAGAAAATGTGGAAGCAAATAGAGATGGTTCATAATGGCTTTCAAGAATCAATTGCTATGAGGAGATAGGGGGAGAAAAGTTGGCAGATGAGGAAGGCAAGGCAGAAAACTCCCACAAACACACCAAAGAAGCAACTACAGCAAATACAACTAAACCTGAGAATGACCTGAAAACTTCTGAACAGACCACCTACATCTGGGGTAGAAGATAAGACCACATAGAAAAGGGGATAAAGTGGCAGAGCCACAGTCAAGTGGGACCCAAGCCCTTCCCCCACCCCAGCCCACATGTAGGAGGAACAGGAATGGAGCAGGGACGGGATAGGCACTCAGGAGCTCTGCACATCTGGCCCTGGAGATCTGCCCTGGGAGCACAAGTCCACATTGCAGTGGGTTCTAGTGAGGAGTGGGGCTGAAAATCAGGGACAATTGGAACACTCTGGGAGGCTGCGACTCCAGCTGCTTGTGGAAGACAGGCACATTTCACTGCTTCCACTGAGACCCAAAGCAGAGGTGGCAGTTTGAAAGATTTGCTAGCAGCAGGGGTGTTGGAGGGGTGGAGAGGAGGGGTTTTCAGATGGGTGAGGGTTGGATGGAGTTCTCTCCACAAGAGAAAGGGAGGTGGACATACCTCCTAGCCCTCTCCTAGCCCAACATATTCTCAGGGCCCCAAATGCTCAATCCCCCTTATTAACTTGAGGTTCAACCTTGAGGAGCTTCCCTGCAAAGCTCTGGCATGCCAGCCCACTTGGCCCAGCAGCACTGAACTTTGCTGCCTGTCAGGCAGAAGGAGGCTCTCCCAGCTTTTTCAGCCCTGTCTAATCCCAACTGGGGAGGTACCTGCAGGAGCCAGCTCCCAGAGCTCTTTGCTCCCTGCATACAGCCATACCCTGTGCTGTCCACCTCTTTGCTACCAGGGGGCACCCATTCCTCACCCTGCTCCAAGTCTTGCAACTAGCCTGCTAACACTGTTAACTCTGCATCCCTACCATCACTGCAGGGCAGGCAGAGAGTGGCCCCACCCACAACAATCCCAGCAGAAGCCACTTCTCTGATCACAAAGGGCCAGCTGAGGCAATCTGCCAGCCAGAGAAGACTAGGCCACAGCCCTAGACCAAAGGGCAGCATGCCTATTACCCACCAACAGCAACTGGGGCTCTACCACAAAGGAAAGACAGGCACTGTACAAAAAAGAGTCTTGAACTTCTGGGCACTACAGAATGCCTTCTTTTTAAAGTCATTACTCTCTGATCAGGAAGCATAGCAGATCTATCTAATACAAAGGAAGAAACACTGGTAAAATTTAGAGGCAGAGAAATATGTTCCAAACAAAACTGCACAATAAGACACCAAAAAAAGAGGGCTAAATGAAACAGATTACCAGTCTTCTTGGTAAAGATTTCAAAGTAAAAGTCATAAATATGCTTACTGATATGCAGAAAACTATTGAAGATCTCAGGGAGGACTTCAATAAGAAGATACAAGAGCTGAAAAAGAGCCACTCAGAGCTGAATAATACAGTAACTGAAAGGTAATATACAACAGAGGGACTGAATAATAGATTGCTGCAAGTAAAGGAGACAATCAATGAGATGGAAATAAGAGAAAAGAAACACAGCAGTGCTGAGTAACAGAGAGAAAAAATATTTTCTAGGAATAAAAGAATGATAAGAGAGCTGTGTGACAACTCCAAATGAAATAATATTCACATAATAGGGGTACCAGAAGGACAAAAGAGAGACAAAGGGGTAGAAAGTCTCTTTGAGGGAATAATTATTGAAAACCTCCCCAATCTGAGGAAGGACAGGCCATGGAAGTTCAGAGAGCCCCTAATAAAAGGAACCCCAGGAAGACAACACCAAGTCATATAATAATTAAAATGACAAAGATTAAGGATAAGGAGAGAGCATTGAAAGGAGCCAGAGAGAAAAAAAAAGATTACGTATAAGGGAAATCCATCAGGCTATCAACAGACTTCTCAGCAGAAACTTTACAGGCCAGAAGGGAGTGACACGAAATATTTCGTGTACCAAAACAAAAGGACCTTCAACCAAGAATCTTCTACCCAGCAAGATTATCATTCAAATTTAAAGTAGAGATTTAAAAACTCCCAGATAAACAAAGGCTCAAGGAATGTATAACACTAAACCAGCCTTATAGGGTATATTAAAGGGACTGCTGTAGAAGGAAATGTTCCTAAGGCTACATAGTTTTCACCAGTGAAAATAAAACCAAAGTAACCTGTAGACCAATTAATGACCAAGCAAGTATGAAATTAAAACAAAAGTAGTAAGACCAACTATACACAAAATCAGTCAAGGGAGACAGTAAAAATGCAGATTTTGACATCTAATACATGAAGTGTGGAGGAGAAAGAAGAAGAAAAAAGGAATACACTTAGATTGTGTTTGAAATAGAGCAATCATCAACTTAATATAGACTGACATATAGTCAGGAAGCTATCCTTGAATCTTAGGGTAACCACAAACCTAAAGCATATAATACATACACAAAAATTTTTTTTTAAGAAATCCAATCATAATACTAAAAGAAACATCAAAAAAACAAAAGAGTATAAGACCGGAAGAAAGAATAGAGAGGAGCTATAAAAAAAAAAATGAATAGTGACAATTGATACCACAGAAATACAAACAATTATTAGAGAATACAATGAAAAGTTACATCCCAATAACTTTGACAACCTAGAAGAAATGGATAACTTCCTAGAAAAATAGAATGTTCCCAGACTGACCCAGGAAGAAACAGAAAATCTGAACACATCACTTACCAGTAATGAAATAAAATTGGCAATCAAGAAACTCCCAGCAAATGAAATACCATTACCAGATGGCTTCACAGCTGAATTCTACCAAACATTTAACAAAGAGCTAATAGCCATCCTTCTTAAAGCATTCCAAAAAGCAAAAGAGGAGGGAATACTTCCAAACTAATTCTTTGAGGCCAGCATCACTCTAACACCAAAACCAGACAAAGGCACTACAACAAAAGAAAACTGTAGACCAATATCCCTGATGCACATAGACGCAAAAATCCTCAACAGAACATTAGGAAACTGAATTCAAGAATACATCAAAAAGTTCATCCATCACAACCAAGTGGGATTTGTTCCAGGGAAGCAAGGATGATACAGTATTTGTAAATCATCAATACACCAATAAACAAAAAGAAGGATAAAAGCCACATGATCATCTCAATAGATACTGAAGAAGCATTTGACAAAATTCAATAGCCATTTTTGATAAATGCTCTCAACAAAATGGGTATAGAGGGTATGTACCTCAACATAATAAAGGCCATATTCTACAAACCCATAGTTAACATCATGCTTAATGGTGAAAATCTGAAAGCTTTTCCTTTGACATCAGGAACAAGACAAGGATGTCCACTCTTACCACTTTTATTCAACATAGTACTGGAGCTCCTAGCCACAGCAGTCAGACAAGATAAAGAGATAAAAGGCATCCAGACTGGTAAGGAAGAAGTTAAACTGTCTCTGTTTGCAGATGACATGATATTATACTTAGAGAACCCAAAGACTCCACCCAAAAACTATTAGAAATAATAACTGAATTCCACAAAGTTTCAGGATACAAAATTAATAGACAGAAATGTGTTGCATTTCTATATACTAACAACAAATTAAGGAGAAATCAGGAAAAGAAATCCATTTATAACTGCATCAAAAAGAATAAAATACCTAGGAATAAACCTAATCAAGTAGGTGAAAGAACTGTACTCTGAAAACAACAAAACAATCATGAGATTAATTAAAGAAAACACCAATAAATGGAAATCTATCCCATGGTCATAGATAGGAAGAAGTAGTATTGTCAAAATGGCCATCCTGCCCCAAGCAATTTACAGATTCAGTGCAATACCTATCAAAATTCCAACAGCATTCTTCAATGAACTAAAACAAATATTCCTAAAATTCATATGGAACCACAAAAGACCCCAAATAGCCATAGCAATCCCGATAAAGAAGAACAAAGCTGGGAGTATTATGCTCCCTGACTTCAAGCTATACTACAAAGCTATAGTAATTAAAACAGTATGGTGCCAGCACAAGAACAGACCCATAGATCAATGGAACACAATAGAGAGCTCAGTTATAAGTCCATGCATACATGGTCAATTAATATATGATAAAGAAGCCATGAACATACAATGGGAAAAAGACAGTCTCTTCAATTACTGATGTTGGGAAAGCTGGACAGCTACATGCAAGAAAATGAAACTGGACTGCTGTCGAGCTCCTTACACAAAAGTAAACTTGAAATGGATCAATGACCTGAATGTAAGACATAAAACCATAAAACCCTTAAAAGAAAACATAGGTAAAATCTCTTAAACTTAAATATGAGCAATTTTTTCCTGGATACATCTCCTCAGGCTAAGGAAACAAAATAAAAAATGAACAAGTGGGACTACATCAAACTGAAAAGCTTCTGTAAGCAAAAGACACCATCAGCAGAACAAAAAGCCAACCTACAGTATGGAAGAATATATTCATAAACAATATATCTGATAAGGGGTTAACATTCAAAATATATGAAGAACTTATACACCTCAACACCAAAAACATCAAATAACACAATTAAAAAATGGACAGAGGACCTGAACAGACATATCTCCAAAAAATAAATGCTAGTGGACAACAGGCACATGGAAACATGATCCCCATCACTAATCATCAGGGAAATGAAAATCAAAAGCACAATGAGGTATCACCTCACACCAGTCAGAATGCCCACTATCCAAAAGACAAGAAATAACAAGTGTTGGCAAGGATGTGGATAAACTGGAACCTTCCTACACTGTTGGTAGGAATGTCAATTGGCGCAGCCTCTATGGAAACCAATATGGAAGGTCCTCAAAAAAGCTAAAAATAAAAATACCATTTGACCCAGTAATTCCACTTCTAGGAATTTATCCAAAGGAAACAAACTCCCTGGTTTGAAGAGATACATGCACCCCTATGTTTATCACTGCATTATTTATAATAACCAAGATATGTAAGCAACCTAAAGCATCCATCAGTAAATGAATGGATAAATAAGATGTGGTACATATACAAGGTGAGATATTATTCAGCCATTAAAAAAAGAAATCCTATCATTTGCAACAACATGGATGGACCTAGAGTGTATTATGTTAAGTGAAATAGGCCAGGTGGAGAAAGCAAATAGCATATGATTTCACTTATTTGTGGAATATAAAAACAAAGGGAAACAATGCACAAAATAGCAGTAGACTCAGACACTGAGAAGTGGGTAGTGGTCACCATGGAGGAACTGTTGGAGTGGGTGGGAGGGAATGGTGAAAGGGATAAAAGGACACAAACATTCTTAATCGTATTGTAAGTTGGTCATGGGGATTGTGGAACAGCAAGGGGAATATAGTCCATGATTCTGTAACATCTTTCTATATTGACAGATGTATTAGAGGGGGTGCATTAGATGGGTAACTGCTGAACAACTGTGTTATATGTTTGAAACCACTATAAGATTGTATAGCCATGATACTTCAATAAAAAAGAAAAAAAAGAATCAATTGTCATATTTTCAGGAATTTTGTGCGCTAGTTATAAAACACAGCCATTAGTAAAAATTAAATCATATGAACTTACTATTGAAAAATAATATTTAAAATTAAAGAATACATATTTAAACTAATCGCTTCCTAATTCTTTTTAACTATGTAACTGTGTGCTAATGCACATTTCTTTCCAGTTTGTGTTCAGTGACTTCAGCTTAGTAGCTTGAAATTCACCATTGCAGGACTATTTTTACCAAGGAAATCAGCAAATGCTACACATCAGAGCTTTTTTGTTTTTTGTTTTTTGTTTTTCCTGGAGAACCAGCTATCAAACATTTACCAGCACACCATTATATATTTTGAAATTCTCCTCTAAAGAGCCATATCACTCTGCATTCCACCAGCAATATTTGAGAGTGCCTGTTTCCCCACAGTCTCACTTTTCAAGTTTTTCAATCTGATGGATGAGAAATTGTTTGTAGTGAAGTTCTGATTTACATTTTTCTTATTACACCTAAAGTTGAACATCTTTTTTATATGATTATGGGAAAATTGTATACATTTCTGTGAACTGTTCCTGCCTTTTCACCATACTTCTTACATGCTTTTATCTTTTACTTTCCTCTATTTTGAAGTCTATCTATATATTAGTGATAATAGTCTGTTTTTGTGATACATATAGCAAATAACATTTTTTACTAGTTTGTTATTTGAAGTTTTGCCTTGCTTATTTTTTCCATGCAGAAATTTTTATATAATCAAATTCATCAATATTTTATTTCATCTGGAGTTTGAATCACGTTAGAAGAATTACCATCCTCTCTCGTATGATTTTAATTGGGAACAATAGATCAAACAAACTCAATTAAGTAGATATTAGGTGCCTATTATTTGCAGGATGCTGTAGTGAATGCACAGACAAAAAAAGCATATCCATTATTTCAAGGAATCCGTAATTTCATGGGAAGCACAGACCTACACGTGAGTTTTCAGAACCTGCTGTTAATCATAGCTAACTGGTTTCTGTTTAAATTAAATCTCAGACCTAAAGTAGGCATGTAATACTACACAGTAATTCTACTATATACTTCTTTAGGCTTACTTTCCCACTTACTAAGATGACTATTTCGAATATTTTCCTCCCTCATCCAAACTTTTCAACCTTTGCTTATATCTGATTACTTTACCTCTTACCTCACTGAGTATGTTAGAAGCCATGAAGTTAGAATCTATATTGACTAGGTGTCAGTTGCAGCTGTATGTGAACATTAGCTGCATGACGTTCAGCAAATTTCTTAACCTTTCTGTTTTTCAATTTCTTCATCTGCAAAATGGAGATAATAATACTTGCCTGATAGGTTTGAATAAATGTGTGTGTGTGTGTGTGTGCGCAATTCCTGACAAATAGTGAGTCTCTGTGTTTGTTATCATCATCATCTATAATCCTACCTTTGTCTGCAATCATATTCTTCCCCTTTTCCTAGAGTTTCCAAAGGAGGATATATACCTCCTTCTATAAAAGGCAAATCCTTTCATCTGCTCTTTAGTTCCCACTCTCTTTCTCCTCTTTAAGAATTTTGCTATTTCAGTTGTCTTCTCCCTTTTCTACATCATTAATTTTCCCTTTTATACTGGATCATTCTCATCAACATTAACATGCTTTGCTATTTCCCAGTCTCCCATTTTACAAAAAGAAATCTTTCTTGGCCTTACTCCAACTGTCACTCCATTTCTCTGCTATTCATCCTAGGCAAACTCATTGAAAGATTTATCCACATTTACTTTCTTCAATTTATGAGCTTTCTTTTACCCTTCAACCTCTTTATTCTGGTTTCTTTCTCCTCAACTGAAAATACTCTTGAAACAGTCAACAACTTCCATGATGCAAAATTCAATGGACCTGTCTTCTGTCATTATCTTACTTGACCTGAGTAGCATGTAGCCCAATTTACCTATTTGTCTTGAAATATTCTTTGCTTCCAGTGACATCACTCTCTCCTGTTCCTCCTGTTCTTTTTTCTACTTTAATAGGTGCTTTAAATAAATATCCTTTGTAGACTTCTCCCCTCCTAACTTCTAAATATTGAAATTCTTTAGGACTGAGTGCTTGGTCCTCTTCTCTTCTCTCTCTACCTAAGTAATCACACCTAGTCCTGTGGCTTTCACTCTCATTAAATTCACAATATCAGCCCCTTGTGCATGTCCTTCGTATCACTGACTACAACTCTCAGTCAATTTATTTACTTGTTTTTGCCTGCCTCATCCAGTAGAATGTATATTTCTTAAGGTTAAACACTATATTTGTCTTCTTCCCTGTTATATCTGCAGGTCTCAGCAAAGTGCCTAACATATATTACATATGTAAATATTTGTTGGATAAGTTAATTAGCATATCAATCAATGACCAAATAATTCTTATCTTATTGAATGTAAGGTATGATGAGTTT
This sequence comes from Manis pentadactyla, assembly GCF_030020395.1. NCBI lineage: Eukaryota > Metazoa > Chordata > Mammalia > Pholidota > Manidae > Manis > Manis pentadactyla. The sequence goes on along the minus strand of NC_080038.1, from coordinate 100,780,027 downwards.
ATTTCTAAGGTCTTTTTTGGACACCACTGATGCTCACATAAACTGGAGAGCTGCTGAGGCTGTGAACATTTCTGGAGAATTAACATGAGATATCTGAAGACAAGAAAAACCACAGCAGTGACTGAACACGTACTATGAATTAACCACAGTTTACTTACTATGGAATCATACAGTCATACATGTGGTCCTTTATGATTAGCTTTCTTCACTTAGTGTGCTGTTTTTGAGATTTACCCGTGTTGTAGCATGCATCAGTACTTTGCTCCTTTTCATAGCTGAACTATATTCCCTTGTGCACTTTATAACACATTTTGTTTATCCATTCATCAGTTGATGGAAATTTGTGTGGTTTTCACTTTTTGAATATAAGAAATGATACTTCCATAAATATTCATGTATAAGTTTTTGTGTGGACATGTTTTTGCTTCTCTTGGTTACATCTATAGACATGAAATTGCTGGGAGGGTCATAAGATAATGCTATGTATAACTTTGAGGAATTTTTGGAATTTTTAAATCCCATTAGCAATGTTTGCATCCTTACCAGTACAATATCTGACATTTCTATTGTACTCATCCTAGTGGGCATATAGTAGTATCTCACTGTAGGTTTGATTTGCATTTCCCTTAAAAGTTTTCAAGATTTGTTTTCATGTGCTTATGGGGCATGTCTATATTTTCTTTGAAGAAATGTCTAAGTCCTTTGCCCATTTCTTTAATAGGTTATTTATTTGTTTTTGAGTTACAAATGTTCTTTTTATAATATGGATGCAGGTTATTTAACAGATACATGATTTAAAACTATGTTCTTCCAGTCTGTGTTGTATCTTTTCATTTTATTAGTGGTGTCTTTTGGAGTGCAATTTAAAATTTCTGATGAAGTTCAGTTTTTCTTTCATTGATTATGCTTTCTTTTCTAAAAACGTTTTATTTTGAAAATTGCTTTGCCCAAGTCAGGGTTACAATATTTTCTCCTAGAATATGTATAGATTAACAACTATACTTACCCTTATGATCCATTTTGAATGAATTTTGGTGCTTATTGTGGCACCTTAGTCAAAAACTAACTGACTTGACTGTAAATGTAAGGGTTCGCTTCTGGACTCTCATTTCAGTTAAATTATATCTGTATATCCATTATTGTGTTAATACCACACTGGTAGTTTATAGTAAGTTTTGAAATAAAGGAATGTGAGTCCTCCATAATTACTCTTTCTCAAGGCTGTTTTGACTATTCTGGGTCTCTTACATAGCCATATAAAATTTAGGATCACTATATCTATTTCCATAAAAAAGCTTGCTAGATGAAGACTGTAGTTAATACCATATTATAAACTTGAAATTTGCTGAGTATAGACCTTAAGCATTCTCAATAAGGAAGAAAGGTAACTATGTGAGGTGACAGATGTGTTAATTGATTGTGGTAAATATGGTGTAAACATTTATCAAATCATCATGATGTACACTTTAAATAGTACAATTTTATTTGTCAGTTATATCTCAATAAGTCTGGGGGAAAAAAGAGAAAAAAGCTTGCTGGAATTCTGATAGGCTTTGCATTGAATTTGTAGGTCAGTTTAGGGAGAATTGCCAATTTTGAAATATTTAGACTTTTAACACATACATGTGGAATTTTTCAATTTATTTATATTTTCTTTGTTTCTCTAAACAATGTTTTGTAGTTTTCAGTCTTTAAGCCTTGCACTAATTTTGATAAATTTATACCTGAATTATTTTATTATTTTTGATGTTATTATGAATGGAATTATTGTCTTAATTTTTGGATTATTCATTGGTATTATTTAGAAACAGTTTTTTCTGTATATTATCTTGCATTTTGCAATTTTACTAAATTCATTTATTTGTTTTAGATTTTTTAATAGATCCCAAGCCTTTTATAGATTTAAAAATTTGTTTTATTGAAGTATAGGTAATACACAATACTATATTGGTTTCAAGTGTACAACATATAGTTTCAGCAGTTACACACATTATTAAATGCTCTCCGCAACTAGTGTAGTTACTGTCAATACCGAAAGATGTTACAGACTATTGACTATATTCTCTCTGTTGTATTTTTATCCCTGTGACTAATTTGTATTATGATTGAAATTTATGCCTCTATCCCCCTCACCCTTCCTACCCACCTGCCTCAACCCCTCCCCCATGGTAACCACCAGTCATTTATCAGTGTGTACGAGTCTCCTGCTGTTTTGTTCATTTTGTTTTGTTTTGTTTTAGATTCCACATATAAGTGAAATCATATAGTATTTTTCTTTCTCCACTTGTCTTATTTCACTTAACATAATAATCTCTAAGTCCATCTGTTGTTGAAAATGGCAGGTTTTATTTCTTTTTTATGGCTGAATAATACTCCATTGTGTGTGTGTGTATATATATACATATATATATATCACTTCTTTATACATTCATCTATTGATGGACACTTTGGTTTCTTCCATATCTTGACTATGGTAAATAATGTGGCAATAAATATAGGAGTGCATATATCTATTTGCAGATAAAAGTTCTGTTTCTTCTTTTTCAACCCATATACCTTAAATTATTTTTGTTTTCTCTTTTCTCTTTCTCTCTCTCATTTATTTTTTGTTTCTCCTTACTGTCCTGGCTATAACCTCTTGTAAATGTCAAATAAATGTGGCAAAAGTAGACAATTTGCCTTGCTTCTGATCAGGGTAAAACATTCCGTCCTCCACAATTTGTATCATGTTTATCATGTGTCATTTGTAGAAGTACATTAGCAGTTTGAGGAAGTGCCTTTATATTCCTAGTTTGTTGAGTTTTATCACAAGGAAATGTTGGATCTTGTCAAATGATTTTCTGCATCTATTGAGATGGTCATGCATTTTTTGTTTTTATTCTATTATTATTGTATATTACATGAATTGATTTTCAGATGTTGAGCTGCAGCATACATTCAGGGTAATAATCCTACTTATATATGAGGTATAATACATTTTGCATATGTTGCTTTATTTGACTTGATATTGTTTTGTTGAAGATTTTTGTGTATATATCCTTAAGAGATATATGAATGTATCTAGTTTCTTTTCTTGGGGTATCTTTGGCTTTAGTATCAAGCTAATAATGGCCTCATACGATGAATTGGGAAGTAGTCTCTTCCGTTTTTTCAAAGCAGTCTGTGAGGGTAGATATTACTTCTTTCATAGAATTCACCAAGGAAGCCAGCTGGGTCTTGGGTTTTCTTTAATTCAGCTGGGCTCAGGAATATATTTTGTATGATTGTAATCTTTTTACATGTATTAATTTGTGTTACGGCCTGGCATATAATCTGTCCTGGAGTATGTTTCCTGTATGCTTAAAAGGAATATGCATTTTGTAGTCATTAAGTGGTCAGTTCTATATATGTCAGTTAGGTTGAATTACTTGATAGTGTTGTTTATATCTTCTGTTTCCTTCTGATGTTCTGTCAAGTTATTTTATCTATTGAAAGCAAGGCATTGAAAACTTCAATTCTTTTTATTGAATAGTGATTTCCTTTTCAGTTCTTCCTGGTTTTACTTCATGTGTTTTGTGAATCTGTTGTTAGATTGCATATATGCTTATTATATTTCCTGTTTATAGTCTCATAAAATGTTCTTATTCTCTTTTTCTGTTATAAATGTAGCCACCCCAACTCTTTTATGGTGTTTGTTTACATACTATATATTTTCATACCTTTTTACATTTAATTTATTTATGTCTTTGAATCTAAGGTTTGTCTCTTATTAATAGCAGATAATTCTATTTCACTTTTTTTTTTATCCATGCTGAATATCTCTGCCCTTCAATTTAAGTGTTTAGGCAATTCACATTTAAGATAATTGTCAATTTGGCTGGACTGACATTTGTCATTTATCTATTTGTTTTCTATATGTCTCCTATCTTCTTTTGTTCATCTGTTTCCCTTGATTGCTTTCTTTTAGGTTAAATAATTTTGTGTGTATGTGTACCATCTTAATTCCCGTGTGGATTTTTACCAAATTTTAAAAGTTCATTTCTTATGGGTTGGTTTATCTAGGAATTACAATGTGCACCTTAATTTATGAGACTCTCCTTCAGATTAATACTAACATTATTCTAGAAAGATATAGAAACTTAGCAAAAATAAAGTTCCATTTCCCCCTTCCTTGTGTTACTACTGTCATATATATCAATATAGGATCAACATAATAATACTGTATTATTATTGCTTCACAGAATCTTGTATTTTAAAGAGATATAGATTGTTTTATGTTAACCTGCATATAACCTTTACTCATGCTCTGCATTCCCTCTTGTGGCTATGGGTCTTGTGTCACTTCCTTTAAGTTTTGAAGGTATTTCTTTAGTATATATTATAAGACAGGCCCACTAGTAACACAGTCTTTATTGATCTGGGAACATCCTTATTTAGCCTCCATTTTTAAAGGACAATTTCAATGGATGTAGACTTCTTTGTTATAATATATATATACACACACACACATATATAAGTTATATATATGTATATATAATTTCAGAACTTTTAATAAGTCATTCTAACCTTCATTGTTATGAAGTCAGCAGTAATCATATTAATGCCGCACTACATGTGATTAATTTTTTTCTCTTGCTGCTCTCAAGATTTTGTCTTTGTTTTTGACCTTTACTGGTTTGCTTATGATATACCTAGATGTGGATTCCCTTGAGTTTTTCCTACTTGGCACTTTTTGACCTTTTCTAATATGTAGATTATATATTAACTATACTCAACATTACATACCAGGACTTATTTATTTCATAAGGCAAAGTCTAACTTTTGACCCCCTTCACCCATTTTGCCCACTCTCCACTCCTGCCTCTGGCAATCACCAAACTGTTCTCTGTATCTATGAGTTCTCTTCATTTTTATTTTTAGATTCCATATATAAATAAGATCATATGGTATTTGACTTTCTCCGACTTATTCTACTTTTCACTTAGTATAATGCCCTGAAGGTCCATCCATGTTGTTGCAAATGGAAGGATTTTTCTTTTTTATGGCTGAATAGTATTCCTGTGTGTGTGTGTGATCTTCTTCGTCTATTCATCTGTCAGTGAACTCTTATGTTGTTTCCATGTCTTGGCTGTTATAAAAAATGCTGCAGTGAACATGGGAGTATAGCTATCTTTTTGAGTTAGTGTTTTTGTTTCCTTTGGATAAATATCCAGAAATGGAATTGCTGGTCATATGATAGTTCAGTTTATAATTTGTTGAAGAATCTTCATACTGTTTTCCACAGTGGCTGCACCAATGTACCTTCCCCCCAACAGCACAGGAGTTCCCTTTTCTGCACATAGTTGCCAATACTTGTTATTTGTTTTCTTCTTGATAATAGCCATTCTAACAAGTGTGAGTTGATACCTAATTGTGTTTTTGATTTGCATTTCCCTGATGATTAGTGATGTTGAGCACCTTTTCATGTAGGGGACAGTTTTATTGACTAATTTTTTTTCCCTGTGCTTAGGCCATACTCTCATGTTTCTTTGCATGCTTTGTAATTTTTTGTTGTGTTTTTTTTTAGCTTTTCTTTGTAGTTTTATTATCTAAAACTGAGCATTTTAGATCATATATTGTAGCAACTCTGGGTTTTGATCTCCCTGCCACCACCACTATGGCTTATTCTAGTTGCTGTTTTCTGGGTTTTTTTTCTTTGTTTAGTAAGTTGCCTATAGTAATTCCATGAAGTCTGTTTTGTCCAGTTTGTGGCTTATGAAATCGCTAATTTTTCTCCTTTGTTCATATTTTCAACCTGGCTTCAGAGAGGTTGTTCCCAGGACACCATAGTTTAGTTGTTAGCCAATAATTAGTCATAAGTTGCAATTAAGCCCCTCAAACCAATAAGCCTTCGTTGATGGATCTATGTGTGTATTGGGAAGCACATTCAAAGTACAGGCTGTACAGATTTTACTTTTCTCTGAGCCCTTTCACATCTTATCAAAGTCTCTGATAAGAATGTATATGTGAGTAGCCTCAGAATTAGCAAGAAGTGTACACCTAGCTTGGGCCCTCAGTCAGAGGTATGTTTTTCCCAACCATGACTGCAGCTCGAGTTAATAGAGCTGTTCTTCCTCCTCACTCAGCTGCCTCCAAGATTATCACTTCCACTGACAGCAGTGCTGGGTATGAATTTTGCCAGTGCTCTGCTCACCTTTCCAAGTCAAGTGAACCCCCACTGACAGTAGCAGAGAGGTTGCCAGTTCTCATGGCCTGCCAGCCCCAAGTTTGTGAGTTTTTCACAAATGTATGATTCTCAGACTATTCTATGATTAAGATTGCTTAAATGGTTATTTTTGTCAATTTATCCATCATTATATTACTTTTTGGGGAGAGGATTTACTAGTCACCTTTCTCAGCTCTAGCCAGAACTTGAATCTCCTACATTGCCTCTGTGTTTTTCAGTTAGCTAAATTCATACATAGGAGATCAGATATCAAAAACATGGAATCAACTAAAGAAATAAAGTATCCCATGAGTCTCAATAAGTAAATGCACGTACAGCACATTGCTTCTCACAGAATAGTTGTTGAATGTAATTTGAGTGCTCTAATTAGCATAATATTTTAAAGTCATCCATTCATTCAACAAGAAATTTTTGGAGAGCCTAATATGTGTCATTTTTTAAGTCTAATATTCCAAGTCACATTATTCACATATACTCAAGGAATTTAATATTTAGTTTGGAAAAGAAACGTGCAAATAAACAAAAACAACACAGTAAGATCATTGAAATAGAAAGAGGGAGGATGGGAAATAAGAAAGATAATACAAGGGGTTCCTGCTACACGAAGGTAAATTTTTGTAAAGCTAATAATACTATCTACTAATATACGTACAGAACAAGTACAGTACAGAATTGGGTGGGTACAATAGGAAGGAGGAATCCCCTACCCTGCACAGCGAAGGCAGAGATTGTATCCGGAGTATGTCCTGAAAACTATAAGTTCTGGAGCCTGACATTTGAAGGAGGAGAAACCTAAGTTATGGCAAAAGGAGGAAGAGCATGTCCCATGAGAACTGAATTCATCTTTATCAGAAGCCTAGTTATCTCCAGATACAAACTACATTTCTGAAGATCCATGAAATTCTCAAATGATTTGGAGTCTAATGCCAGATATAATGAGTAGAATTATATTCTCTCCACTTCAATTTTCTGGAATATATTATAGTTGATTATTGTCAGTGAAGTTGAGCATATGGTCCTAAAATGGCTCTAAATGGTTTTATATGTTTTCTGTTTTATTATTATCCATCTGATACTTTGAATGAGGCAGCATACGGCAGTTAATTTTCTCCCCCTGTCTCTTGTGCACAATATTGAAACAATTCAAAGCAGTGCATATTTCAGCTGTCTTTTATGGATGAATTACACCTTCTGCAGTCTGTGCATGGAGACATAGAACAGGCCATGAGACAGATTTCAGCATAAATGTTATTTTTCTTGCTAGGAAGGATTTAGAGAGTGTATTTAAAATTATGTGAGTTACACATACAAATCAAATGCTGAAATGCTTCTTTAATTATGGCATGTACAGTAAATCCAAACAAATGGATGAATAGCCTCTATGGTGCATCAGTTATCTATTCCTGCCCAACCAACCCTCCCAAAATCTAGTGACTCAAGACTACCAGCATATTTCTTTACTCATGATTCTGTAGGTCATCAACTTAGCTATGCAGTTTTGGTTTCAGCTGGGTTTACTCATGTGACTGCAGTCCTCTGGTGCTTTACCATCTAGCAGTGGTCTAATATGTCCTTACTCATGTGTCTAGTGGTTACTACTAGCTGTAGGCTTAATCTCTCTATCTGGTCTCTTATTCTCAAGGTTAGTTCAAACTCCAAATGGTGGGGACCATGTTTTAAGAAAAGACAAGTTTCAATGTGCACATACATTGCAAGTTTCTATTTCTATCATGTTTGCTAATGTCCTATTGCAAAAGCAAATCACATGACCATACCTAGCTTCAAGGGGTGGCGAATTAGATTCTATCTCTTGATGGGAGGAGTGAGAAAGTCATAGTGCTTCAAGCAAGGATACAGCAAATATGTGGCTATATCATAATCTATCAAATTATTTTATCATGGACATACATCTTTTGCCTGATCACTTCCAATGAAAAGAAGTTTAGTACCTTCCAAAATAACCTCTTTCACTGTAGTTTAGTTCTGACTCCCTGCTTCCATTCATTGGTGGTAGTTTTTTCATCCATATATATAGCTAGCCTGCCAGCCAGCAAGCACCTAATATGCTATGTACTAAACAACATAAAAAAAATACAGTGAATAGGACTGATGTGATCTTTGTTGTCATGAAAATCATATTTACTGTGGGGAGGTAGACAATAAACAATAAATGTATTTTGAAAATTTATATATGTCTTATAGTCAAGAAAACTGTGAGAGCATTTAACAGGAATCTCTAATCTGAGAGAGAAGGAGTCAAGGAAAGCTTACTTGAAGAAGTGACACAGGGCTGAGGTAGGTGAAGACTGAGGGAAAAGAACATTCAAGCAGAGTAAACAGTATATGCAAAGGCCCTGATGTGGAGAGAACTTAACTTGTTCCAAGCCAGTTGGAGCAAAATGTAAAGAGTTACAAAGTACTTTTGGAGAAGTAGGCAGCACACAGGATGTGTAGGGCCTTGGGAGGTTTTGTCATTTCATTAGAGTCATAGAGAACCATCATATACCTCTTTTACTGATAGCAGTTTAGCATGGCAGTTTAGAGTATGGGCTCTGGAATCAGACTGTCTAGATAAGAATCCACGCTCTATCATTTACTGTATGACCTTGGACCTGTTTCTTTATCTGTAAAATGGATATTCTAATGGCTACCTTATGAATTATTATGTGAATTAAGTGGAATAATTTATGTGAAAGGTTTAACACAATCTCTGAGACATAGTAAATGGTGAATAAATGGTGGTGGTAGTGGTGGTGGTGGTGGTAGCAGTTGTCCTTATTATTACTCTTTGTGTTGTATATTTACCACATTGGGTCGTTATCCTCCAAATATGCCCTAAGTATATGGATTTTATCTTGCTTCCTCTTTTGACTGTTCTCAAAGATTTTTGGATAAGAACATCATTCAAAATCTAACCTGAGTTATTCATTCTGTGATATAACATAAACTACGTGCCTTGGATTTGGTTCTTTCTGGGTAAGAAGAACACGCAGTTAGTACACTCTTACAGACACCTGCTATGAAGTACTTTATTATATATTTACTGAGAGGCATACATATATATTCATGTGTGTTATGTGTGTGTGAGTGTGTTTGTGCATGCATGTGTTTATCCCCAATTATAGTCCCCAAGTTAATAGCAATGACTGCAATCTCTTTCTCTGTAATATGGCGATTATACTTCTCTCTCAACAACAGGGATTGATTATTTTTAATGACCTCAATCTTTTGTGATATACGTTATTATTTTTAAGACAGTAGGTTTTTAATGCTAACAGAAACTTGAACTTTCATCTAATCTCTTTCCCATCTCACTCCGTTCTTGTGGTGGACAGACAGATACGCTGCCCAGATTGCCCTGAAAGGAAAGACTTGTTGGTTCATCTGTGGGAGTGCTGTGAGTAAACAGCCTCCCACTGACACCTGCTTCAGGGTTTCTCTCAGCAACAGAGAGCAGATTTTCTCACGGGCATACTCTTCTTATCTAATGAGTAATTCCAGTGGGAGTACATAAGCCCAACCATCCAAGCCTAGTATGAGACATGCTAATGAGCCATATAAACTCTACCTGTAGGGTTGGCCTGGATTAGTTTTCTTTTTCCTATTTAATTTTTTTATTGAGGTACATACAATTAAATGCACAAATCTTAGGGTACAGCTTGATTAATTTTGGCATGTATATATAGTCATGTAACAATCGCCTAGATAAAGATATCAAACATTCTCACTTGTTTCTCCTCTTCAGCTATTTCACCCATCCCCTCATCTCACTCCCTATAGCAGACATCAGTCTGTTATCTGTGTCTATGAGTCTATTTCTGTTTTATTTACTTGCTTATTTGTTTTGTTTTTTAGATTCCACATGTAAGTGAAATCATATGATATTTGTCTTTGACTTCTTTCACTTAGCATAATACCCTCTAGGTCCATCCATATTGACACAAATTGCAAAATTTCATTCTTTGTATGGCTGAGTAATATTCCACTCTATGTATGTACCACATTTTCTTTTTTTTTTTCATTCATCTGTCAATGGACATTTAGGTTGCGTCCATATTTTGGCTATTGTAAGTAATGCTGCAGTAGACATGGGAGTGCATATATCTTTTTAAATAAGTGATTTTATTTTCTTTGGGTAAATTCCCAGAAGTGGAATTGCTGAATCATATGGTATTTCTATTTTTAATTTTTTGAGAAACCTGCATACTGCTTTCCATAGTGGCTGCACCAAATTCTTGACCTGAATAATCCTGCTTTCTCCCCCTCCATTCAGTAGGTATTGACCCATAATAAACACCCAGCGTGTCCTAATAAACTCCATCTCAGTATCTACCTTCACAGAACCCAGCCTGTAACATCTCTTAAGTCCTATAGCTCACAGCTACTCATGGACCTTGACCTAGAATCCAGTCTCTTAATTCCAAGTCTTAAGCTCTAAACTCTGGCCATCTTCTTTATTAAATATTTCCTCATAGGTTCCATTTTCCATTTCTTTAATTATTTTTTATTGCTTTTCTACATCCCCAGAAGAAATATGGGCTCTCCTAAGTTCTAAAGTCTATGAGACTTGCCTGGCTTCATACTGACATATATTTCTACATCAGGAATGATTTCTAGATCTGAGAATGGCACTGCTATACAAACCAACAGCTTTTACATTGCAAATTAGTTTCAGAAGATAGGATCTGAGAACTGAAATTGTCATTGATAAAGAGGGAGAGACAGGGGCATAGGCAGTACTCAGGAAGATGAGCAGATAATTCACTGGGGTCTACCTCCCTAAGAGTTCTCCACCTCAGTTAGCTCAGCCATTATAAATTCCCTCATGTCTCATGTTTTTTATTGTCATCTGAACTTCCCTCGGTATAATCGTTTCTCAGTGCCACTTATTAAAAATGCTGACTTTCAAAGAGCTCTATAAATTTCTTTAAACATCCCCTGACTCAATAAAAATGGATGGAATTGAACACTAAAGCTGTATTCCATTGTCTACCTCTCAAGAGTATTCAGATAAACTATGAAATAAATCTTTCTGTCCCATCCAGGTAATTTTGCTAGCTTTACCGTTATTTACAGCTCAATCCATACAATCTCTGTTCCTTACCCTAAGGTCATCAGCATGTTCCCTATCTTTTTCTTGCAAGCCCACAGGATCTTTCAAACTGAAAATAGCTGATGCCTCTAACACCAGTAATGGAAAAAATGCTCCCTGATTGCTTGTAGACTGTTTCTCAAAATGAGACATACTTCAGATATGCAGAGCAGAGATTTTTTTTTTACATTCAGGGTGTGGTCTCACTGTATTCTAGGAGTGTCAAAGATTCCAAGAAGTAGTGTTTACCAAAGGACAAAAAGTCTGGGAGATTATATCATAAAGAATGGTTATCTCTGCATAGTGGGATTATAAATAATTTGTATTTGGCTTAGCTGTGTTCTATTTATTAAACATATCTTTGTAATTAATTTTATGCTAAAAGAACAAAGTAGCATCTGCATTCTAGAAAACCCTCATGCTCACTTTCACACACACACACATGCAAATAAATAACTGGCATTATTTACTCTACCTTGTACATACAGAAATTGAAGTGAAGCCAGGTGAAATTAAGTGATATGCTATCTGGGTTTTTATTGTGAGTAGAGGTATAGCAGAACTATAATTTTCTTCTCCTGACACACAGCCTAATGTTCTTTCTACAACCCCATGCTGGTTTTTAAAGTAAAATAGTACACCAACTATGGAAAAGAGTATGAAGGTTCATGAAAACATTAAAAATAGATATACCAGATGATCCAGTGATAAAGAAAATATTATATATATTATATACATACATATGTATAATGTATATGTGTATACACACACACATACATGCACACACACATATACATACATTGCTCAGCCACAAAAAGAATGAAATCTTGCCATCTGTGACAACATGGATGGACCTAAGAGGGTTTTATGCTAACTGAAATAAGTCAGAAAAAGACAGATACCACATGATTTCCCTTATTTATGGAATGTAAAAAACTGACACAAATGAACAAACAAAACAGATATAGACTCATAAATGCAAAGAGCAAACTGGTGGATGTCATAGGGGTGGGCCCAGCGTGGAGGAATGGGTGAAAAAGGTGAGGGGATAAAGAGGAACTTTCAGTAATATAAAATAAGTCACGAAGATGAAAGTACAAGATAGGAAGTATAGTCAATAATACTGTAATAATTTTGTATTGTGACAGATGGTAGCTATACTTTATTATGGTGAACATTTCATAATGTATAGAATTGTCAAGTTACCATGTTATATACCTGTTTTAATATAACATTGTATATCAACTGTATTTCAATTTTTTAAAAAAGGAGAAATAGAGAAGTTGCCCTAAAGAGAATTTTCCTCAAAATTTGAGGATCCATTATGTCTCTGAACATGTTTATCATTAGGAGTATTCTAACAACATCATTTATGCAGATGAAATGAAAGAGAATCAATGCACTCTCCAAAAAAATCAGTCAGAATTTGATGCATTTTGAAAAAATGGTGCTCACTCTTCATAGATGCCTTATTCCTTTATGATGAAGGTAAAAGAGGCCTTTGACTTTTAGAACCTCAGATATTCCATTCTTGATAAGAGCATTTTTTATGTACTTATGAAGACATTTCTGTGGAATAACTCCCCAATCCCAACTCACTTCTTGTCCTTCAAAACAGCAGACCTGGCCAAAAAAAAAATCTACTCAGTAGCTAAAAAAATTATCCTTTCATTCACTTAAAAACTGTAAAGCGCATAAAGTAGAATATTTAGTGAGTGTTAAATAAGCAAGAATTTAGCTCCGTAAAGTGTATGTAACTTCCGGGCTGCAAATAAAAATGTTCGCAATGCAGCAAAGAAGTGATAAAAGCTATGAATTCTCTTTTCCCTAATTACCCAGCTCACACTCCCTTAATACGCAGTGAAAAATGTCGTCTTTCCTGAGCAAAAGGGTGGGCAAATGGTAGATGAGAAGAATTCCTTTTAGAGACAAGAGTCTTGATTCCTTGTATTTACCTCTCTCACAACATTTATCACTGTGAATGGCAAAAATCAGTTTATGTGCTTTTTCTCTCACCATACCATGAACAGATGAGGCGTAGTAAGTAGATTCTGGTTTTTCTTTAATTCTGATGTGTAACAAAGTGCCAAACTCATAGTAGCAACTCAGTAAATATTTGCTTAAGCAGTCTTCTTAAACCAGTGACAAGCACTTGTTGGTAAACCAAGATTATGCCTTGTGGTGGAGATAGTCTAATTGCTCATCAAACTTGTTGCCTTTCTTACTTGACGCATGAATAGAATACACTCCACAGCCTTCCTTACCTTAGATGTTGCCTTTTGACTGAATTTCTGGACAGTTAACCCATGAATGGAAATAATGTAAGTTACTTCCAGGTCTAGTGTATTACAACTTCCCATGCAATTATGTTCTCTCTCTTAATTCCCTCATTTGTTGGCCCTATGTTGAATTCCAAAGTAACTTCAATGCATGTGGTAAAGATGGCAGGGCCTAGGTCTCTGAATAAGTGAGAAATAAATTCCTATTGCGTTAAGATCTTGAGATTTCTTGGTTTAACTGCTGCTATAGCTAATGTGACTCTAACTGATACATGTCTGTAATACTTAATATCAATATGTTATTGTAATTGTTCAATGTCTGAATATTTTTCAGTTAGGGTTCATACCTTTGTTGGAATGCTATCCAATTTAAAATTTGTTCTTTTTACTTTAAATAAATTGAATAAAAATTAAAAACACAAAATTTGTTCCATTAATTTTAAATTGGGTGAAGTATTCTTTGTATTGTAGTTTTATTTTCAAATGTCACAGTTACGTAATGCTTTGATACCTGGCAACTTATTTTCTGAAAAATTTGTAGTAAGAAAAAACAGACTTCACTCCTTAAGAAGGAATTTTAACCAGAATTTCCAAGTAGACATTCCTAGACTGTCTGTGGCAAAGCTTAGTGAATAGATGATCTGTAGCTACTGTGTGGAAAAAGATCTGTCACTCAATCGATGCTTCCTTGGAGAAGAAATAAACAATACTGGGGTGGTTGCAAGGACAGGAAAAAGATAATCATAGAAGAACATGACCTGGAGGATTTTGAGTGACTGCATATTTTTGTAGCTATTTTGTGTATAGTTGGCAGGGACCTTGAAGCAGAGAACCATCTATATCAGACCACAGAAACTACTTTCTTGGCAAGAAAATGAAGAGGGAACTCTCACCTGAACAACTAACAGTGGCAAAAAGAGAAAGTAACTCGGAAGAATTTTAACTCCACAGGTACAAATGACTTAGAGTGAGCTGAGCCAATCAATACTTAGGGCTTTTTTTAAAGTTAGTTATTTTCCTCATTGTTGCCTATTGTTCAATATTTGAAGACAGTTATTCTGTATCTTTTGTCCACTTCCTTGGTTGTTCATGGTGAGAAAGTAAGTCCAATACAGGTTACTCCTTCATGGCTAGAAGCAGAAGTCCTAAGGAGCCCTTCAGAAAGCTCTCAGTACTTCACAGATGGCTTCCTTCTGTTGCTTAGCATAAAATCTAGTCTCTTGACAGTCTCAGCTTAATCAAAGGGTATTTCAGACAGTAATAGTTCATTATTAGATGATGTACAGACGAATTCTAAGTGTCCTGTAGTATCTTGTTTTACACACTTCTTCCCCTTCCTACTTCAACCAGCACCATACTATGAGTTTACATTAAAGCTTTGGCTTTGGAGAAAAGCTTTTGCGATTAAAGTTTCAAATGAGAGATATATTTGGTTGTCCTCATTGGATGACTAAACATTTGTGAGTTGCTCTTTCGTCTGAAAGATTATTGGGACTTCCATATGGAGAATAAGACATTTTTTCTCTTTTTTTAAAGAGCAAGACTCAGACATTTGTGAACTTGAAATGAAGATCTGATTTTATCCATCTCTCATTTGCATTATAGATTTTGTTAGTCCGTTAGTTTTTCCTTCTTTAAACCAGAGGTATTATCCACCACACACCCCCCACCCCAATTCAGGGTTGTGTCTTACACAAAAGAGTTAATGAAATTAGGGACTATTGTGTTCATATTGTCAAATTTTGCCATGTCAGAGGAGGGTATCACCAGAAGCTTTGTCCACCTGCTGCTTCCCTTGGCCTGTCTGAAATTGTCATTTTAGATTTCTGGTGTATGCTTGTGAAACCTTTTTTTTTTTAAGAAATTTAAAATAATGCCTTATCTACAACTACTTAGAACTTCTATTTAGTGCTTTTTTTCCTCATAGGAAAGCTGAGAACCAAAAGATAAGACATTTATTCAAGGTCCTATCAAGAAATGGAATTAAAACACAAAACTACATCTCTTGAGCCGTTAAGCCAAGTAGCTCTTTTCTTCTGAGGTTCTTGATGAGGATAACGCAACCTGCCTCCAACATTATCATACCACCCCCAACACCATCATACCACACCCAACACCATCATACCACCCCCAACACCATCATTCCAGCCCCAGCACCATCATACCAGCCCCAACATCATCAGACCACCCCCAATACCATCATACCATACAAGTTGATTGTGATGTACTCCATCCTCTTAAACCCATCTTCCCTTGTTTGCATACTAATCCTTATTGATAACCACTATGCCTTACACACAGAACTTTAAGTAATAATAATATCTCAAATGTTTAAATTTGAAGACATATATGTGACTGGCCTGGAAACAGCATTTCCTAGAAAAGGGTTCAGTCTTTTCTTTTTATTTCACTTGCCACATGTTAGGAATATTTAATGGAAGATTTGCTCAGATATTTTATAAACATCAAGATCATATTTGAAATAAGTAATTTGCTAGCCAAATATTATGGAACCCAATACAGAAAATAAGTTAGGTAATAATGAGATACGAGATGGCAAAAATCTCTCTTTACTACTAAGTCACTCTTCTTTAGATAATCAGAGAAATAAATGTATATGATAGTGGTCTGCTTCATATGGCCTTTCTGCCATATTGCTACAAAACACAGGGCTTTATAAAATTTCCTTTGATGTCTCTCATAGAGAAAAATGTTTGTTTATTGTCTGGTTGTTTGAAGTTGAAAGTCCTTTTATAGCATTTTGGAAAAATGAATAATTTCATACTGTGTACTGTGGCTTAGAGAAGATTTGGAGAGCCATCGTGCAGATGTCCTAACTTTGAATCCATCTGTTCACAGTACTCCCCTTCCCCAGCATAGCTGTTAGAGGTGAGCTGTCATGTTCCCAAAGAGATGAAAGACTATTGCCTCAAACCCAATTAAATGAAACAGAAAGACACTAGACTAATAACAGTGTAATCCCAGCCAGCAACTCCTCTTTTTTTCCTGGAGAGCCTAAAAGAATTAATATTTTCTGACACAAATACTATATTCTGCCAGATGCTGAAAGAAATACCAGAAGTCTACATATTTTGGAGTAAATGCAACTGTTAGCAGCTTTACATGGAATAGAAACCATTTGATGCTTATATCTTTATTAATTTAAAAAGTTTGTCTTATGAGTACCATTTAATTTGGGCAACAAGTTATTCTGTCTGCAGTTTATATGCTACTTCCTGTCCCTGAAATAGAAGGGAGCAAATAGAAAGGGCTCAGTTCCTAATTCCATCCTGGAGCAGAACTCCAAACATTAGCATAATTGCCCATTTTCATGTCACTGAAGCTTCTTTAAGATGTATCTCAATGCTGAATAAAACTTAGAAAGAGTAGCATCCCCCTAGCCCTGCATCAAGAAAGATTCTAGTTGGCAGTTCACATAGTTTTGAATAGTTTGTGACACTGGAAAAATATGTATTATGCTTTCATAGGAAATTTCTGTGCACTCTGTTGGCTTGCTAATAATCTGCAGTGCTGGTATTTATATATTTGTCTCAGAAGTTAAGGAAGCACTCATGACACTGTCTTTGGCATGTTTTGTCTTTTATTAATATTTGTATTTATTAAAGGTATTTATTTATTCAAACTGGTAAAGTAATTCCAAATACTTAAGGATTTATAGTCTGAGTACTTCCATCACCTACACTGAGAAGCAGTGTGGTGTAGTAGTTGAGTGTGGACTCTGGAATCAAACTGCCTGGAATCAAATTTCAGTTCTACCACTTGCTGGACCTGTGACCTTGGGAAAGTCTTGTTATCTTTTTTTGTCCTATTTCTTTTATTGTAATATGGGGATATAGCAGTGTATATCTCACAGAGTTGTAGTAGCAAGTAAACATATGCAAAGTACTTACTAGGCCTGGCCCATGATAAACACTACTCAGGTGTTAGCTTTAAGTAGGAAACGTCCCACAGCAAAAACCACGTATCTCACAATCTTCCTTCCCTACTACCTTCGTTTTAGACTCTTGTCTAGATGAAACAACTTCCAGATTGCCCAGGATGGAATGATTCCCTCTACTCCACTCTCGCTTTTTTGCCGTCTTTATTCTTTAAGGGAAAGGCCAGCTTGGTTAAATAATTATTTTCATATCCTGAGCACTGTGTACATACTGATACCTAGTGAATATTCTTCTGAATAAAAAGGACTATCTTGATTTGGATTCATAATTTCCCAGAAAGCAACTCAAGATTTGAGTTGAATTTTGTGTACTTTCATAAACCTAAAGTAGAATTTTCCTTTCAAATCAAATAGGAAGTAGTTAGCAGTATCTTACAGAAATGTTCTAATCATGGTCTTCTATGTACTGAACACATTTTACATGTGTAATGAGATTTGTGTATTAGTGACATCTGCTACTGCTTAATCAGCACCTAAGAATAATACTGAATAATCATGAAAATGAATTTAAGAGGTCTATGTTTTAATTAAGTCTGTTTACCTCAAGTTTCATTACATTTTTTTTCATTCTCTGGGTGTAGTTTCTACTCTATCTGGTGGTACAGTTGTTAATCCTTGCCCAGAGCAGATGTTTATCTTTATTTTACATAGCCTCTTATAAGCCTAAGGCCATTGACTCAAAGAGTCTTCCCATTTTTACTTATAACCCAATTTATCTTTACCATGTTACTGAGACTGTTAAGCTTCTAGAGTTCAGAAAGAAAATATTATATTTCCCAGAATCATGGCCAGTTAATTCAGATGGTTAGAACATACTAACAAGGCTGAGGTTATGAGTTTGAGTCTTATAAGGACCAGTTGACTTTATGCTTTTCACCAGGATAGCTCTGACACAAATGTGTGCTGAGAGAAAGATTTGTTGAGAGGTTGTAGATTCTTAAGCAGAACACTGTGTCCATTACTGAAAAAAAAAAGAAATAGAAAAATTCTGATGCACGCCTGGTAAGTTCTAAATGAGTAGAACCATCTTTGTGTATGTAATGTGAATACCTTCCTTAGAACTCTCCAGCCTGTGGTTACAAATGAGACCACATGAACTGTAATAATGCCAATATTACTCTTATTATGTCCACTTGCACATTTCAGGATCCCTTGATTCTCTCTTCCAAAATGTCACCCAGTTTTGTAGGAGAATCCCTGGAGGTGTCTTACCTGTTCTCACACAGGGTATTTTCGTATTCATCCACTTCAGGCCTTTTGCTGATATCTGTTCCCCAACAAGACACTTGAAAATGTTACTTTACTGTTGTCACTGCTGCTGCGCCCTTTTGTAGGGCCAAGATTTCCTGCTTGGGTTAATCTCTTCATGTGCTCTCCAAAGTAGCAAACTTTGTGAGGAGCCAATATAATACTCCAGGTCTTTTCAGATCTCATTGTTTCAGTGCCACTGGGTAAAAATGGGAAAAGTGTTACTCTGTTCCCAACTTATAGCACATTTTTACCCGGGCACTGAAGCAGTATTCCTTATGTCACTGTTTTTCCCTATTACTAATGTAAAAAGTAGCTCTTTTAGCTTCTGTCCAAGTCTTTCTGACTACAGGGCTCAGATCCCAATCTTTAAGACTAGGTAGGACACCAGACACCATCTTGGCCTCTCCATTTCCCATTTTTTCTTCAGGAACCTGTACAAAACATGGACAAAACCCTCCCTCTTCCTTCAGCTCTGATGCAAATTAACTCTACTAATTTACCATAGTCATCCTGACTTGCTTGAACTCTAGCAACAGACATAACAAGGCTCAAGCTGAGATCTCTACCTCTTATTTAAAGATGAAAACCTCCTCAAGAATCTGTATGAAGATTCTGTTGTTCTGAGCCATGCCAGGTTGCTGTAAGATATACTCTATAGTAGGATTTCAAGGGAGTAGGGAAGATACCCGTGTCCGCTTATGGTCCACACATGCTTCACAGTCTTCTTTCAACTGTGGGCTGAATTCCTAGACTTCAATCCCAGAGATGTGTCCTCTCACTTAAATCTTTTGATCTTTACAAAGATGACTTTCTGGAAGAGGGAACATTCCATACTCTTTTTTTTTTTAATTTTTTCTATTTTATTGTTTTAGGAGACCAGTTTTTTTTTTTTGAGAGGGCATCTCATATTTATTGATCAAATGGTTGTTAACAACAATAAAATTCTGTATAGGGGACTCAACGCACAATCATTAATCAACCCCAAGCCTAATTCTCAACAGTCTCCAATCTTCTGAAGCATAACGAACAAGTTCTTACATGGTGAACAAGTTCTTACATAGTGAATAAGTTCTTACATGGTGAACACTGCAAGGGCCGTCATCACAGAAACTTTCGGTTTTGATCACGCATCATGAACTATAAACAATCAGGTCAGATATGATTATTCGTTTGATTTTTATACTTGATTTATATGTGAATCCCACATTTCTCCCTTATTATTATTATTATTTTTAATAAAATGATGAAGTGGTAGGTAGATGCAAGATAAAGGTACAAAACATAATTTGGTGCTGTAAGAGAGCAAATGTAGATGATCAGGTGTGTGCCTGTAGACTATGTGTTAATCCAAGCTAGACAAGGGCAACAAAACATCCACGGATGCAGAAGATTTGTCTCAAAACAGGGGGGGTGAGGTTCTGAGCCTCACCTCTGTTGATCCCCAATTTCTCACCTGATGGCCCCCCTGCGACTGTGCCTGTCTTAGGTTGTTCCTCCCTTGAGGAATCTTACCCCTCTCTGGCTAACCAGTCATCTTCCGGGGCCATACAGGGAACATTCCATACTCTTAGCAGTCATTTACAGCTGAGTGGAAATGGAGTTGCTGGGCAGATTTTGATAGGAAAAGAGCAGGAGTGAGTCAAGCACAGAGAAGGAATATGGAGTACGGACTCCAGAAAGAGGGAAGAAAGGTGGAAGACAATCAAGCTGTGACTAGGAAGATATACCTTATTGACTTTCCGTGCATCATGAGGACCATGCCTTTGATGATGTACACTGTCTGTTAATCAAATCTCTGACACTGAATTCTCCATC